>NW_006791462.1:1170673-1202514 GCF_000442215.2 Lipotes vexillifer | reverse complement strand
TGAGCATCTTTTCATGTGCCTGTTGGCCATCTGTATGTCTTCTTTGGAGAAATGTCTTTTTAGGTCTTCTGCCCATTTTTTGATTGCATTGTTTGTTTTTTTGTTATTGAGTTGTATGAGCTATTGGCATATTTTGGAAATTAAGCCCTTGTCAGTTGCATTGTGTGCAAATATTTTCTCCCAGTTCGTAAACCTATGGACTTTTCATTTTCTTTATGGTTTCCTTTGCTGTGCAAAAGCTTATAACTTTGCTTTCATTCTTTTTTTTATTTATAGTAATGGCCTTTTCTTTTTGCTTAGAGAAGTTCCTTTAACATTTCTTGTAAAGCAGGTTTTGTGGTTTTGAACTCTTTTAGCTTTTGCTGTCTCTAAAAGTCTTCATCTGTCCCTCAAATCTGATTGATAGCCTTGCCAGGTAGAGTATTCTTGGTTGTAGACTTTTTACCTTTGATCACGTTAAATATATTGTGTCACTTCCTCTGGTCAGCAGAGCTATATGCTCCAGGGGTGCCCTCTATGTGGGCTGCATGGGCCCTTCTATTGTGATGGGCTGACTACTGTGGGTGTGCTGGTAGGCGGGGCTGGATCCCTGGTCTGTTGGTTGCCAGGTACTGCCCAGTGCAGAGGCTGCTGGCTCACTGGTGGGTGGGGTCAGGTCCTGGGACTGCTGGTGGGTGGGTCTGGTTCTTGGGCAGCTGGGGACTCAGGAGCCCATATGGCAACTGACTTGTTGGTGGGTGATTCTGTGTCCCTGCCTGGCTAGCTGCTTGGCCTGGGGTGTCCTGGGAATGGTGTCAACAGACTGGTGGGCAGGGTGGGTCCCAGTACTGGTAAGCTAGAGGGAGGATTCCAAAATGTTGTTTGCCAGCACCAGTGTCAACATGGTAGAAAGAGCTCTCAGAAATGGCTGCCACCAGTGTCTATGTCCCCAGGGTGAGCTGTAGTTGCCTCTTGCCTCTCCAGGAGATTCTTCAGGTCAGCAGGTAGGTCTGATCCAGGCTCCTTTCTCAAATCTGATTGATAGCCTTGCCAGGTAGAGTATTCTTGGTTGTAGACTTTTTACCTTTGATCACGTTAAATATATTGTGTCACTTCCTCTGGTCAGCAGAGCTATATGCTCCAGGGGTGCCCTCTATGTGGGCTGCATGGGCCCTTCTATTGTGATGGGCTGACTACTGTGGGTGTGCTGGTAGGCGGGGCTGGATCCCTGGTCTGTTGGTTGCCAGGTACTGCCCAGTGCAGAGGCTGCTGGCTCACTGGTGGGTGGGGTCAGGTCCTGGGACTGCTGGTGGGTGGGTCTGGTTCTTGGGCAGCTGGGGACTCAGGAGCCCATATGGCAACTGACTTGTTGGTGGGTGATTCTGTGTCCCTGCCTGGCTAGCTGCTTGGCCTGGGGTGTCCTGGGAATGGTGTCAACAGACTGGTGGGCAGGGTGGGTCCCAGTACTGGTAAGCTAGAGGGAGGATTCCAAAATGTTGTTTGCCAGCACCAGTGTCAACATGGTAGAAAGAGCTCTCAGAAATGGCTGCCACCAGTGTCTATGTCCCCAGGGTGAGCTGTAGTTGCCTCTTGCCTCTCCAGGAGATTCTTCAGGTCAGCAGGTAGGTCTGATCCAGGCTCCTTTCAAATTACTGCTTCTGCCCTGGGTCCTGGAGCATGTGAGATTTTGTGTGCACCCTTTAAGAGTGGAGTCTCTATTTCCCACAGCCCTCTGGCTCTCCTGAAAGTAAGCCCCACTGGGATGCAGAGCCAGATGTTCTGGGGGCTCTCTTCCCAGTGCAGGACCCCAAGCTAGGAAATCTAATGTGATTCGACCCCTTGCTTCTTGGGGAGAACCTCTGCAATTGTAATTATCCTCCTGTTTATGGGTCGCCAACCTGGGGGTGTGGGTCTTGACTATACCACATCTCGGCCCTTCCTATCCATCTCATTGTGTTTCCTTCTTTATATCTGTAGTTGTGGAAGCTCTTTTCTGCTCGTCTTCAGGTCATTCTCATCAATAGTTGCTCCGTAGGCTTCCCTGGTGGCGCAGTGGTTGAGGGTCCGCCTGCCGGTGCAGGGGACACGGGTTCGTGCCCCGGTCTGGGGAGATCCCACATGCCGTGGAGTGGCTGGGCCCATGAACCATGGCCTCTGAGCCTGCGCGTCCGGAGCCTGTGCTCCGCAACGGGAGAGGCCACAACAGTGAGAGGCCTGCGTACCGCAAAAAAAAAAAAAAAAAATTGCTCTGTAAATAGCTGTAATTTTGGTGTACCCCTGGGAGGAGGTAAGCTCGGGGTTTTCCTATGTCACCATCTTGGCTACTCTCTGAATAAACATTTTAACATAGCATGAAATGTGCATTGTATATTTCATTTCATCCATAATGTCAAATGCTGAATATTTTCAATATTTTTCCCCTCAGAAAGGAGCTTGCAAGACGCCTGGGAGTGACTGAAGCCAGAGTGTGGGTCAGTAAACCTGAAAAAAGCAACTTGGCAGGGCAGCCAATCTAAAACCTGCTTTAGGAATTGGATACCTTGTCCTAGACGTTCTCAAGTTGGTGTGTTTTCGTACCCTTGTCTATGTTTTGGAAATAAGATTTGGACTTTTGGAGCTTTGGGGGCAGAATATATGTATCTTCAGTAAAGTTAAACTCCTTCCAAAACTGGTATCCCTTAGGGGACAATTCTCTGTGGAATCATGTTGGGGCTGATTCTGGCTTGGCAATTATTCAAATTAATGCACCAAATAGCTGGGTTAGAAGAGGGTTCAAGTATACTAAATTATTTAAAAGTTTTAAAGCCAGGCATAAGCTCTTTGTACAAGGAGTGAATTTACAAGTATTCAGGCAATTGGGTAAGGGAATAATTCACCTTGGAACACAACATGTGAGGAACTAATATATGTTTAGTTTAGATGAGACTGATGGGGAGGCGAAAAGCTTAAAATTCCAAGTGCCTGGTCCTCTTGCTGTTTTTTTTATGTGTTTGGTAGAGCAGTGTAGAGAGTTTCAGCCGTAAATTTTAATTTTCTGAAATTTTTTGATGTGCAGCCTGAAAACATTGTTAACATAGTAGGTTGTGCAGTATGATGGAGAGGGGGGAAAGGTTTGAAACCTTTAGAAATTTGTCTAAACATATAAAACAATAAAACAAACAAAAAGAACAAATTTGAATAAATTTCCACTGACCTCAAAAGGTGGACGGGTTTGAGAGTAATTGGATACTATCAATATATGTCTTGGAGATACTGCATAAATTCAACATTATGAAACTACCAAATGTATCAGTGAATATTATTTTGAGCAATTTATAATGTCTAAGAATTTTTTTCTTCCCTTTTCACGCTATTATGAGGGATTGGTTTCGAAGAATTTGTTTGTGATGGTCAGTGGTTGGCTCTCACCTAGTCACTTACCTGTGTTAATTTGAAATACTTGCTCATTCATTCAGGTAGTGGTTACTAGTTGGTAGCTCATGGCACAGAAGCTGATTATTTGTCCATAGAACACAGTAAGTTGTATCAAAGGAATATATATATATATTTTTTAATATATTTATTTATTTATACTTGGCTGCGTTGGGGCTTCGTTGCTGTGCGTGGGCTCTTCTCTAGTTGAGGAGAGCCTGGGTTACTCTTCGTTGTGGTGCGCGGGCTTCCCAGTACAGTGGCTTCGCTTGTTGTGGAAGAGGAATATTTTTTATTTATTTATTTATTTTTGGCGAGGGCTTTCTCTAGTTGTGGCAAGCGGGGGCCACTCTTCATCGCCATGCACGGGCCTCTCACTGTCGCAACCTCTCTTGCTGTGGAGCGCAGGCTCCAGACGCGCAGGCTCAGTAGTTGTGGCTCATGGGCCTAGTTGCTCCGCAGCATGTGGGATCTTCCCAGACCAGGGCTTGAACCCGTGTCCCCTGCATTAGCAGGCAGATTCTCAACCACTGTGCCACCAGGGAAGCCCCCGAGGAATATTTTCTTAAAACACAAGATTGATAGAAAGGAAGAAAGAAGGAAGGAAGGAAAGAAGAATCAGGATGGGTTCACTAGCTTTGCTGCAGAGAGCGTGTGTGAGGGCAGTGATGGACACAGGCTGGAGAGCTGGTGGTGGGGTCTGGAAAGCAGTGCTGGCGGCCCAAGGCCACGGGCTGGGCTCACGGTCAGGTCTGGCCAGGGCTCGGGAGGCCCAGGCCTCTGCTTTCTCAAGCAGGCAAAACAATCTCAGAGGAAAAGAAAAACTGAAGTTTTGGTGGCTTGCTTCTCCTGGGTTTACGTAGTGGTCTCTTAACGGAGTTCTGAAGGGAAAAAGAGCAACAAGAAACAAATGAAGAAAACGGGAGGATGTTTTCATCTGTTTCCAAACTCTACAGCATGAGTGTCCCAAAGAAACATTTACTGGACACCCTCCCTTGGTTTGCAAGGACAGTAGGAGTTGTTTTATGAAAGCAGTATTGGAAACACAAAAGTAGCGTCAGCCTGATCCTCAGATGGCCAGCTTTGCATATCGCTTCTATTTATGCAGATTTGACCCCCAAAATGAGCTCTATTACACTGGCTTGTTTTGACTACATATTCACGCAGCAGAAGGACAAAACTACTAAGGTGGGAGAGGGAAAATGGGGCGACAGAGAGAGGAGGCCCTTGGTCTCATGGGAAATTTGCCGAGCGGAAACATCCAAAAATACTAAATATGGCATAATTCCATTAAGTGAGATGCTGAGGGGGCAGTGGAGTCCACAGGACAGGTTTTACTTTCAGTTGTTAATAGTTGGCAGATATTTAGGGGGGAGCCGTTTTGTGACCCCTCACTCACGTGGTTGTCGGCTGTCTTCCTAAAATGCAGGTTGCACCCTCTTGACTTAAGCATAAGGGACAGGATGGGGATCTCCTGGTTGATTAGCAGCTCCTAGAGGGCGCAACCTTGCTGGGCACCAGAGGCTCTGGTCCAAGGCCCTGCAACTGTAGCCAGAGTGGAGTGAGCTGACCTGGTCCTGAGCCCAGGAAGGTTTGGAGGGTGGGGCAGGTTGGAGAGTGCAGAATTGACAGAGGTGACAATGGTATGCCTCTTTCCCCCCAAACTCTTGTCTGGGCAAAGATTTTAAGAGTTTTAGTAAATTTGGGCCGAGTTCGTCTAAGCATTCATTACCCCTATAGTCTAATATTAAGGCAGTGTCCAGGGCTTCAGCTCCGCCGGTGTCCAGCAAGACAAGCCACAGAGTCCCTGGGCCCCCCATGACCAAACCTCCCTCACAATAGCATCTCCATCTTTTTAACCATCCCAAGGTTCCAGAGGATGAATGACTCTTTTTAGTCATCCTTGGGGAAAGCTTTTGTTTAAAAATCCAACCCACTCCTATTGATTGTTTACTGTAACCAAAGATGGGTTTTTCAAAATGGGGACCGTTCCCCTCAGTATGATTTTAAAAGGCACCCACTTTTTCCTATGCTCAACTCCCCCCATAACTAAGGTGACAGCTGCCCAATGAGTAGGGATTAGTGGCAGCTGGAGCTGACGGTCAGTTGTCAGGACGCAGACCTACCAGGCATAGTAGTAACAGCAGAGACAGAGTGCAGCTGGTCAGCTCCACCTGCGTGTAAGGGGAGGGGAAATAATAGTAAAGGTGGGAGGGGAGAGACAAAGCCATATGCCAGTCCAGAGCCTGGCACATAGTCGGCGCTCGCTCTTGCGGGGGAGGGCGGCTGAAGGGAGCGCCTTCAGCTACATATCCTAAGATAGTTTAGCAAGAAGGAAATAGCTTCTCCTGATGCAGTTTCAAATCATCAAGGCACCGAGAGCTCCCTGCTGCAATTTTTCATGTCTGACATGACATGCTCAATATACTAATCAATCCCTTTTTCTCTCTGCTTGAAGGTTTGGTTTAAGAATAGAAGGGCCAAGTGTCAGAGACATCAGAGGGCACTAATGCTCAGAAACGTGCCCCCCGTGCCCCCGGTCCCCGCTGCTGTCATCAGCGTGTGTGAACCCTGCAGTGCCATTCTGCTTCAGGAGCTGGATTGGGTCCACGTTCTTCTGGAGCAAGTGCCGCTGGAGCTGCCTCTGATGCCCGGGGCGCCCATGCCACCCATGTGGCCCATGCCACCCATGCCGCCCATGCCACCCAACCTGCCTGTGCCACCCATTCCACCCATGCCACCCATGCTGCCCATGCCACCCAACCTGCCCATGCCACCCAACCCGCCCGTACAACCCATGCCGCCCATGCCACCCAACCGGCGCATGCCACCCATGTCACCCAACCTGCGTGTGCCGCCTGAGCCACGCGTGCCACCCATGCCGCCCAGGCCGCCCATGCCACCCATGCCGCCCATGCCACCCTTTCCTCCTGGGCTGTTGCCTCCTCCGCGCTGGCATCTTCCACACGTGCTTCACTGTAGGTGCCCTCATGCGCCACGGCGTGGTTCCTTTCCATTGGAGGTCCTTCAGCAGCCCCGACTTTCTATTGAATTGTCTCTGTGACAGGTTCTTTCAAAGTGCCTTTGAGCCACATTCAAATTCTGCATACCTCACCACCAAGAACAGTTCCCCAAATGCCTGCCAAGTGTATTAAATAGAAGTAGAGTCATTGACCCACTGTTTTAGGGCATGTTTTTGTATTTTCAATAAAGTTGTGAGTTCTCTGGATATTTGTTCTCTGTGTCACATGGGGTTAGTAAACTTGATGGAAATTGCTAAGCCAACGCCATTCAGACCGAATGCCCAGGAGGCCTCCTGTCATGCAGTAACAGCCCTGAAGCACCATCATAGGCCATGCACATCTCAGAAGTTTGCCAGGTGCCCGTGAGGGGTTTACACAGACCCACCTGTTCTCTTGCACCCGCTCCCCCAGCACCCATGTTCCCCGCACCCTGCCCCATTGGGACCACCTAGATGTGCAAGACGGGTGGTGTGAGTCTCGAATGGGAGAACAGGCCTGAGGCCCACTCATGGTGCCCAGCTCAGGTACAAGGAGGACTCCAAGGGACACTTCTGCAGTGACTACTTACAGAGCTTTATGGAAGAGAGGGAGCGGGGCACCGTCGGCTTCTCTCCCAGTTCTGTTCACCGCCTTCGCTGTTGTGGAGGGCACATGGGGATAGAAACCACGCTAGCGGAGGGGGAGGGGCCTACCTCTGCGAAGGTAACACAAGAGGAGACTGTCTAGGCCCGCGTGCGGCTCTTCTCACCCCCTCTCCCCCACCCCCAGACGCGGAAAGCATATCATAGCTCCTTCCCCAGCTCAGAGCTGACGGATGATGTGCCTTCAAGTGTATTTTGTCACCTTCAACATCCTTGGGAGAACCCTGGATCCAGCTATTTCAACACTGAAAGGGAGCCTCTTGGGTGAGTGTTGCCTGAAGCCAGGAGGTGGTGGTCCCTGGGCACTGATCCAGGATAATCACTTTATTTAAAAGAAGCAGGTAGGGCTTTCCTGGTGGCGCAGTGGTTAAGAGTCTGCCTGCGGGAAGATCCCACACGCCGCGGAGCAACTAAGCCCGTGCGCCGCAGCTACTGAGCCTGTGTGCCACAACTACTGAAGCCCGCACACCTAGAGCCCGTGCTCCGCCACAAGAGCAGCCGCTGCAATGAGAAGCGCCGCAACTACAGAAAGCCCGCGCACAGCCACAAAGACCCAACAGAGCCAAAGATAAAATAAATTCATTTTAAAAATAAAAATAAATAAAAGCAGCAGGTATGGGAACATATGTATATGTAAAACGGATTCACTTTGTCATAAAGCAGAAACTAACACACCATTGTAAAGCAATTATACTCCAATAAAGATGTTAAAAAATAAAAATGAAAAATAAAATAAAAGCAGCAGGTAGACCTTACCTTTGCTCATGCTGCCTTCTTCAAATGGAACTGCCAGGTAGAAAACACACACGCACGCACACAGGTACTACACAGGTATGCACCCTATATCACATGTCTGTGATAGAAGCACAAACATACCCAGAAAATACCCGGAACACAAGCAGAATTGGCTTGTGTTATTAAAATAACCCTTCTGAAATTTGTCTAGTGGCCTGTTGTCCTTGCCTTCGGTTATTTCAGGTTCGATGCTGGGAAAGAACGTGTGTCCTTGTCCACCCTGGTCTTGGGGAGGGGGAGGGGCTCATGCGGAACTGAAGCAGTGCCCATGCTGCATCGCCAGTTTATTTACACAGGCACACACAACCCTTCTTGTCGGTAGGACGACCCCAGCCTGAGGAAGCGTTTTGCTGACGGACCAAAAACTGTTTCCACGGCCAGTCAGGTTTGGGCGGTAGCACTGCAGAGGGTTCTTGGAACCTGGACACCCGAGATCTTCTCTGAGATCGGAATCGCCTCCTTCTTACGCAGTAGCAATGGTTTCAGCATCGTGCCTCCGGATGGAGAAAACACAGCCTTTCTCTGAAGTTCCCCAAGCCCAGCAAAGCCGCAGGCTCCACGCTTAGCCACCACTCTCGCTCCCATTCTAACCTCAGTCCCGAGACCTGAATGGCCTCAGCCTTCAGCTGTCGAGGCTTCAGCCCAGGCTCCCGAAACCAATCCTACAGCTCCTGCTCAAGGTGTCACTCTCAAGAGCTGTCCTGGGCACCATCTTCCCTTGTGACTCCAGGATACTTCTGTGCAAATGGCAAGTTTTGAAACTGCCTCTCGGTACGTTCCTTGATGGAGCTCTTGCTATTCTTTTCCGTTGTGCATTTTAATAGTCAGGTGCTAGAGGGAAACTGGCTATTTTCATTTATTTATTTTATTTGGGTGGGATAAGGACATCTTTATTTTGGACTACCTCGTAAAGAAATGTAGCATTTCCTTCCTCCCCCCAGTTTTACTGAGATATAATTGACATACCACACTGTATAAGTTTAAGGTGTACCGTATAATGATTTGACTTACACACATCATGAGATTATCAGCACAAGTTTAGCGAACATCCATCATCTCATATAGATACATAAATAAATAGAAAAAAATGTTTGTGTGATACACCTGTATGTTCATTACATGATTATTTACATTAGCCAATATATGGAAGCACCCTAAGTGCCCATCAATAGATGAATGAAGAACGTGTGTATTATATATATACAATGGAATAATACTCTGCCATAAAAAGAATGAAATATCACCACTTGTGACAACGTGGATGGACCTAGAGGGTACTACGGTATGTGAAATAAGTCAGACGGAGGACAACAAACACTGTATGATTTCACTTATGTGTGGAATCTGAAAAAGAAAACAAGTGAATAAACATTACAAAACAGAAACAAAGTCACAGATACAGAGCACAAACGTGGTTGCCAGAGGGGGGAGGGGGGCGGAAGAAGGGAAGAAACAGGTGAGGGAAATTAAGAGGCACAGATTTCCACTTGCAAAATAAATGAGTCACAGGTATGAAATGTACAGTGTGAGGAATATAATCAATACCTATGTGATATCTCTGGTGACATATCATAACTAGACTTATCGTGGAAATCATTTTGAAATATATAGAAATACCCAACCACTATGCAACAGGAACTAACTGAGTGTTGTAGGTCAATTATTCTTCAAAAAGGAACACACAGACTCATAGAAAAAGAGATCTGATTTGTGGTGGGGTGGGGAACGGATGAAGGCAATCAAATGATACAAACTTCCAGTTGTAAGCCAAATAAGTACTGGGGATGTAATGCACAACACGATAAATATAATTAACACAACTGTATGTTACATATGAAAGTTAAGAGAGTAAATCCTGAGAGTTCTCATCACACACAAACATTTTTTTCGATTTATTCATGCATCTATATGAGATGATGGATGTTCGCTAAACTTGTGCTGATAATCTCATGATGTGTGTAAGTCAAATCATTATACGGTACACCTTAAACTTATACAGTGTGGTATGTCAATTATATCTCAGTAAAACTGGGGGGAGGAAGGAAATGCTACATTTCTTTACGAGGTAGTCCAAAATAAAGATGTCCTTATCCCACCCAAATAAAATAAATAAATGAAAATAGCCAGTTTCCCTCTAGCACCTGACTATTAAAATGCACAACGGAAAAGAATAGCAAGAGCTCCATCAAGGAACGTACCGAGAGGCAGTTTCAAAACTTGCCATTTGCACAGAAGTATCCTGGAGTCACAAGGGAAGATGGTGCCCAGGACAGCTCTTGAGAGTGACACCTTGAGCAGGAGCTGTAGGATTGGTTTCGGGAGCCTGGGCTGAAGCCTCGACAGCTGAAGGCTGAGGCCATTCAGGTCTCGGGACTGAGGTTAGAATGGGAGCGAGAGTGGTGGCTAAGCGTGGAGCCTGCGGCTTTGCTGGGCTTGGGGAACTTCAGAGAAAGGCTGTGTTTTCTCCATCCGGAGGCACGATGCTGAAACCATTGCTACTGCGTAAGAAGGAGGCGATTCCGATCTCAGAGAAGATCTCGGGTGTCCAGGTTCCAAGAACCCTCTGCAGTGCTACCGCCCAAACCTGACTGGCCGTGGAAACAGTTTTTGGTCCGTCAGCAAAACGCTTCCTCAGGCTGGGGTCGTCCTACCGACAAGAAGGGTTGTGTGTGCCTGTGTAAATAAACTGGCGATGCAGCATGGGCACTGCTTCAGTTCCGCATGAGCCCCTCCCCCTCCCCAAGACCAGGGTGGACAAGGACACACGTTCTTTCCCAGCATCGAACCTGAAATAACCGAAGGCAAGGACAACAGGCCACTAGACAAATTTCAGAAGGGTTATTTTAATAACACAAGCCAATTCTGCTTGTGTTCCGGGTATTTTCTGGGTATGTTTGTGCTTCTATCACAGACATGTGATATAGGGTGCATACCTGTGTAGTACCTGTGTGCGTGCGTGTGTGTTTTCTACCTGGCAGTTCCATTTGAAGAAGGCAGCATGAGCAAAGGTAAGGTCTACCTGCTGCTTTTATTTTATTTTTCATTTTTATTTTTTAACATCTTTATTGGAGTATAATTGCTTTACAATGGTGTGTTAGTTTCTGCTTTATGACAAAGTGAATCCGTTTTACATATACATATGTTCCCATACCTGCTGCTTTTATTTATTTTTATTTTTAAAATGAATTTATTTTATCTTTGGCTCTGTTGGGTCTTTGTGGCTGTGCGCGGGCTTTCTGTAGTTGCGGCGCTTCTCATTGCAGCGGCTGCTCTTGTGGCGGAGCACGGGCTCTAGGTGTGCGGGCTTCAGTAGTTGTGGCACACAGGCTCAGTAGCTGCGGCGCACGGGCTTAGTTGCTCCGCGGCGTGTGGGATCTTCCCGCAGGCAGACTCTTAACCACTGCGCCACCAGGAAAGCCCTACCTGCTTCTTTTAAATAAAGTGATTATCCTGGATCAGTGCCCAGGGACCACCACCTCCTGGCTTCAGGCAACACTCACCCAAGAGGCTCCCTTTCAGTGTTGAAATAGCTGGATCCAGGGTTCTCCCAAGGATGTTGAAGGTGACAAAATACACTTGAAGGCACATCATCCGTCAGCTCTGAGCTGGGGAAGGAGCTATGATATGCTTTCCGCGTCTGGGGGTGGGGGAGAGGGGGTGAGAAGAGCCGCACGCGGGCCTAGACAGTCTCCTCTTGTGTTACCTTCGCAGAGGTAGGCCCCTCCCCCTCCGCTAGCGTGGTTTCTATCCCCATGTGCCCTCCACAACAGCGAAGGCGGTGAACAGAACTGGGAGAGAAGCCGACGGTGCCCTGCTCCCTCATCTTTTAAATGGTCTTAATTGGTAAAATTCAAAGATAATGACCTATGTCAGAACCCAGTTTTATTCTACTAATATTATTAGTCTATGAAATCTCTCAGGCTGGGATCTCCTGCCCTTAACCAGTGTGCTTTGTATACGGAGTGGTTGGTTTCTCATGTAAGACAATCTGTCTCAATCCCAATGAAGAAAGGAAAGTGCTTTGCTAAGTGTCCTCTCTGAGCTCACTGCCTGGAAGACACCATACAAACCCAGGACCCACACACACGTGCTGCTGAGATGGCATGGAGTGGTACAGGCATGCAGGTTGGGAGGAGGAAGTGTAGAAGGCATTGTGGCTTAATAGGAAGAAGACAAACTTCGGGCTCAGAGGGATTCAAATCATAGCTCTGCCACGTACTGGCTTTGTGACTTTCGACACTGTTTCAGCTTTCTGAGCCTCATCCATACAATGGGATCTTAATAATAGTTCAGAGGGCTGAAAAGAAGATGAAGAGACTCATGTAGAGCACTCAGAACAGTGCGTGGCAAAAGCTGTAGGTGTTCAATAAACAGTAGCTACCATGATGATGATTAAATAAGACACTAACAACAACAGATGGAAAAAAGCAGTAAAGGAATCAGAAAGAGCCCACTGCTTCCCTGAAGCTGGGAGAATTTTCTCAGTACTACAGGGACAGATGTGTCTTGAGCTGTCGCTCATTAGGGTCTATGCCCAGCAGCCAAGGAAGAAGAAGAAAGATTTGTACAGACGCTCATTGATGAGCGCACCAGCTGCAGAGCTATGAATACTGCTGCTGCTGCTGGGGACTGGCCTCAGCTCTGCTCACTTGTCTGAATCCCACAAAGCCCATAAGACTAACTGCTATGATCCTTCTAGTGCCACAGCAGGCCCCAAACCATAGCTCTGCCCTCTTTCTGGGCACAGGAAAAAAAAAAAAATTGACTGCAAAAGTAGCAAAAATTGACCAACGAAAAGAATAATGTAAAAATGGTGTTCAGGCGCCCTCTTCTGGACAATCTGGGAAAGGGCTTTCCCAAAGACATCTCTGGATCTGGTCACTCAGTAATGGGGCCTCAAGGGAGATTGACGGGCTCCCCATTTAGGAACTCGGGGCCAGGTACCAGATTACCTGGAGAGGCTGCATGATGATGGCCCTTTGCCTTTCTTGGTGAGTCTGAAGATGAATGAGAGAGCTCCACTGTCTTAGCTTCGGACACAATTATTGGCCTGTTATTGGGCCTTGGTGGATATTGAGCACATGATTCATGGCTGTGAAGTAATCTTAAGACCATAAGTTCCAATCATGTCATGGATACAAGCAGATGTCTCAAGTCACCTCGTGGAGGTGGCTCAGGAATCTTCTATGTAAATGGTACATATAGGAATGTGCAAAACTCGGCCCAGATCGGGTCTCACAACTCCCTGAAAAGTTCTCAGGAGTGTCCCTTTGGCTGGCTGGCATACTGCCCGAAGAGCCAGTGCCTCCACTGGCCCTATGAGGGTCCGGATACAAAGACCTCCCTGGACCATAAATGGGCCTGATCAGCACACCTGATGGCTCCTCCCGGTTAACTACTAACGAGCAGGAATAGGGCACAGCTGCCATCCAACCTGAGAACGACCTTTCCCTTACCGAGCATGGTAAGGGATGCTCAGTACAATGGGCAGAGCTTCACGCAGTGGGGATGTCTGTCCAGGTCGCTTCAGCAAAGAAGGCTTGCTGTATCTTCACTGACTCATGGATGTGGCTAATGGCCTTGCCATTTGGTCAGGCTTTCGGCAAGTCTCAGACTGGCATACAGAACAAGCCTCCCTGTGGAAACAATCTGTGTTCCCCTTTAGGTAAGGTGTTTTCATTCTCTGACTATTTTTTCAAGATTTTCTCTTTGTGTTTGGTTTTCTGCAATTTGAATATGATATGCCTAGGCAGGTTTGGGGGTTCTTTTGGCACGTATCCTGCTTGGTGTTCTCTGAACTTCCTAGATGTGTGGTTTGATTTCTGTCATTAATCTTACAAAAATCCCAGCCATTATTACTTCAAATATTTCATCTGTTTCTTTTCTTTCTTCTGCTTTTGGTAGTCCCATTATACATATGTTATACTTTTTGTAACTGTCCCACAATGATTGGAGATATTCTATTCCATTTTCAATTTTTTTCTCTTTACATTTAAGTTTGGGAAGTTTCTACTGATATATATTCAAACTCTCTGATTCTAATCCCAGCCCTTTCCAATCATCTGATGGGTCCATCAAATGTATTCTTTATTTCTTTACAGTGGTTTTTATTCTAGTATTTCCTTTATATTCTTTCTAAGTGTTTCTATCTCTGTTTACATTATCCATCTGTTCTTGCATGTTGTCCACCTTTTCCACTAGAGCCCTTAGCATATTAATCATATTTATTTTTAATTCTCAGTCTCATAATTTCATAATCTCTGCTATACCTGAATCTGGTTCTGACACTTTGTCTCTTCAGACTCTTTCCTTTTATCATGCCATGTAATTTTTTTGTTGAAAGCCAATCATGAATTGTCAGGTATTAGGACATAGAAAGGCCTTTGTATGACATCTTACTTTTATTTGGCCAGGAGATATGCTGTGTTTACTGTTTTCTGTATCTTTAGTATCAGAGGATTCAATTTCCACAAGCGTCTTTGATTTTGTCTGCTGGCATCTTTCGTTTCCCCTACAAACCCCATTGAGTCTGAGCCTTCATTTCTTTCCAGCTGTGACCCACTGTCACAGCTGAAAGAGTAAGGAGCCCTTACTGATGTTTCGTCAGGTCTGTGTTGAGGAGACACGTTCTGTAATCCTATGATTTGGTGTTGGTCATTTAATGTGCCTGTGCCCCGGGCTGTGACCTTCACAAGGACTTCTCAGGTTTTTTCTTCCCTTATGTGAAGCCGGATGGCCAGAGGGTCTGAAGTTTAGTAATTTCCCTTACCCCAAGTCCAAGAAGGCTCTGGTGAAGACTTCTTCCTTGCTGGGTAGGCCATTGTATGGAAAATGCTCTTGGCTTATTTCAAAATGGTTACTTCTCCCCTCTCCCTGGCCAAACAGCAGGCAATTTTTCTCTGATATTTACCAAGAAAACCTGTTGAGGATCCGAAGGGTAAACACCATGATTGTCAGGGGGTGGGGAGGGGGGGGGTGCTTAGATTAGGCCCCCAGGAGTTTTTAATTCTCAAGTTAGTCCACACTCAGTCACCAGCAATTCATTGAAGCTACCATTTAAGTCCCAGTTTTACAGATTCCAGCAGTTTCTGCCTCAGGTGTGCTGATCTGTGTTCACTATAATCTGTAATCTCTAGCATCACCTGTTTCTCCAGTTTGGTGGTTGCAATTTGTCCCATGACCTCAATTCTCCGATGTGGCCAAGAATAGTCATTGATGTTTTTTTTAATTTTTGAATTTCATTTTATTTATTTTTTTATACAGCAGGTTCTTATTAGTTATCCATTTTATACATATTAGTGTATACATGTCAATCCCAATCTCCCAGTTCATCCCACCACCACCCTGCCCCCCGCCCCCGGCACTTTTCCCCCTTGGCGTCCATACGTTTGTTCTCTACGTCTGTGTCTCAATTTCTGCCCTGCAAGCCGGTTCATCTGTACGATTTTTCTAAGTTCCACATATATGCGTTAATATACGATATTTGTTTTTCTCTCTCTGACTTACTTCACTCTGTATGACAGTCTCTAGATCCATCCACGTCTCTACAAGGAGGACTTCCCAGAACTTCTGCTGCCAGTGTCCTTGTCCTCATGGTGAGACACAGCCCCCCCCACCCCGCCTCTGCAGGACACCCTCTAACACTTGCCGGTAGGTCTGGTTCAGTCTCCTATGGGGTCACTGCTCCTTCCCCTGGGTCCTGATGTGCACACTACTTTGTGTGTGCCCTCCAAGAGTGGAGTCTCTGTTTCCCCCAGTTCAGTCAGAGTCCTGCAATCGATTCCCACTAGCCTTTAAAGTCTGATTCTCTAGGAATTCCTCCTCCCGTTGCCAGACCCCCAGGTTGGGAAGCCTGACGTGGGGCTCAGAACCTTCACTCCAGTGGGTGGACTTCTGTGGTGTAAGTGTTCTCCAGTTTGTGAGTCACCCACTCAGAGGTTATGGGATTGGATTTTATTGTGATTGCGCCCCTCCTACCATCTCATTGTGGCTTCTCCTCTGTCTTTGGATGTGGGGTGTCCTTTTTGGTGAGTTCCAGTGTCCTCCTGTCGATGACTGTTCAGCAGTTAGCCATGACCCCAGTGCTCTCGCAAGAGGGAGTGAGAGCACGTCCTTCTACTCTGCCATCTTGAACCAATCTCTAGTCATTGATTTTTAACCTGTTCATATTTTTTCTTGTGAGGGTGGGAATAAGTTGCAAGTTCTTTACTTATTGGAGTGGAATCTTTCCTTTAGATTTTAGACATTGTTTTCTTTAGCTCTTTGGACATATTAAAATATCTGATAAAAGTCCATGAAAAAGCATGGAAGAACCTTAAATGCATTATTACTAAATGAACAAAGCCAACTCAAAAAGGCTACATACTGGGACTTCCCTGGTGGTGCAGTGGTTAAGACTCCGCACTCCCAATGCAGGGGGCTGGGTTCGATCCTCGGTCAGGGAACTAGATCCCACATGTATGCCGCAACAAAGAGTTCACATGCCGCAACTAAGGAGCCCATGTGCTGCAACTTAGGAGGCTGCCTGCCACAACTAAGACCTGGCACAACCAAATAAATAAATGTTTAAAAAAAATTAAAAAGGCTACATATTGTATGATTCCAATTATATGCCATTGTGGAAAAGGTAAAACTATGGAGACAGAAAAAAAGACCAGTGACTGTCAGGGGTCGGGGGTCGGGGAAGGGATGAGTAGGCAGAGCACAGAGGATTTTTAGGGCAGTGAAAATACTCTGTTTGATACTATAGTGATGGATACATGTCATAATACATTTGTCCAAATCCACAGAATGCACAACACCAATAGTCCCCTGGTTCATTCTCCAAACTCCTTTGGAGCATCTCTCCTCACTCCTGATATCCAGTCACACGGCCTTTCATAGAACATATGAAACTTTCCTAACTCAGGATTTTTGCCCAACACCTTTCATCCGGCTTATTCATCTTTCAGGTTAAGTTTTCGTGTCCCTTCCTGGAGTGGCCTTTCTTGCCCTCACAACCTAAATCAGAATCCATTGTAATCTCTCTCCTTGTACTATGTTCCTTACGTGGACACACTTACCACCATTCGTGTATTTATTAGTTTATTGTCTGAGTCCCTAGTAGGGAGGCAAATTTCATGACAGTAAGGAAAGCATCTGTCTTGCTCCCTGATGTACTCCCAGCACCTAGCCCAGGGCCCAACTGGAGTAGGTAGGTGCTCAGTTGACACATGTGGAACGAGTGAATAAAGGAGGTTTATTCATCCACTCTGTGAGGTTGATGCCATTACTTCAGAGTAGTTTAGTGACTGCCACACAGCTAGCAAGTGGACATAAATGGGTGAGATCTCAGAATTACAGTTCTTGGGTGAATACACCATCTAGGAAAGTATTTGCTAAGGGGATGGAAAGTAGGGGTGGGGGAGGAGTGGGTGTGGAGCAAAGCAGTTTGGACGATTCCAGACCAGTCACTCTCAGGGAATGGCCCCCGGGGGAGGGGGAGGGGAGAACCTGCAAGACATATGTTCAGCATTTTACATGTTGAAAATTATCTTCTGTTTTCATAATACAGACTCTGCCCTGGCTGGGAAGGATAATAGAAAATTATCCTTCTTCTAAGGACAGATTTTCCGATTTATGGGAAGGAGGCAGGTTTAAAAGGCGACAGGGAAACCGCCCCCAGCTTTCTACCATTTCCCTAAGCAAGTAAAGGGCTGCGGGGCGTAGGAGATGTGTGGGCACGGGTGGCGCCAGGACCACACTCGCGCAGGGGAAAGTGGATCTTGGTGGCATAGCGCCCCACAGGCTGCACATCCCTCCCCGCCGCAAAGACTCCCTTCCACAACACCCCCAGCCGGCCTGCACCTTACTTCTCAGACTCCACACGCCCCCCACCGCAGCCCTCCGCGAGCTCCACTTCACCCCACGTCACCTAGCAGTCTCACATCACCCCACGAATGGCGAGAAGCTTGCAGGGAAGGCACGGCTGTGAAGAGTCCGCGCTCAGCGGCGGCGTGGAGCCGACTCCACAGCAGAGGGCGCCGGAGAGCCTCGCGGCGCCTCCCTGCCGGGTAGCTCGCAGGCAGGTAGTAAGCCAAGGCCGCCAGCCACGCCCTTCTAAGAAACAGACTCTTCCCAACTTCCGCTGCTCCGCAGTGAGTTCGCTACTTTGAATGGCCCTATGGATAGCTGCAAAATAAAGGTTAATTGCTATTATTATTATCATTTATCACATGTATCGGTAACAGGTGATCTTAAGAAAGAAGCCAAGAGTCTATGGAATAAGAACAGAAGTGCAGATTGTGTTTGGGTAGTTTGCTTTTGTTTCTTTTGTGGCTTGGGTTGCGGGGTGTGCTATTTCGGCATATAGTGTTTTTTGTTTGTCTGTTTCTTAAGGTATAGGTTAAAAATTGTCTTTGTGGGGAGATTGAGACTGACATATATACACTATTATATATAAAAGGCATCACTAATAAGGGCCCACTGTATAGCACAGGGAACTCTACTCAGTACTCTGTAATGACCTACATGGGAAAAGAATCTAAAAAAGAGTGGATATATGTATATGTATAACTGAATCACTTTGCTGTACAGCAGAAACTAACACAACATTGTAAATCAACTATACTGCAATAAAAATGAATTTTAAAAATTGTCTTTCTGGGAAAAGACTTATTCTTCTAGAGTGATTTGATACATTTCTGGAGAAATGTATTAACATTCCCTTCACAAAAGACTGATGGGAAGGGAATAATGGGAACAACAACTTCATATGCCGAGGAAAACAGGTAAGGTGTGAGGAGACCGTTTATTGACATTTAAACCCCCACACGCCCTTTTTGTATTTTTTTTTAAATAAAGAACTTCTCTAGGAATGAAATTGACCAAGTCAAAGAACGTTAGACCTGGAAGGAATTTTCGAAATTAAACCACCTTCTCATTATTATTATATGTGGAACAGGAGGCCCAGAGAGGATGTGTCATTCAAAGTCGCGGAACACCTGTGTGCAGTCAGGGCTGATTTCCAGTCTGGAGCTCAAGTGGGAAGCAGTATCTCTCAGGGAAAGGACAGTAGTGTGATGTTTAAGGATTTTATTCTTTATTAAGTAATTATTGTAGGAAAAGTTGGGAGAAGTTAACGTTTGAATTTACCTAGAGTCCTACCACTTTGAAATGCTCATTGTATTTTTGCTGTATAATTTTCCAGACTTCTTCGTGTATGCAAATACTGGTAAAAATGCTGTATTTACTAAAATTGGATCATTCTATCCATACTTCTTTGCAATATAATTCCTAACAGATGCATAACTATTCTGTTGGATGGAGGGAACTTTATTAATTTAATCAGTCCCTTATGATAAACATATAAGCTTTTTCTAATGTTAAACTCTTATAAAAGATGCTGCACTAAGCATTCCTGTTTGTACATCTTTTGCTGAAGTGATGTCTGCCTGTTGTTCAGTTTGAATTTTTGTAGGAATGTAGTGCAACGGTATAGGCTGGGTTTGAACTCCAGCTCTGGAATTTACTGTGTGTCTTTGCACAAATCTCAGCCTTTCTAGGCTCCAGTTTCCTCATCTTTAAGTGGAAGCAATCAGACTACTGATTGCCTACAGCTATTGGGAGGATTAAATAAGATAATACACGTAAAATAATTGGTTAGTGCCTAGCACATAGCAAATCCTCAATCAATATTAGCCATTATTATTATTATTATTATTACCACCATGACCCCTGAAGAAGGCTGTTTCTTCAAAATGACTCCCATAGTTTCTGTTACTCTTTAAAAGAGAGTAATCAGAATTTCATGCAGAAGTTTTTAGGTGTAAAACTTTAGTAGTTAAATGAATATTTCCTATTTCTAAATTCATTTATCCAGAGGATAAATAATAAAGTGTGGGCTGTAGAGCTACTTAACCATGTTCTAGTTGTAATAGCTTTACTGCCAGTCAAACCAGGAAATCATAGCTTTTCATTGGAGGTTCTTATGTAAAAATCAACTGTTTTGTGACAAATAAAACCACCCCTGATTCTTTCTTCTTTGGAAAATGCTCAAAGCACAGCTTATCCCAAAAAACCAGCAGAATATCTATGCTATCACCTATGCAGCTTCCCAGTGCCTTCAAGCTATTCTCTTCTGATTTTCTCTTGTATCCATGGGCCCACTATTTCTTATTCTTAATAGGTGTGGGAGAGAGCACAGAAGCAGAAGTTGTTGCCTCTGAAGCTTTGCTTTTAATCTGGGAAGACACCGTGAGTCACACTGGGACAGATTTCAGGTTCATATTCCCATCTGAAGCTTTGGAAACTAGTCACTATTCCTACCAAAGCCTATACAGTTAACCCAAGCCTGTGTTACCCTTATTTCTCGAAGGGCTGTCAAAAAATAAGGAAACACTCACTCTGTTTTATTGATTGATTTATTTGTATATTTTTAATTCATGTATAGTTGATGTACAATTAAGTTTCAAGTGTACAACATAGTGATTCACAATTTTTAAAGGTTATAGTACATTTATAGTTATTATAAAATATTGACTATATTTCCTGTGCTGTACAATATATCTTTGTAGCTTATTTATTTTATGCATAGTAGTTTGAGTCTCTTAATCCCCTTCTTCTATCTTGTCCCTCCCTACTGCGTTTCTTCCACTAGTAACCACTAGTTTGTTTTCTATATCTGTTGCCGAATTCGGCCTTTGTTCACAGGTGCTGAATAGAAATGTGGAGACAGAGTTTTGGGTGAAGCAGGAAAGAATAGCTTTATCGCTTTGCCAGACAAAGGGGGCCACAGCAGGCTAATGCCCTCAAGACTGTGTGACCTACCCTGGAGGGGGTAGTGAGGAGTCTTATAGTGTTCAAGGAGCAGGGCGTGATCAGATTCTTCTGATTGGTTGGTGGTGAGGTCATCAGGACTCAGCATCATCAGCCTTCTGGTTCCAGCCAGTCTGGGGTCTCCGTGCTTGTGGGCAGCATACAGTTAACTTCTTCCACCTGGTGGGAGTTTCAGTATCTGCAAAACAGCTCAAAGGACATGGCTCAATATTATCTATAGTCCTTGAGGAGGAACTAAAGGTCCTTGACTTTGTTTAATGGCTAAAGTATTACTATTTTGTCTTGCTTGACTGTTTTCTTTTCTGCATTTTCTCACTTCTCTGACTTAATTTATTCTTTTTAAAAATATTTATTTATTTATTTTTGGCTTCATTGGGTCTTCATTGTTGGGTCTTCGTTGCTGCCCGTGGGCTTTCTCTAGTTGTGGTGAGCAGGGGCTACTCTTCGTTTCAGTGCATGGACTTCTCATTGTGGTGGCTTCTCTTGTTGCAGAGCACGGGCTCTAGGTGCATGGGCGTCAGTAGTTGTGGCACGCAGGCTCAGTAGTTGTTGTGGCTCGTGGGCTCTTAGAGCTCAGGCTCAGTAGTTGTGGCACATGGGCTTAGTTGCTCCGCGGCATGTGGGATCTTCCCAGATCAGAGCTTGAACCTGTGTCCCCTGCATTGGCAGGTGACTTCTTAACCACTGCACCACCAGGGAAGTCCCTTAATTTATTCTCTGACTAAAGTTTTTCTACAGACAAAAGGCAGGTGGAGGACATGGGTAGGGGTCTATTCTGGGAAGGCCTCATAGGGTCTTTCTCGGTTACATATCTGTGAGTCTGTTTCTTTTCTGGCATATTCACTAGTTTGTTTTATTTTTTAGATTCCACATATAAGTGATATATAGTATTTGTCTCTCTCTGACTTATTTCACTAAGCATAATACTCTCTAAGTCCATCCACGTTGCTGCAAATGCCAGATTTTCCTTTTTATGGCTGAGTAGTATTCCA
Organism: Lipotes vexillifer; assembly: GCF_000442215.2. NCBI lineage: Eukaryota > Metazoa > Chordata > Mammalia > Artiodactyla > Lipotidae > Lipotes > Lipotes vexillifer. Next base: position 1,180,857 of record NW_006791462.1, on the reverse strand, counting down.
TTGTATATATAGATACCACATTTTCTTTATCCATTCCTCTGTTGATGGACACTTGGGTTGCTTCCGTATCTTGGCTATTGTAAATAATGCTGCAGTGAACACTGTGGTGCATGTATCTTTTCAAATTAGTGTTTTCAGTTTGTTTTCAGATATATACCCAGGACCACTCACCCTCTTTGAGAAGCTGGGTGGAATGTTCAGAGTTTGATGGCCTATCTCAGAAGTCAGCAGTCAGTGACCAAAATTCATGGCGGCCAGAAGATTTCCAAAATGCTGCCAGTAACTCCGTGCTTACTTACGGTTCCTTCCTCTTCTGCTCCACTGACACTGTGAACAGAGACACTCAACAGGATCGGTGGAGTAAATGTGGTGGTTAAATGAGTCCTTCCTGGACACAGCTCTTGTGGAATCTGAGCACCAAATGCTGGGAAATCCTTGCCTATAACTGAGGCCCGGAATGACCTCCCGTGTGTCTTTTGCCATGGTGTGCCATCCTTCTTTCCAGTAATGACCAGTTACACTCTATTATAGTGTCTCACGCTTGTTGTAGTGGCTTTGACAATTTAGCTAGGCTAGAACTACGTTTCCCGGGATTGCCTTCCCTGTCCTGAATTAGGGTTGGCTGGAAGAAAAATTGGGGCAAGATTTGGGAGGTGGAAGTGAAGCCACAGCCATTATGTTCTGAAATTTGGTATAAGACCAGGTGCTATTGCCACTTGTGCACGTTGGCACTGACCCTCTGGCATATCTTGTTGGCGTGGGACAGCAGTGGGGCCCACAGCGACTCCACCCACAAGACCTCCTCCAACGTCTCCAGATCCTGGGCCGGGTGCGTGTGCAGCTCCGTGGCAAAGGATGGCAGTTCCTTCTCTAGATTGGAGACAGTAAGAGGCAGTTATAGGGTCCACAGAGTTTTGTGTCTTCATAGGTTTTAGTTTGTCCTCATGGGTTCAAGGGAATCCTTGCAGGTTCCAGTTGGTCTTTGCTCTCCCCCATTTCATATGCACTTGTCTGCCCAACTATTGGCCTTGAATATGTGCATTGACTTCAGGCCACCGTCAAATGCAGAGTCAATAGCCTTTCATAGACTTATTCCTCAGCTCCCACAACTGCGTGAGATCTAATCCCTATAATAAATTCCCTCATTGCCTTTCACTCCGCTTCTCTGATCAAACCCTACAACTGTGTTTAGGTGAGTCTTATTTTATACCCAAATTTGAAAGTCAGATACAGGATTACAGACATGACAAAAGAATGGTTTCTCTGTTTTTTGGCCGCTCTGTGCGGCATGTGGGATCTTAGTTCCCCGACCAGGGATTGAACCCACTCCCCCTGCATTGGAAGTGTGGAGTCTTAACCACTGGACCGCCAGGGAAGCCCGAGAATTTTTAAAACTGCAGTATCGTTGATTTATAATATTGTGTTAGTTTTAGGTGTGCAGCATAGTGATTCAGTTTTTTGTTTGCAGATTATATTCTATTATAGGTTATTGTATTAAAAGGTATTGGATATAATTCCCTGTGCTATACAGTAAACCCTTGTTGCTTATCTATTTTATGTATAGTAGAGTGTATCTGTTAATCCCATATTCCTAATTTGCCCCTCACCCTCTCCCTCTCCGCTTTGGTAACCGTACGTTTGTTTTCTATGTCTGTTGAGTCTGTTTTTGTTTTGTATATAGATTCATTTGTATTATTTTTTAGATTCCACACAAGTGATATCATGTAGTATTTGTCTTTTTCTGTCTGACTTATTTCACTAAGCATAATATTCTCTAGGTCCATCCATGTTGCTGCAAATGACAATATTTCATTCTATTTTATGGCTGAGTAATATTCATATATATATATATATATATATACACAAACACACATATATACATATATATATCAATATCTATCTATCTGTCTGTCTGTCTATCTATCTATCTATCTATCTATCTATATCAATCACATCCTTTTAAGCCAGTCATCTGTTGATGGGCGCTTGGGTTGTTTCCATGTCTTGGCTGTTTGTATATTTTGGATATTAACCCCTTGTTGGTTGCATTGTTTGAAAATATTTTCTCCCATTCAGTAGGTTGTCTTTTAGTTTTGTTGATGGTTTCCATTGCTGTGCATAAGCTTTTAAGTTTGATTAGGTCCCATTTGTTTATTTTCGCTTATATTTCTTTTGCCTTGGGAGACTGAGCTAAGAAAATATTACTACAATTTATGTCAAAGAATGTTTCGCCTATGTTTTTTTCTAGGAGTTTTATGGTGTCATGTTTTACATTTAGGTTTTTAAACGATTTTGAGTTTGTTTTTGTGTACGGTGTGAGGGAGTTTTCTAATTTCATTATTTACATGTGGCTGTCCAGCTTTCCCAACATCACTTGTTGAAGAGACTGTCTTTTCTCCATTGTATATTCTTGCCTCCTTTGTCAGATATTAATTGGCCATAGGTGTGTGGGTTTATTTCTGGGCTCTCCATTCTGTTCCATTGATTTATGTGTCTGTTTTTGTGCCAGTACCATGGTGTTTTGATTACCGTGCCTGACAAAAGAACCTTTGATTTTTCAAAAGAAGAAAAAAAAAAAGATTTGTACGTGACAGTTAACTAACCATCTATTACCCTTGCTTTCTTTTTGATGTCAAACTCCTTTAAATTGTACTGTACGTTTATTGCCGACTTATTTTATTTTTCTTCCTCCCATTTTCTCTACAATCCCTTGAATATGACTCCTGCCTTACAAAACACTTTTTTACTTCAGTAGGGACTTACCAAATGGCACATCCAGGTCTCGGTCTTCTTTATTTCTTCGTACTTCTCTACACAGTTGGCTGCTTTCTCTTTCTTGAATTTCTCTCCTCTCTTGGTTTCCGTAATCTGCAGTCTTTGCAGATTTTCTCCTCTCTCTCCAGCTACTCCTTCTCTGTCTTGTTTGCTGACTTTTCTTCTCCCCGCTCCTCAAGGTGTAGTTGTTGCCCAAAGCCCAGTTCTTAGCACTCTTGAATTCTCACTTTACCCTTTATCCCTTTATGATCTCCTCTACTCTCATGGATTCAACCATCATCCCTTCACACTCATGATTTACAAATCTATGTCTTTATCTCTGCTGTCTCTCCTGAACGCCAGGATCATGTTTCTAAGCGTTCATTGAGTTGCACATGAATCTCAGATTCAACGTGTGTAACCCCCACTATTTGTTTACCACCACAAGTCAGTGTTCCCTAAATTGCATAATGGCATCACTGTCCTTCAGTTGTCCTGCTCAAAACTTCAGAGCTGTTCAACACTCTTCCCTCTAATCATCTTCAAATCCATGAGTGCTCTGACTCTCCCCTTCTTCCGGTTCCCCTTGCCAGGCCCTCATTTGTGCTTACTTTTACAACTTACTATTACAACAAACTCCTACTTGATTCCTAACTTTAGCTTCCACCTATCTCCTTTCCTACCCCCTGCAGCCTGTGTTAGTTTCCCAAAGTATCCATGGGTTTATGTAACTTCTTTGCTGGAAATATCTCCTGGTTTCCCCTTACATATATAATAAATACCTGCCAGTTATGCACAGCACGGCCACATCTTGATTCCTTCCCTTTCAGCCTCATGTCCTATGATACTCCAATCTCCCAGCATGCACAGTCTATGGATCCCTGGACATACCTGCCTGCTCCCAGCCTAGGGCCTTGGCTCAAGTCTTTTCTGCTTGGGCTCTGTACCATATTGAATTCCTAACCATCCTCTCTATCCAGGCTCAATTCTCACTCCTAGCTAGTGAATTGGGTAAGAATCTCTGAATCAGAGGTAGTTTTCATCAATAACATGAAAATAACAATACATATAATAGCAATAGCTCTCATGGCTTAAGTACTTACCTACTGTGCCAGGCACTGTTCTACATGTTTTACATGTATACATTCTTGTGTTCTTCCCAATAACTCGTCACCTGACATCTTCATGTCAGTGCGGACGTGGATACAGACTGACCTCACTCTTGATTCCTTTACTTGAGCACCAGCTGATGTTGGTTGAGTGCTCACCATGGGCCTTATCTTTTTTTTTTTTTTTTTGCGGTACGCGGGCCTCTCACTGTCGTGGCCTCTCCTGTTGCGGAGCACAGGCTCCGGACGCTCGGGCTCAGCGGCCATGGCTCACGGGCACAGCCGCTCTGCGGCATGTGGGATCTTCCCGGACCGGGGCACGAACCCGTGTCCCCTGCATCGGCAGGCGGACTCTCAACCACTGCACCACCAGGGAAGCCCATGGGCCTTATCTTTATTACGTTATTTAAACCTCACAACACCGTAAGGCGGGTACCATCATGATATCCATTCTACAGATGTGGCAATTGAGGCACAGAGGGAGGTCAGCCAACTTGCCCAGGGTCACAGAGTGAGTAAATGGTAGGGCTGGGCGATCTGCCTCCATAATTTGTGGCTTCCTTCTCTGGTGTGGGCCGATCTGCCTCTCGAGACTGAGAACCCACAGCACGATGGCTGGGTTGGGCATTGTGACATTCCCCACATTGCCTGGCACAGGGCCCTGTATACCAACAGCCGACATAGGCTTAGTGACTGATGCTCACAGGTACAAAAAGCGGCAGGGGGGACATTATTTTCACAGGAAAACATCCTGTCCTCGTTGTGAACTGCCAGAGGATAACCATCTCCCCTCTTACAGACCCTCATGAATACATAAATAAATAGAAAGTGACCCAAGTGGTGAATATAAAGCAGTGTGGTGTGGTCACCTGTAAAGTTTTATTAGAAATATTCAATGCCAAAGTGTTACTGCCCATGATGTAAGTAACTGCTGCTCCCGAAGACAAGCTTCCAAAGAGCACGTTAGTGATGCGCGTGCACAAATCTCACGCCACCTCTTCTCCTCCACACCTGCACTAAAGTGTCATTAAGAATGAGACAGTTAAAGAATTTATAAATTGAATTAATTAATGACAAAAAATGATTAATTTCCTCCAGGGTAAAGGTACCTAAGAGGCTGCTTAATCAAATCCCCTTGTCCCCTCACACACAGGTTGGCTGACACAGCAGCCCAGGCTCTGTCTACCAGCTCCTCCTTCTCTGTTCCAACTCACTGGTGGACGAGGGGCCACATCTGAAAGTTCAGTGAGTGGAACCACTTCATCCTCAGGGCAGGGCGGTGCTTGTCTATGAGTGAGGTTGAGCCATTCCACACTGGTTTAATTTCTTTTAAAAAGGGGATGATGATAATGATGATTGTGCAGGTAGAAATAGGATAAGTCATGTACAGTGTCAAGCACAGGACCCATGGTTAGAAGCTATTCTTAATATTCAGGATATTAACACGCCCCTGGGGACCTGTAAGCACCTCTTGAAGAACCATAAACCCTCAATATGGCCTGGCTTTCATTTGGCCCTTCTTGGTGGGGAACAAGAATTCCAATATGGAGAACAGTATGGAGGTTCCTTAAAAAACTACAAATAGAACTACCATCCGACCCAGCAATCCCACTACTGGACATACACCCTGAGAAAACCATAATTCAAAAAGAGTCATGTACCACAATGTTCATTGCAGCTCTATTTACAATAGCCAGGACATGGAAGCAACCTAAGTGTCCATCGACAGATGAATAGATAAAGAAGATGTGGCACATATATACAATGGAATGTTACGCAGCCATAAAAAGAAACAAAATTGAGTTATTTGTAGTGAGGCGGATGGACCTAGAGTCTGTCATACAGAGCGAAGTAAGTCAGAAAGAGAAAAACAAATACCGTATGCTAACACATATATATGGAATCTAAGAAAAAAAAAAGGTCATGAAGAACCTAGGGGCAAGATGGGAATAAAGACACAGACCTACTAGAGAATGGACTTGAGGATATGGGGAGGGGGAAGGGTAAGCTGTGACAAAGTGAGAGAGTGGCGTGGACATATATATACTACCAAACATAAAATAGATAGCTAGTGGGAAGCAGCCGCATAGCACAGGGAGATCAACTCGGTGCTTTGTGACCACCTAGAGGGGTGGGATAGGGAGGGTGGGAGGGAGGGAGACGCAAGAGGGAAGAGATATGGGAACATATGTATATGTATAACTGATTCACTTTGTTATAAAGCAGAAACTAACACACCATTGTAAAGCAATTATACTCCAATAAAGATGTTAAAATAAAATAAATAAATAAATAAATAATTTAAAAGAAGAGGAGAGAACTACCAAAAAAAAAAAAAGGAATTCCGGAAGTTAGAGGAGAGACAGAGTGGGAGGGGTGGGGTGGGAGATGGGGTGCAGGAGAAAAGGGCGGCATGGGGAAGATGGAAACTCTCCCTGGTCTACAACACAGGCCCAAGTAAAGGACAAACATGCACCTATGTAGGGCACCTGCAGCCAGAGGTGTGGAGCAGAGTCCAGCGGACGATGCGTAACTCCACAGTTATGTCCAGAGTCGAAGGAAGGGCCCCTTGCACTGTAAACGTTCTTGGGAGCACTGATCACTGGCAGGGTTCTACACTTGCACTCTGACGTGGGTTACTACAAATCTGGAGTACTTGTTGCATTCGGCAAGGGACAGGTTGGGTTTCTTGCAGCAGGCATCTGAGCACACAGAGTGCTCTGCAAACACAGCCCCAAACTCCCACTATAATGCGCCCCAGGAACCAGAGCAAGCAGCTCCTTAATCATTTCATATGAACCACTAGCCCGATTCGTGGACTTTGCGGGCGAATGGAACAGAACCAGAGTCCCATCCATTAGTTACCGACTTTCGGGGGGTTAGGGGGAGAGTTGTGCTCAGAGCCCACACGACAAGGGGTGGTGACCGGGCTGGGGCTGCTGGGGCCCCGCGCGCTTTCTCCAGCCCCACCTCTGTGTCTCTCGCTCCCGGGTAACTAAGGGCAACGAGCCTGCGCCCGTGGAGGGGCCAGGCCGAGAGATGTTCTCCCAACATTTTTCCCGGGCCCCGGGGGCGAGTGAGGTCTCATTCCCATGCCCCTCCCCCGCCTCAAGTTGGCACCCCTCTACGGCCACTCCCTGGCCTCGTGCACGCCTCAGCGGGTCCCACCCACCGCAGGCCAGGTGGGGGCGGGCACCTAACCATGAGCCGGTACGCACTGCACCTGCGACAGACACGCTATAACCGGGACCAGGCGCCAAAAAGAGGACCTGACCCGGCCACTGGCCCTAGCTCTATCCCCGACGAAGGCATCCCCGCAGATCCCAGCGCAGCTTTATCCACAGCGCTCAAGACGTGGAGCCTCGGCTCGTATGGGGGCGGGGCAGTGGAGTAGCCTCGATGATACTGGCTATCACAGCCTGAGTCGGTGAAGACCGGGAAGAACCACAAGGCCAGTGCCCGGGCCGGGACAGGTGCTTTGGCGAAGCCCAGGAAACGCCCTTTCCCTGGGAGAGGCGAGTGGACGGGACGCTGCTGCGGCTCAGTGACGGCCCTTTGCCTCCCAATAGGCTCTCTCTTTGCCTTTCCCCCTTTTCAGATATGAAGCCCTCCGTGATCTCAGCGATGGATGGTAGCGGGAGGTGAAGAGGAGGCAGTGTGGTCCGAACTGGGGCGGAGGAGGACGAGGAGGCGGTGGCCAGGAGCGCACAAAGCAGCAGCAGCAGGAGCTGACCTCCCCAGGTCCCTGAGGGGCGGAAGCCTGGGGACAGGTAGCGGCGCTTCTACCGCATCCCATTCACCCCTTTGCAGCTACGGATGAAGAGCCTTTTACACCGCACTGGATACCCCGCCGTGTTCCCCATGTACGCGGCTAGCCCTGGAGGTGCCTAGCTCTCCAGGGGGCTCGGTTGTCTCTGGGTGTCTCTGGCTCTCTTCCGGAGTCTGAGCCAAAAGCCACCTAGAGGGCCCAAGGCCACCAGGGCCCCCTCCCCCAGGACTCTGGGGTGGGGGCAATACCTACACCCAAGGTAAATATTTTCATGCGGTATTTAAATCCATCAAGTAGGGAAACTTTGGCCGGAGGCCCGTTTTGTAAATAACGTTTTGTTGGAACCGTGCACGAGGCACGGTGGAGCAAGTGCAGGGTCAGATTCTACCTATGTTTAAATTTTGGTAATATTTTCATCATGGGTTATTTTTGCACTAAGTTTGGTATTTGTTAACTACTACACTAAAACATTATTTATCTTGATTACTGATTTTTTTTTGGTGCCCCATTAAATTTTGCGTGGGAGGGAAAACCACCTGCTAAGGCCAGCCTGGAGCTGGGTATTACAGAAAAGTGTACTGTGGTGGGGGGCATGAAGGGGATAGAAAATTTAAAACAAGAGTGAAATAACATCCATATATTTAATTTCATCCACATCTCAGAATACTGAACATTTGTGATTTTCTTCTCTCAGAAAGGAGCTTGCAAGACACATGGATGATACTGAAGCCAAGGTGCAGGTGAGTAAACCTGAAAAAAACAACCTGGCAGGGCAGCCATCCTAAAACCTGCTTTGGGACTTGGACATCTTTGTCATGGACATTCTCACGTTGGTTTGTTTTTATTGCCTTTTCCATGATTGGAAAATAAGTTTTTGAACTTTGGGGTCTTTAAGGGGTAGTAAATGGGATCAGTAAATTCCAGTTTATGGAAACTGCCCATCATTCCCAAAGAAGAAAAAATAGAACAGAGCCACTTTTCCTACACCTGTGGTATCTATCCATCTGAATATATATAGATATGTGTTTTTTCCAATAAAATTCAAGTCCTCCTAACACAAGTATCCTTTAGGGAGGATTTTAGCCCTCCTTAAAGCAATACTTCTATCTTCCATGCAGTCATGTTGGGACTCAATCTGACCTGGAAGTATTTACATTAATACACTGAGGAGCTGGGTTATAAGAGGGTTCAACAGTGCTAAATTTTTTAAAATATTCAAAACCAAGCATAAACTCTGAGGTAAAATGAGTGATTCTGTAAATATTTGAGCACTGGTGCAAGGGAGTAATTGGTCCAGAGAACACACTATAGGAGTAACTAGCATCTGTTTAGTTGCAATGAGACGGATGGGGTTGAGAGCTTAAAGTTCAAGTCTTCCTGCTGGTTGATTTTCAGCATTTGGTAAAGCAAGGTAGGGAGTGGTAGCCCTAAAGTTGTCTAAAAAAACAAAAACAAAAAAGAACAATTATGGATAAAATTCCACTGACACAAAAAGGGTGAAAATGAGAATTCTAATATATTGTCAAAATATGCCTTGGAGATATCACACAAAATCAGTGTTATGAAACTACCAAATGCATAAATGAATATTCTCTTGAGGAACTTCTCATCTAAGGACTTTTTTCCCTTTTGGTGGTACAATTAGGAACAGGTGGGTTTTGTGGCACTTTTTGGTGCTGGTGGGGTGGCTGTCAGTTCCGGGTAGAGTTGGACCTGTGTTAATCTGAAGTACTTTTTCATTTCCTCAAGCAGGGATGACTTATTTCTAGGTCATGGAATCAAGAGGTGACTACCTGTGATCACAGAAAACCTTAGGTTGCATAAAGGAAGTATTGGTAGGAGGAAAAATCAGGATGAGCTTATTATTAGCTTTGCTGCAGAGAGCGTGTGTAAGGGCAGTGATGGACACGGGCTGCAGAGCTGGTGGTGGGGTCTGGAAAGCAGTGCTGGCAGCGTAAGGCCACGGGCTGGGCTCACAGTCAGGTCTGGCCAGGGCTTGGGAGGCACAGGCCTCTGCTTTTTCAAGCAGGCAAAGCAAGCTCAGAGGAAAAGAAAAACTGAAGTTTTGGTGACTTGCTTCTCCTGTGTTTACGTAGTGGTCTCTTAGTGGAGTTCTGAAGGGAAAGGGAACCACAAGAAAAAAATAAGGAAAAAGAATGTTCTCATCTATTTCCAAACTACAGCATGAACCCCAAATAACCTCCTTTTCTCTCTTTTTTTAAAATTGAGGTATAATTGATATACATTATATTAGTTTCAGGTGTACAACGTAATGATTTGATATTTGTATATATTGCAAAATGATCACCACAATAAGTCTAGTTAATCGTCACCACACCAAAAATTCATTTTTTATGAGAATTTTTAAGATCTACTCTCTTAGCAACTTTCAAATTAGTACTATTAGTACTTTCAATAGTACTATTAACTGTAGTCACCATACTGTACACTACACATCCCCATGACTTAAGTTTGTACCTTTGACCCCCTTCACCCATTTCTCCTACCTCCCACCTCTGGCAACCACCAATCTGTTCTATGAGCTTTTCTTT
>NW_006791462.1:1162917-1169879 GCF_000442215.2 Lipotes vexillifer | reverse complement strand
TTTTTTTTTTTTTAACATCTTTATTGGGGTATAATTGCTTTACAATGGTGTGTTAGTTTCTGCTTTATAACAACAAAGTGAATTGGTTATACATATACATATGTCCCCATCTCTCTTCCCTCTTGCATCTCCCTCCCACCCTCCCTATCGCACCCCTCTCGGTGGTCACAAAGCACCGAGCTGATCTCCCTGTGCTATGTGGCTGCTTCCCGCTAGCTATCTATTTTACTTTTGGTAGTGTATATACGTCCATGTCACTTTCTCACTTTGTCCCAGCTTACCCTTCCCCCTCCCCATATCCTCAAGTCCATTCTCTAGTAGGTATGCATCTTTATCCCCATCTTGCCCCTAGGTTCTCCATGACCATCTTTTTTTAAGATTCCATATATATGTGTTAGTATATGGTATTTGTTTTTCTCATTCTGACTTACTTCTCTCTGTATGACAGACTCTAGGTCCATCCCCCTCACTACAAATAACTCAGTTTCGTTCCTTTTTATGGCTGAGTAATATTCCATTGTATATATATGCCACATCTTCTTTATCCATTCATCTGTCGATGGACACTTAGGTTGCTTCCATGTCCTGGCTATTGTAAATAGAGCTGCAATGAACATTTTGGTACATGACTCTTTCTGAATTCTGGTTTCCTCAGGGTATATGCCTAGTAGTGGGATTGCTGGGTCATATGGTAGTTCTATTTGTAGTTTTTTAAGGAACCTCCATACTGTTCTCCATAGTGGCTGAACCAATTCACATTCCCACCAGCAGGCAAGAGTGTTCCCTTTTCTCCACACCCTCTCCAGCATTTATTGTTTCTACATTTTTTGATGATGGCCATTCTGACCGGTGTGAGATTATATCTCATTGTAGTTTTGATTTGTATTTCGCTAATGATTAATGATGTTGAGCACTCTTTCATGTGTCTGTTAGGCAATCTGTATATCTTCTTTGGAGAAATGTCTGTTTAGGTATTCTGCCCATTTTTGGATTGGGTTGTTTATTTTTTCAATATTGTAAATTTTGGAGATTAATCCTTTGTCAGTTGCTTCATTTACAAATATTTCCTCCCATTCTGAGGGTTGTCTTTTTGTCTTCTTTATGCTTTCCTTTGCTGTGCAAAAGCTTTTAAGTTTCATTAGGTCCCATTTGTTTATTTTTGTTTTTATTTCCATTTCTCTAGGAGGTGGGTCAAAAAGGATCTTGCTGTGATTTATGTCATAGAGTGTTCTGCCTATGTTTTCCTCTAACAGTTTGATGGTGTCTGGCCTTACACTTAGGTCTTTAATCCATTTTGAGCTTATTTTTGTGTATGGTGTTAGGGAGTGTTCTAATTTCATTCTTTTACATGTAGCTGTCCAGTTTTCCCAGCACCACTTCTTGAAGAGGCTTTTCTTTTCTCCACTGTATATTCTTGCGTCCTTTATCAAAGATAAGGTGACCATATGTGTGTGGGTTTATTTCTGGGTTTTCTATCCTGTTCCACTGATCTATATTTCGGTTTCTGTGCCAGTACCATACTGTCTTGATTGCTGTAGCTTTGTAGTACAGTCTGATGTCAGGGAGTCTGATTCTTCCTCCAGCTCCATTTTTTGTTCTCAAGATTGCTTTGGCTATTCGGGGTCTTTTGTGTTTCCATACAAATTGTGAAATTTTTTGTTCTAGTTCTGTGAAAAATGCCAGTGGTAGTTTGATAGGGATTGCATTGAATCTATAGATTGCTTTGGGAAGTAGAGTCATTTTCACAATGTTGATTCTTCCAATCCAAGAACATGGTATATCTCTCCATCTGTTTGTATCATCTTTAATTTCTTTCATCAGTGTCTTATAATTTTCTGCATACAGGGCTTTTGTCTCCTTAGGTAGGTTTATTCCTAGATATTTTATTCTTTTCGTTGCAATGGGTAATGGGAGTGTTTTCTGAATATCTCTTTCAGATTTTTCATCATTAGTGTATAGAAATGCAAGAGATTCCTGTGCATTAATTTTGTATCCTGCAACTTTACCACATTCACTGATTAGCTCTAGTAGTTTTCTGGTAGCATCTTTAGGATTCTCTATGTATAGTATCATGTCATCTGCAAACAGTGACAGCTTTACTTCTTCTTTTCCAATATGGATTCCTTTCTTTTTCTTCTCTGATTCCTGTGGCTAAAACTTCCAAAACTATGTTGAATAACAGTGGTGAGAGTGGGCAACCTTGTCTTGTTCCTGAACTTAGTGGAAATGGTTTCAGTTTTTCACCACTGAGGACAATGTTGGCTATGGGTTTGTCATATATACCCTTTATTGTGTTGAGGAAAGTTCCCTCTATGCCTACTATCTGGAGGGTTTTTATCATAAATGGGTGTTGAATTTTGTCAAAAGCTTTCTCTGAATCTATTGAGATGATCATATGGTTTTTCTCCTTCAATTTGTTAATATGATGTATCACGTTGATTGATTTGCATATATTGAAGAATCCTGCTTCCCTGGGATAAATCCCACTTGATCATAGTGTATGATCCTTTTAATGTGCTGTTGAATTCTGCTTGCTAGTATTTTGTTGAGGATTTTTGCATCTATGTTCATCAGTGATATTGGCCTGTAGTTCTCTTTCTTTGTGACATCTTTGTCTGGTTTTGGTATCAGAGTGATGGTGGCCTCGTAGAATGAGTTTGGGAGTGTTCCTCCCTCTGCTGTATTTTGGAAGAGTTTGAGAAGGATAGGTGTTAGCTCTTCTCTAAATGTTTGATAGAATTCGCCTGTGAAGCCATCTGGTCCTGGGCTTTTGTTTGTTGGAAGATTTTTAATCATAGTTTCAGTTTCAGTGCTTGTGATTGGTCTGTTCATATTTTCTGCTTCTTCGTGGTTCAGTCTTGGAAGGTTTTGCATTTCTAAGAATTTGCCCATTTCTTCCAGGTTGTCCATTTTATTGACATATAGTTGCTTGTAGTAATCTCTCATGTTGCTTTGTATTTCTGCAATGTCAGTTGTTACTTCTCCTTTTCCATTTCTAATTCTACTGATTTGAGTCTTCTCCCTTTTTTGTTGATGAGTCTGGCTAATGGTTAATCAATTTTGTTTATCTTCTCAACGCACCAGCTTTTAGTTTTATTGATCTTTGCTATCGTTTCCTTCATTTATTTTTCATTTATTTCTGACCTGATCTTTATGATTTCTTTCCTTCTGCTAATTTTGGGGTTTTTTTTTTTGGTTCTTCTTTTTCTAACTGCTTTAGGTGTAGGTTAGGTTGTTTGAGATGTTTCTTGTTTCTTAAGGTAGGACTGTATTGCTATAAACTTCCCTCTGAGAACTGCTTTTGCTGCATCCCATAGCTTTTGGGTCGTCGTGTTTTCAGTGTCATTTGATTCTAGGTATTTTTTTATTTCCTCTTTGATTTCTTCAGTGATCTCTTGGTTATTAAGTAGTGTGTTATTTAGCCTCCATGTGTTTGTGTTTCTTACACATTTTTTCCTATAATTGATATGTAGTCTCATGGCGTTGTGGTCAGAAAAGATACTTGATAAGATTTCAATTTTCTTAAATTTACTGAGGCTTGATTTGTGACCCAAGATATGATCTATCCTGGAGAATGTTCCATGAGCACTTGAGAAGAATGTGTATTCTGCTGTTTTTGGATAGAATGTCCTATAAATATCAATTAAGTACATCTTGTGTAATGTATCATTTAAAGTTTGTTTCCTTATTTATTTTCATTTTGGATGATGTGTCCAGGGGTGAAAGTGGGGTGTTAAAGTCCCCTACTATGATTGTGTTACCGTCGATTTCCCCTTTCATGGATGTTAGTACTTGCCTTATGTATTGAGGTGCTCCTATGTTGGGTGCATAAATATTTACAATTGTTATATCTTCTTCTTGGATCGATCCCTTGATCATTATGTAGTGTCCTTCTTTGTCTCTTGTAATAGTCTTTATTTTAAAGTCTATTTTGTCTGATATGAGAATAGCTACTCCAGCTTTCTTTTGATTCCATTTGCATGGAATATCTTTTTCCATCCCCTCACTTTCAGTCTGTATGTGTCCCTAGGTCTGAAGTGGGTCTCTTGTAGACAGGATATTTATGGGTCTTGTTATTTTATCCATTCAGTCAATCTGTGTCTTTTGGTTGGAGCATTTAATCCATTTACATTTAAGGTAATTATTGATATGTATGTTCCTATTCCCATTTTCTTAATTGTTTGGGGTTTGTTATTGCAGGTCTTTTCCTTCTCTTGTGTTTCCTGCCTGGAGAAGTTCCTTCAGCATTTGTTGTAAAGCTGGTTTGGTTTTGCTGAACTCTCTCAGCTTTCGCTTGTCTGTAAAGGTTTCAGTTTCTCCATCAAATCTGAATGAGATACTTGCTGGGTAGAGTAATCTTGGTTGTAGGTGTTTCTCCTTCATCACTTTCAATATGTCCTGCCACTCCCTTCTGGCTTGCAGAGTTTCTGCTGAAACATCAGCTGTTAACCTTATGGGGATTCCCTTGTGTGTTATCTGTTGTTTTTCCCTTGCTGCTTTTAATATGTTTTCTTTGAATTTAATTTTTGATAGTTTAATATGTGTGTTGGCATGTTTCTCCTTGGATTTATCCTGTATGGGACTCTCTGTGCTTCCTGGACTTGATTAACTATTTCCTTTCCCATATTAGGGAAGTTTTCAACTATAATCTCTGCAAATATTTTCTCAGTCCCTTTCTTTTCCTCTTCTTCTTCTGCAACCTCTATAATTCGAATGCTGGTGCATTTAATGTTGTCCCAGAAGTCTCTGAGACTGTCCTCAGTTCTTTACATTTTTTTTTCTTTTTTCTGCTCTGCAGTAGTTATTTCCACTATTTTGTCTTCCAGGTCACTTATCCGTTCTTCTGCCTCAGTTATTCTGCTATTGATCCCTTCTAGAGAATTTTTAATTTCATTTATTGTGTTGTTCATCACTGTTTGTTTGCTCTTTAGGTCTTCTAAGTCGTTGTTAAACGTTTCGTGTATTTTCTCCATTCTATTTCCAAGATTTTGGATCATCTTTACTATCATTATTCTGAATTCTTTTTCAGGTAGACTGCCTATTTCCTCTTCATTTGTTAGGTCTGGTGGGTTTTGCCTTGCTCCTTCATTTGCTGTGTCTTTCTCTGTCTTCTCATTTTGCTTAACTTACTGTGTTTGGGGTCTCCTTTTCACAGGCTGCAGGTTCGTAGTTCCCGTTGTTTTTGGTGTCTGTCCCCAGTGGCTAAAGTTGGTTCAGTGGGTTGTGTAGGCTTCCTAGTGGAGGGGACTAGTACCTATTCTGGTGGATGAAGCTGGATCTTGTCTTTCTGGTGGGCAGGTCCACGTTTGGTGGTGTTTTGGGGTGTCTGTGGGCTTATTATGATTTTAGGAAGCTTCTGTGCTAATGGATGGGGTTGGGTTCCTGTCTTGCTAGTTGTTTGGCATTGGGTGTCCAGCACTGTAGCTTGCTGGTCGTTGAGTGGAGCTGGGTCTTGGCGGTGAGATGGAGATCTCTGGGAGATTTTCACCGTTTGATATTACGTGGAGCTGGGAGGCCTCTTGTGGACCAGTGTCCTGAACGTGGCTCTCCCACCTCAGTGGCACAGCCCTGACGCCTGGCTGGAGCACCAAGAGCCTCTCCTCCACACGGCTCAGAATAAAAGGGAGGAAGAAAGGAAAGAAAGAAATAAGAAGATAAAATAAAGTTATTAAAATAAAAAATAATTATTAAGAAAATTTTTTTTAATAAAATTAAAAAGAAACGGGCAGAGAGAACCCTAAGACAAATGGTAAAAGCAAAGCTATACAGACAAAATCACACAATGAAGCATATACATACACAGTCACAAAAAGAGAAAAAGGGAAAACTATATATTGTTGCTCTCAGCATCCACCTCCTCAATTTGGGATGATTTGTTGTGTATTCATGTGTTCCACAGATGCAGGGTACATCAAGTTGATTGTGGAGATTTAATCTCCTGCTCCTGAGGCTGCTGGGAGAGATTTCCCTTTCTCTTCTTTGTTCGCACAGCTCCTGGGGTTCAGCTGTGGATTTGGACCCACCTCTGCATGTAGGTCGCCGGAGGGCATCTGTTCTTCGCTCAGACAGGACGGGGTTAAAGGAGCAGCTGATTTGGGGGCTCTGGCTCGCTCAGGCTGAGGGAAGGCAGGGGTACGGATGCGTGGCGAGCCTGCGGGTGCAGAGGCCGGCATGACGTTGCACCAGCCTGAGGCGCGCCGTGCATTCTCCCGGGGAAGTTGTCCCTGGATCACAGGACCCTGGCAGTGGTGGGATGCACAGGCTCCCAGGAGGGGCAGTGTGGATAGTGACCTGTGCTTGCATACAGGCTTCTTGTAGGCTCTAGCAGAAGTCTTAGCGTCTCATGCCCGTCTCTAGGGTCTGCGCTGATAGCCACGGCTCGCGCCCATCTCTGGAGCTCCTTTAAGCTGCGCTCTTAATCCCCTCTCCTCGTGTACCAGGAAACAAAGAGGCAAGAATGTGTCTTGCCTCTACGGCAGCTCCAGACTTTTTCCCGGACTCCCTCCTGGCTAGCTGTGGCACACTGGCCCCCTTCAGGCTGTGTTCATGCAGCCAACCCCAGTCCTCTCCCTGGGATCTGACCTCCGAAGCCCGAGCCTCAGCTCCCAGACCCCAACCAACCCAGCAGGTGAGCAGACAAGCCTCTCGGGCTGGTGAGTGCTGGTCAGCACCGTTCCTCTGTGTGGGAATCTCTCCACTTTGCCCTCCGCACCCCTGTTGCTGCTCTCTCCTCCATGGCTCCGACACTTCCCCCCTCCGCCACCCGCAGTCTCCGCCCACGAAGGGGCTTCCTAGTGTGTGGAAACCTCTCCTCCTTCACAGCTCCCCCCCACTGGTGCAGGTCCCGTCCCTATTCTTTTGTCTGTTTTTTCTTTTTTCTTTTTTCTTTTGCCCTACGCAGGTACATGGGGAGTTTCTTGCCTTTTGGGAGGGAGGTCTGAGGTCTTCTGCCAGCGTTCAGC
>NW_006791462.1:1161666-1162890 GCF_000442215.2 Lipotes vexillifer | reverse complement strand
AGCAGGTGTTCTGTAGGAGTTGTACCACATGTAGATGTATTTCTGATGTATTCGTGGGGAGGAAGGTGATCTCTGCGTCTTACTCTTCTGCCATCTTGAAGCTCCTCACCAGTAATTTTTTTTTTTTTTGCAGTACGCAGGCCTCTCACTGTTGTGGCCTCTCCCATTGTGGAGCACAGGCTCCGGACACGCAGGCTCAGAGGCCATGGCTCACGGGCCTCGTCGCTCCGTGGCATGTGGGATCTTCCCGGACCGGGGCACGAACCCGTGTCCCCTGCATCGGCAGGCAGACTCTCAACCACTGCGCCACCAGGGAAGCCCACCAATAAAGTATTTTTAAGGTATTTACGTTGTGGGTTTTTAAAAAATATTTATTTATTTATTCATTTTTGGCTGCATTGGGTCTTCATTGCTGTGTGCAGGCTTTCTCTAGTTGCAGCGAGTGGGGGCTACTCTTCATTGCCCGGGTTTCTCATTGCGGTGGCTTCTCTTGTTGCGGTGCATGGGCTCTAGGCGCGTGGGCTTTAGTATTTGTGGTTTGCAGGCTCAGTAATTGTGGCACATGGGCTGTAGAGTTCAGGCTCAGTAGTTGTGGCACACGGGCATAGTTGCTCCGTGGCATGTGGGATCTTCCCAGACCAAGGCTCGAACCCATGTCCCCTGCGTTGGCAGGTGGGTTCTTAACCACTGGGCCACCAGGGAAGCCCTTTATGTTGTTTCTTAAGACATAATGCTATTGCATACTTTAATAGACTACAGTATAGTGTAAAAATAACTTTTACATGTATTAGGAAACCAAAAAATCCGTGTGGCTCACTTTATTGCAATATTCGCTTTGTTGCAGTGGTCTGGAACCACACCGACAATATCTCTGAGATGTGCCTGTATACACATTTTCTTTATTCATTCATCCGTAGATAGACAATTAGGTTGTTTCCTTATCTATCGCAAATAATGCTGCAGTGAACACGGGTGTGCCACACTGTTGTTGACCTTGTTCTAAAATGCCTAGTTCCACTCTCCTGCCTTAGAACTCTTGTTGGTGTTGGGATCTCCTAGTTGAGGAGTAGGGCTGGCAGGACCTACTCCGGCAACATCACCTTCCATCCAGAATCCTGAACCTGGAGGTAGAACCGGCTTAGCTGGCAGTGTCCTGAGCCCATGAAGACTGGAGGGTGGGGGCAGTTTGGCACATGCAGAATTGACAGTGGTCTGCCTCTTTCC
>NW_006791462.1:1158435-1161656 GCF_000442215.2 Lipotes vexillifer | reverse complement strand
TCTTTCCCTCCAAATTATTGGCTGGGCAGAAACTGGGTTTGAATGGAGTTGAACCTAGTTAGGTTGAACTTTCCTTAGCATTAAAGACTAAGATATCAAGGCAGTGACCAGATCTTCAGCAACTCTCACGTCCCAGTAAGACAAGTCAAAACGCCACTGGGCCCCCCTTGCCAGACCACCTTTCTAACTCTCAAGATGTTTCAGAGGGTGAATGACCCCTTAGTCATCCTTGAAGGAAGCCTTCTGTCTAAAAATCCAACATGTTCCTTCCTATTAATTATTTACTTCAGACTGAAGATGGGGTTTTAAAATAGGGGCTGCCTCCCTCAGTATGACTTTGAAAGGGGTTGAGTTTTTACCATGCTCAGCTCCCCCCACCACCAGGGTGACATTGTCCCTAGTGAGGAGGGGCAGGGCAGCTGGACTGCTGTCAGAACACTAACATGTCTTTACCCTGTTACCAGGCAAAGCATTAACAGCAAGGACACAGTGCAATTCACTAACTGGTTTGCATGTAGGACATGGAAAATAGTTAAAGAATACTACAAGTGGGAGGACAGGAACAAAGCAATAAGCCTAGACCAGAGCTTGGCACATATAGCCTATGATCACTAAGGGTGGGCTGAAGGGAGGGGTGCAGTATTAACTTTCCTAAGATATTTGAGCAATAATGAAATAGTTTCTTCCATTTCATCAACAGCACATAGATTTGCATGTTGTGTTTTTCTATTAAGACATTAACTGTTCAATATACTAAACCAATACCTTTTTTCCCTCTGATTGAAGTTTTGGTTTAAGAATGGGAGGGCCAAGTGTTGGAGATATCAGAGGGGTTTAATTCTCAGAAATACATCCCCTGTGGCCATGGGTCACCCTGTCATCATAATCCTGGATGGACCCTATAATGCCATATTTATTCTGGAGCCCAACTGGAGTTGGGTTCCTCTGGTGCCACTGCAGCCCCCAATACCTGGGCCACCCATGCCACCCTTGCCTTGTCTGCCCTTGCCTCCTCCACCTGTGCCTTCCTTTGGCTTAGCTTTGCTTGGCCTGGCATGGGTCCCTATCTTGTAAGACATGTTTTCTATGAGTTTTTCCAAAGTATTTTTTTGCCAGATTGAAATTTTTCATAGCACCTCAAGAGCAGTTCACCAAATGCCTAATAAATGAACTGAATAAATGAAAACAGTGCACTGTGTTTTTAATAGGGCATATTTTTTGTATTTTCAGTAAAGATGTGAATTCTCTTGTATGCTTGTTTTTATGTGCCAAATGGGGTTAGTATTATATGGGTAAGAATTGCTAAGGAATGTCAAGAAGGTCTCTTTTCATGAGGTGACGTCCCTAAGCACTATCACTAGACCCTGCACTTCTCAGATACATACACATGTAAGATGAGGTGGGAAAAGTCCCTAGTGAGAGAACAGTGTGCTGCAAAATGGGGCCAAGCTCCATTCATGATGAGGAGCTCAGGCACAAGCCTGGACTCTAAAGGAACCTTCCTAAGAAATTACTATTCATAGGGCTTTATGGGAAGGTAGCATCTAAATATTCACCTAGTTTTGTTCTAGATGCTCCAGATTCTGTTCACTACCCTCCCTTTTTGTGAAGGATATAGGGGAACAAACCATTCTGGCCCAAAGGAACTGCTGCTTCAAAGGGAACACAAGAGGTGCCTCCATCGAGGCCAGAAAGAGGCTCTTCTCCCTTTTCACCCCTCCCCCCACCACGGGAGCCATATTGTTGTGTCTTCCCCAGCTCAGAAGTGACAATTATGCCTTCAAATGTATTTTGTCTCATTCAGCGTCCTTGAAAGGACGCTAGATCTGATGATTAAACACTAAAAGGGAACATTTTGGTTTACTGCTGCTGGAAGCAAGAGGGAGGCCCTGATTAACATTCCAGATTAATGGATCACTGAAAAGAAGTGGTCAGACCTTGTTTTTCTTCATGCCGTCTTCCTCATGTGAAACTGCCAGGCTAGAAAACAAAATAAAAATGAAGTGTGATAAGAAACTGAGGAATTACTGTTAAATTTTTAGGCATAGTAATGGTAATGTGGTTATGTTTAAAGAAGAATGTCTCTCTTTTAGAGAAACATGCTGAATTGTTTATAAATGAAATGATATCTGGGATTTGTTTCAAAACAATTGGGAGGTGGTGGCAACTTCTCACAAGTTGATAATTGTTCAAGTTGGTGATATGTACATGGGAGATCATTACACTATTCTCTATACTTGTATATATATTTGACCTTTTCCATAATAAAAATTAAATTAAAAAACCTGATCATCTGTGTTTCTTCTTTTTCTTTTGCTGGGATTTTTTTTGCTTTCCTTTGTATCTTCATCTGAAAATTAAAACACATTAAAATTGAAAAAAAAAGTTTACCTCTAAACATTAATACCTTTTTATAAATTTATTTATGATTTATTTATTTATTTATGGCTGTGTTCCATCTTCGTTGCTGCGTGCGGGCTTTCTCTAGTAGCAGCGCACAGGGGTTACTCTTCGTTGTGGCACACAGGCTTCTCATTGCAGTGGCTTCTCTTGTTGCGGAGCACAGGCTCTAGGCGTGCAGGCTTCCATAGTTGTGGCACGTGGGCTCAGTAGTTGTGGCTTGCGGGCTCTAGAGCACAGGCCCAGTAGTTGTGGCACACGGGCTTAGTTGCTCTGTGGCATATGGGATCTTCCTGGACCAGGGCTCGAATCCAAGTCCCCTGCATTGGCAGGCGGACTCCTAACCACTGTGCCACCAGGGAAGTCCCCATGTTAATACCTTTGACAAGATAAATATGCTTTTGCTGTCCCATTTGTTATATCAGAGAAATTCACTCATTCAAACGCTTATGTCACGAACCGTGCTAGGCACTGGAAGCACAGAAATTAAAGTCACACTAGCTATTAGATGATATAAGGAATTATTAACTTATTGGTGAGATAATGGTATTGTAGTTAAGTAGGAAAATGTCATTTTTTTAAAGCGTTGCAGACAGAAATATTTAGTGTATTTTACCTTGACTATCTCAACAAAAAAATCCCTATCTGAAGCAAGTATGTCAAAATGCTAACAAATGTTAAACCTGAGTGACAAGTACTATACATGGCATTAATACTACTACTCCCTTTACTTTTCTCAATGTTTGAGTATTTTCATGATGTGTGTGTTTGAGGGTTTGCTTTCCAGGAGCACATTCTAGTGGAGGAGACACAGGGAAAGA
>NW_006791462.1:1156909-1158413 GCF_000442215.2 Lipotes vexillifer | reverse complement strand
AAGAGGCAACTAGAATCTGAGTGAGAGGGAAGCATGGGGTGCTCTGGGCATACAGAGGAGTCTCAAAATCAGGCTGATTTGGGGATAGTGGTTGAGGAATGGTTGACCAGGAAAAGGTGACTCTTAAGCTAGTTATTTTTAAAATCAGTTTCATTACAAAAGTAACGCATGCCCATCATAGCAGTGAGTAAGCCAAGCCGCGTGCAGGGAGAGACCGGCATTGTAGGCAGACGGACTCTCTGTATCAAGCGACAGAGTCAAGAAAAAGGACGTGCAGTATCAAGGAGATGGAAAGTCATCCTTAGGCCAAAGAGGACGCTGCAGGAGAGCCACAGGGTACGTGTGATGCGAGAGATCAATCGGGATCTGACTTTACCCTGAAGGCCACGGAGAACTGAGGAAGGATTTTAAGTAGGGACCACCATGCTCAGATTTGCGCTTCAAGAAAGCTCAGCCTTCCAGCAGTAAGGAAGAAAGGTGACAGTGAGGGCCAGGAAACCCAGGTGACATCAGAGGAAGGGGTGCCTTAGTGTAATGTGTCCCCAGAGGAGGCACCCTCTGTCAGTCATCAGCCAGGAGAGGGCACAAAAAGGTGACTTTTTTGTGATGTGCCGCCCCACAGGAAGTGTGATACATAAATCAGCTGCTGGCCTGAGTCCCCTATGGTGTACCTTTTTGAAAATTGCACAAAGGTGCCCACTAAGTGTGAGAATCTCACAAAAGAGCTGCTCCACTGGGCTGAGGCAGCCCCCTGTGGCTTGGTTTAGCACCACACGTCTCACAGACTAACCCCAACTTGGTTTGGAGCCACATGCCTTGTACAGCTACACACAACCAATCTGGAGTCACACTGCTTAGGTTTGAATCCCAACTGTGTGGCCTTGGGGCGGTACTTTTTTTTTTTAACATCTTTATTGGAGTATAATTGCTTTACAATGGTGTGTTAGTTTCTGCTTTATAACAAAGTGAATCAGTTATACATATACATATATCCCCATATCTCTTTCCTCTTGTGTCTCCCTCCCTGCCACCCTCCCTATCTCACCTCTCTAGGTGGTCACAAAGCACCGAGCTGATCTCCCTGTGCTACGTGGCTGCTTCCCACTAGCTATCTATTTTACGTTTGGTAGTATATATATGTCCATGCCACTCTCTCACTTTGTCACAGCTTACCCTTCCCCCTCCCCATATCCTCAAGTCCATTCTCTAGTAGGTCTGTGTCTTTATTCCTGTCTTACCCCTAGGTTCTTCATTAGCTTTTTTTTTTCTTAGATTCCATATATATGTGTTAGCATATGGTATTTGTTTTTCTCTTTCTGACTTACTTCACTTTGTATGGCAGACTCTAGGTCCATCCACCTCACTACAAATAACTCAATTTCGTTTCTTTTTATGGCTGAATAATATTCATTTGTATATATGTGCCACATCTTCTTTATCCATTCATCCGTTGATGGACACTTAGGTTGCATCCGTGTCCTGGCTATTGTAAATAGAGCTGCAG
>NW_006791462.1:1142516-1156759 GCF_000442215.2 Lipotes vexillifer | reverse complement strand
CGAACCCGTGTCCCCTGCATTGGCAGGTGGACTCTCAACCACTGCGCCACCAGGGAAGCCCATGACTCTTTTTGAACTATGGTTTTCTCAGGGTATATGACCAGTAGTGGGATTGCTGGGTCGTATGGTAGTTCTATTTGTAGTTTTTTAAGGAACCTCCATGCTCTTCTCCATAGTGGCTGTATCATTTATAACCTGCTCTGGGCCTCCATTTCTCCATCTCTAAGATGTGTCCTACAGTGACTGTGCGGATTAAATAGCAATAATGCATATCAAGCACTTAGCAGGGTGCCCAACACAAAGTCAGTGAGTGTTCAAAACTCTTGGCTATTATTGTTTTTAAGAACCTGCTTCTAAAATAAGCTTTCAAGAAGTACAACTAGTTTTGAAGCAAGGCTCACAGAAGGATGTTGGCTTTCTTACCACTGGAGTCTGTTTCAGAATCAGAGTCACTGTCACTATCATCAGAATACTTCTTGTGTTTTCTTTTAGATGATTTTTTCTTCTTCCTTTTCTTGGATCTTTCTTTTGAATGACTAGACTTCTTTTCTTCTGCATAAAATACAAATAAAAAACTAACTTCTAAAGAAGAATTTCTGAGCATCAATTTTATTGTATTAAAAATACTGAAAAGATGGGCTTCCCTGGTGGCGCAGTGGTTGAGAGCCCGCCTGCCGATGCAGGGGACACGGGTTCGGGTCCTGCTCCGGGGAGATCCCACATGCCGCAGAGCGGCTGGGCCCGTGAGCCATGGCCGCTGAGCCTGAGCGTCCAGAGCCTGTGCTCCGCAACGGGAGAGGCCAGAATAGTGAGGGGCCTGTGTACCGCAAAAAAAATAAAATAAAATACTGAAAAGGAATTGATGACAGGCGATTTGAGTAAGGTCTAATATTCAACTATTTATAAACGTATTTTTTAAACTTCTCAATAAAAAAGTCCTATATTTAAAAAATACCTTCTGAAGCAGAAGCTAAAGTGGTGCTTTTCTTTGGCTCTTCATCGTCTACTGGTGTATGTTCATCAGAGCTGAATTTAAAGAAAACTGTAGTAAGAATCAGAAAAGTGATAAAATATGGACCACAGAGTATAAAAATATACACTTAAAATTTTTCAGTAACAAACTGATTGTCCAAGAACCATTCAAAGCCAGCACCTGACTGCTTTTGTAACAGTACAGCTTATCGGCCAACCACCTTCATAATAACAGAATAATCATTTACATTTGCATAATGCTTTCGAGTTAACAAAATGCTATTCACATTGAAAGCAGCATGAAGGATTTATATTTTCAGAAGAAACCACAGGGCAAATGCAGGGAAATAGGAACCATAAGGAAAGATGAAAGAAACTGGAGATAAGAAGGCTGAGGGAAGACTTCATAATTTCATTCTACATGTGGAACAGACATACGGTACAGTAGCAACTGTTCTGTCTCCCCAGAGTAAGAACCTAACACACTACAGTATAGAGATTTCATCCTGTTGTAAGAGATTTCTGAAAATGAGTATTATTAACATTCTACAATAGCTTAAAAAGGGCATTACCATATCACAGAGTCTTTTCCTCTTAACATCACATCTGGAATAATTTAGGTATTGCCTAGAAAATTATTTTTAGGGCACCTTCCAACTCTAATTCTCTGATTTCATGTTCTTATAAGGATATCTGTAAGTACAAGTTTCTAATAATAATGCTTTATCAACTAGTCACAAATTAGAAGTTTATCTGTGAAGCACATTGTCTCAACTCAACCTAAAGTAGACACGGAAATAGAGGAGAGGGAAGCAGCAGCTAATAAATAGCACCAAAGAGAAAAGAAACAAGGAAAAAGAAGAAGGATTAAGCCTTCAGATAGTATTGTATATAGGAAAATTAACTAAACAAAACCATACTGGCATATTCATCTTTAAAATCCCTTTGTAATGCTAAAATCTGGCATGCAATCTGTTATTGGGTTAGCTGAAGAAAAAAAATAATTCAAAATAACATAAATGCATTATTTGTTTTAACACTGAACCCTTCAATGAATAGGAAATTAGCACCCCATGAATTATAATTTAAAAAGAACAATTAGCATGCTAAAATCCACTGGCAACGTGTTTTAATTCTTAGGTATGTTCCATATTTTTAAAACTTAAGGGACATAAAAGGATAAATCACAAGAAAGAAGAAATATGTGAGACGCACTTAAAGTTCCTCACTTAATTAAAAAAATTTAAAATAGGCACTGGATTTAATAAATTTTATAACATATTTTTAAAAGACTTACTGTGGTTCAGGATTGTATTAGTCAGCTAGGGCTGCCATAACAAAATACCATAGACTGGGTGGCTTAAACAACAGAAATTTATTTTCTCACCGTTCTGGAGGTTAGGAATCCAAGATCGAGGATTGGTTCGAGATGGCAGAGCAGAAGGACGTGCTCTCAGTCCCTCGTGTGAGAGCACTGGAATCACAACTAACTGCTGAACAATCATTGACAGGAAGACACTGGAACTCACCAAAAAAGATACCCCACATCCGAAGACAAAGGAGAAGCCACAATGAGATGGTAGGAGGGGTGCAATCACGATAAAATCAAATCCCATAACTGCTAGGCAGGTGATTCACAAACTGGAGAATGCTTATACCACAGAAGTCCACCCACTGGAGTGAAGGTTCTGAGCCCCACGTCAGGCTTCCCAACCTGGGGGTCTGGCAATGGGAGGAGGAATTCCTAGAGAATCAGACTTTAAAGGCTAGTGGGAATCAATTGCAGGACTCTGACTGAACTGGGGGAAACATAGACTCCATTCTTGGAGGGCACACACAAAGTAGTGTGCACATCAGGACCCAGGGGAAGGAGCAGTGATTCCATAGGAGACTGAACCAGACCTACTTGCTAGTGTTGGAGGGTCTCCTGCAGAGGCGGGGGGCAGCTGTGGCTCACCGCAGGGACAAGAACACCGGCAGCAGAAGTTCTGGGAAGTCCTCCTTGGTGTGAGCCCTCCCAGAGTCTGCCATTAGCCCCACTAAAGAGCCTGGGTAGGCTCCAGTGTTGGGTGGCCTAAGGCCAAACAAGCAACAGGGAGGGAAGCCAGCCCCACCCACCAGCAGACAGGCTGATTAAAGTTTTACTGAGCTCTGCCCACAAAGCAACAGCCATCTCTACCCACCACCAGTCCCTCCCATCAGGAAACTTCCACAAGCCTCTTAGATAGCCTCATCCACCAGAGGGCAGACAGCAGAGGCAAAAAGAACTACAGTCCTGCAGCCTGTGTAACAAAAACCACATTCACAAAGAGACAGGATGAAAAGGCAGAGGGCTAGGTACCAGATGAAGGAACAAGATAAAACCCCAGAAAAACAACTAAATGAAGTAGAGATACGCAACCTTCCAAAAAAAGAATTCAGAATAATGAGAGTGAAGATGATCCAGGACCTCGGAGAAAGAATGGAGGCAAAGATCGAGAAGATGCAAGAAATGTTTAACAAAGACCTAGAAGAATTAAAGAACAAACAAACAAAGATGAACAGTACAGTAACTGAAATGAAAAATACAAATTCCTAGAAGGAATCAATAGCAGAATAAATGAGGCAGAAAAACAGATAAGTGACCTGGAAGACAGAATGGTGGAATTCACTGCTGCGGAACAGAATATAGAAAAAAGAATGAAAAGAAATGAAGACAGTCTAAGAGACCTCTGGGACAACATTAAACGCAACAACATTCACATTATAGGGGTCCCAGAAGGAGAAGAGAGATAGAAAGGACCCGAGAAAATATTTGAAGAGATTATAGTTCAAAACTTCCCTAACATGGGAAAGGAAATAGCCACCAAGTCCAGGAAGCACAGAGAGTCCCATACAGGATAAACCCAAGGAGAAACACGCCAAGACACATAGTAATCAAATTGGCAAAAACTAAAGACAAAGAAAAATTATTGAAAGCAGCAAGGGAAAAAATGACAAATAACATACAAGGGAACTGCCATAAG
This sequence comes from Lipotes vexillifer, assembly GCF_000442215.2. Taxonomy (NCBI): domain Eukaryota; kingdom Metazoa; phylum Chordata; class Mammalia; order Artiodactyla; family Lipotidae; genus Lipotes; species Lipotes vexillifer. Next base: position 1,152,782 of record NW_006791462.1, on the reverse strand, counting down.
GTTAACAGCTGATTTCTCAGCAGAAACTCTACAAGCCAGAAGGGAGTGGCAGGACATATTTAAAGTGATGAAAGGGAAGAACCTACAACCAAGATTACTCTACCCGGAAAGGATCTCATTCAGATTCGAAGGAGAAATCAAAAGCTTTACAGACAAGCAAAAGCTAAGAGAATTCAGCACCACCAAACCAGCTCTACAACAAATGCTAAAGGAATTTCTCTAAGTGGAAAACACAAGAGAAGAAAAGGACCTACAAAAACAAACCCAAAACAATTAAGAAAATGGTAATAGGAACATACATATCGATAATTACCTTAAACATGAATGGATTAAATGCTCCAACCAAAAGACACAAGCTTGCTGAATGGATACAAAAACAAGACCCATATATATGCTGTCTACAAGACACCCACTTCAGACCCAGGGACACATACAGACTGAAAGTGAGGGGATGGAAAAAGATATTCCATACAAATGGAAATCAAAAGAAAGCTGGAGTAGCAATACTCATATCAGGTAAAATAGACTTTAAAATAAAGAATGTTGCAAGAGACAAGGAAGGACATTACATAATGATCAATCCAAGAAGAAGATATAACAATTATAAATATATATACACCCAACATAGGAGCACCTCAATATATAAGGCAACTGCTAACAGCTATAAAAGAGGAAATCAACAGTAACACAGTAATAGTGGGGGACTTTTAACATCTCACTTACACCAATGGACAGATCATCCAGACAGAAAATAAATAGGGAAACACAAGCTTTAAATGACACAATAGACCAGATAGATTTAACTGATATTTATAGGACATTCCATCCAAAAAAAGCAGATTACACTTTCTTCTCAACTGCACACAGAACATTCTCCAGGATAGATCGCATCTTGGGTCACAAATCAAGCCTCAGTCAATTTAAGAAAACTGAAATCATATTAAGCATCTTTTCTGACCACAACGCTATGAGATTAGAAATCAATTACAGGGAAAAAAACGTAAAATACACAAACACATGGAGGCTAAACAATACGCTACTAAATAACCAAGAGATCACTGAAGAAATTAAAGAGGAAATCAAAAAATACCTAGAGACAAATGACAATGAAAACACAACAATCTAAAACCTAGGGGACGCAGCAAAAGCAGTTCTAAGAGGGAAGTTTACAGCAATACAATCCTACCTCAAGAAACAACAAACAGCTCAAATAAACAACCTAACCTTACACCTAAAGGAAGTAGAGAAAGAAGAACAAACAAAACCCAAAGTTAGTAGAAGGAAAGAAATCATAAAGGTCAGAGCAGAAATAAATGAAATACAAAGAAGACAATAGCAAAGATCAATAAAACTAAAAGCTGGTTCTTTGAGAAGATAAACAAAATTGATAAACCTTTAGACAGACTCATCAAGAAAAAGAGGGAGAGGACTCAGATCAATAAAATTAGAGATGAAAATGGAGAAGTTACAATGGACACCATAGAAATACAAAGGATCATGAGAGATTACTACAAGCAACTCTATGGAAATAAAATGGACAACCTGGAAGAAATGGACAAATTCTTAGAAAGGTATAACCTTCCAAGACTGAACCAGTAAGAAATAGAAAATATGAACAGAACAATCACAAGTAATGAAATTGAAACTGTGATTAAAAATCTTCCAACAAACAAAAGTCCAGGACCAGATGGCTTCACAGGTGAATTCTATCAAACATTTAGAGAAGAGCTAACAACCATCCTTCTCAAACTCTTCCAAAAAATTGTAGCGGAAGGAACACTACCAAACTCATTCTATGAGGCCACCATCACCTGGATACCAAAGCCAAACAAAGATACTACAAAAAAAGAAAATTACAGACCAATATCATTCATGAATATAGATGCAAAAATCCTCAACAAAATACTAGCAAACAGAATCCAACAGCACATTAAAAGGATCAGACACCATGATCAAGTGGGTTTTATCCCAGGGATGCAAGGATTCTTCAATATACACAAATCAATCAACGTGATACACCATATTAACAAATTGAAGAAGAAAAAACATATGATCATCTCAATAGATGCAGAAAAAGCTTTTGACAAAATTCAACACCCATTTATAATAAAAACTCTCCAGAAAGTGGGCATAGGGTGAACCTACCTCAACATAATAAAGCCCATATACAACAAACCCACAGCAAACATCATTCTCAATGGTGAAAAACTGAAATCATTTCCTCTAAGATCAGGAACAAGACAAGGATGTCCACTCTCACCACTATCATTCAACATAGCTTTGGAAGTCCTAGCCATGGCAATCAGAGAAGAAAAAGAAATAAAAGGAATACAAATTGGAATAGAAGAAGTAAAACTGTCACTGTTTGCAAATGACATGATACTATACATAGAGAATCCTAAAGATGCCACCAGAAAACTACTAGAGCTAATCAATGAACTTGGTAAAGTTGCAGGATACAAAATTAATGCACAGAAATCTCTTGCATTCCTATACATTAGTGATGAAAAATCTGAAAGAGAAATTAAGGAAACACTCCCATTTACCAATGCAACAAAAAGAATAAAATACCTAGGAATAAACCTACCTAGAGAGACAAAAGACCTGTATGCAGAAAACTATAAGACACTGATGAAAGAAATTAAAGATGATACAAACATGATGGGAGATATAACATGTTCTTGGATTGGAAGAATCAATATTGTGAAAATGACTATACTACCCAAAGCAATCTACAGATTCAATGCAATCCCTATCAAATCACCAATGGCATGTTTTACAGAACTAGAACAAAAAATCTTAAAATTTGTATGGAGACACAAAAGACCCCGAATAGTCAAAGTAGTCTTGAGGGAAAAAAACAGAGCTGGAGGAATCAGACCCCCTGACTTTAGACTATACTACAAAGCTACAGTAATCAAGACAATATGGTACTGGCACAAAAATAGGAATACAGATCAATGGAACAGGACAGAAAGCCCAGAGATAAACCCACGCACCCATGGTCAACTAATCTATGATAAAGGAGGCAAGGATATACAATGGAGAAAAGACAGTCTCTTCAATAAGTGGTGCTGGGCAAACTGGACAGCTACATGTAAAAGAATGTAATTAGAACACTCCCTAACACCATACACAAATATAAACTCAAAATAGATTAGTGTTTAAATGTAAGACTGGACACTATAAAACTCTTAGAGGAAAACACAGGAAGAATACTCTGAGATAAATTGCAGCAAGATCTTTTTTGTTCCACCTCCTAGAGTAATGAAAATAAAAACAAAAATAAACAAATGGAACCTAATGAAACTTAAAAGCTTTTGAACAGCAAAGGAAACTATAAACAAGACCAAAAGACAACCCTCAGAATGGGAGAAAATATTTTCAAATGAAGCAAGTGACAAAGGATTAATCTCCAAAATTTACAAGCAGCTCATGCAGCTCAATATCAAAAAAACAAACAACCCAATTCAAAAATGGGCAGAAGACCTAAATAGACATTTCTCCAAAGAAGATATACAGATTGCCAACAAACACATGAAAGGACGCTCAACATCACTAATCATCAGAGAAATGCAAACCAAAACTACAATGAGATATCACCTCACACCAGTCAGAATGGCCATCATAAAAAAATCTAGAAACAATAAATGCTGGAGAGGGTGTGGAGAAAAGGGAACCCTCTTGTACTGTTGGTGGGAATGTAAATTGATACAGCCACTATGGAGAACAGTATGGAGGTTCCTTAAAAAACTAAAAATATAATTACCATATGACCCAGCAATCCCACTACTGGCCATATACTCAGAGAAAACCGTAATTCAAAAAGACACATGCACTCAATGTTAATTGCAGCTGTATTTACAATAGCCAGGACTGGAAGCAACCTAAATGCCCATTGACAGACAAATGAATGAAGAAGGTGTGGTACATATATACAATGGAATATTACTCAACCATAAAAAGGAAAGAAATGGAGTCATCTGTAGAGACGTGGATGGATCTACAGACTCATACGGAGTGAAGTAAGTCAGAAAGAGAAAAACAAATATCGTATATTAACACATATATGTGGAACCTAGAAAAATGGTACAGATAAACCAGTTTGCAGAGCAGAAATTGAGACACTGATGTACAGAACAAACATATGGACACCAAGGGGGGAAAGTGGCGGGGGGTGGTGGTGGTGGTGGGATGAATTGGGAGATTGGGATTGACATATATACACTAATATGTATAAAATGGATAACTAATAAGAACCTGCTGTTTAAAAAAATAAATAAATAAAATTAAAAAAAAAAAGAAATGCAAGATCAAGGTGACATCAGTGTTGGTTTCTGGTGAGACCTCTGTTCCTGGCTTGTAGAATGCCACCTTCTTGCTGTGTCCTCACGTGGCCTCTTCTCTGTGTCCTCTGTGCTCAGGTCAGGAGAGGTGGGAGTGGGGAGAGAGGGAGAGAGGAGGATAAGGGGGAGATAGAAGGAGAGAGAGAGAGAGACAGAGAGATACTGATTGACCGAGATCTCTGGTGTCTCTTCTTCTTATAAGGACACCAGTCCTACTGAATTAGGGTCTCATTCTTATGAGCTTATTTAACCTTAATTACCTCCTTAAAAGCCCTATTGCCAATTACAGTCACTTCGAGCGTTAGGGCTTCAACATATGAATTTTGGGGGCACACAATTCAGTCTAAAACAAGGATTCTTTGCAGAAAGTCCTCATACTTCAGGAGCTCCCAATTCTCTAATCCTATCTCACTTAATTTTCCAGAAGATATAGGCATGTAAATTATAACTCAATAGGTGAATTCTAGAAAAAAGGGGAAAGCTAGAATGAACGCTGTGCTATGGATTGGAATTTGAGGTACTGGTGTGAACTCATGGATTTCAATAGGTAGAAATGTTATGAAATATAAATATAGAAATAAAAAAATTTAAAAATAGCTGAATTCGGGCTTCCCTGGTGGCGCAGTGGTTGGGAGTCCGCCTGCTGATGCAGGGGACGTGGGTTCGTGCCCCGGTCCCGGAGGATCCCGCATGCCGTGGAGTGGCTGGGCCCATGAGCCATGGCTGCTGAGCCTGCGCGTCCGGAGCCTGTGCTCCGCAGCGGGAGAGGCCACAGAAGTGAGAGGCCCGCGTACCGGAAAAAAAAAAAAAAAAAAAGCTGAATTCCGTCATATATATATATATAAATTTTATATATATTCAAATTTAACAAGTCCAGTTATTCTATTCTCCCTTTATGGTTTAAACTTTAAATTAATAAAAACTTGGTATAAATGTAAACTTAGGGTCTGATGTTCTGATAGTACTATCAAATGGTACAGACTACAGACAGCCTGAACAGCCAGGCTAGAAATGCAGCCTGGGAGGCTGTCAAGTGCATCCCTTCTGCCGCATGCATGACAGAGCTCCTAATTGCTCATTTCATCTTCTGCAATATGTGACAGAAACAGTTTTACATTTGGAAATAACTTCATTTGTTTATGCATATTTATGAAAGGAAAAAGACGTCTGTTCCAATTTGGTTAAAACTTTAGTTTTCAGAAACCCAGGAACTAGTAAAGGCAGCTTTTCAAAATGAAGCACTTACTGATTGGCATCTTTAGATTTCTTGATTAAAAACCTAACTAAACTGATTACATTTTAGGCATTCTTTCAGTGATGAAGAGGTTCTTGGTGAAAAATTTGGGAACTATTTGGTGCTTAGTAGAAATATTTTGAATTAATGTATGTACCGGTTATTGCCATTTCTTTACTAAATTCAAAATTTTTCTGTCAGGTAAATATTTCAATTTTGAAAAAAAAATGAAGCACTACAAGAAGTAGAAAATAAAGGGAGCTCTGAAAAGTTCTATGTGACAGAAGTTGTATTCAATGAGACTCAGGGTTTGTTTTCTTTGTTTTCCCTTTAGTTCCTTTTTGGAAAAGGAGTACATTGTCTATCTGCTCTGTGGAGGACATTAAATTTTTTTTGTTTTATTATAATGTTTGTCATTTCTTCTGTTTAGTATTTACTATTACTCATAAACTGAAAAAAAGAAAAGGAGAAAACTAACAGAGGCTCAGTTCTCCAAAGTTTAGCTGCTTGTGTCTCTGTTTTTTTTTAATCCTTACAAAATAAATATATTTGGTCTCATTGCTTAAATAAATTATTTTTTACTTCTTTATTCAGGGGAAAAGGTATTATAACTGCAGATTTGGACTCAGAGGGTCACCCAGTTCCAGAAGCAGATAATCTAAAAGTAAACATACAAATAATAGCCCTTGAAATATATAAGTATAGGGGCTAGATGCCTGCCAGACTGTAAAGACACACAGTCCTTGTGGTGTAGGGCCTAAAATTAAGGCCCAATATTATGTGCTGCCTTGACATCTGGGGAAACCAGTAGGGCCTCCTATGGCCTAACTGCAAATTCCCCTTCCCACTCTGCTCCTGCAGAAAAGGTCTCCTAGCCAAACAACCCTCTTTATTAAAGGGACAGGTGCAGTTCCAGATTACCCCTGCATAGTGGATCTTATGTGTCCAGTGTCAGGTGTCCTATGTTCAGCTGCCCCATAACCCTAGGGAGGGATTACCTCTCTCACCAACAGGGTGAATAAGAGACCATTAAAACAGTCCCTGCTGCTACCTGCTTTCATCTGGACTCAAGATGAATTATCCTCTACATGCACAAATGCAAATTTCATCCAAGCTGTTCTTACACCTTTTGGTTAGGATTCTAAAATAACCTGTTTGGTTTTTGATTGACACAGATTGTGGGTGACCTTTCTGAAACATATAACTTGGAGAGGTAGGTCTCCAATATAACTCAGGACTATTTTTACTGTTCCTCTTCCCAGGTATGAAACCCTAATAGCTAAAACGTAATGTGTATTATGTTCCAGGCACTAAATCATTACAACAACCCTAAAAATGTCAGCACTATTTTTATCCCCGTTTTTACAGATGAAGAAATGTACCTTGGAGAGGTTAAGTAATTTGCCCAATGTTTTGACTCCCTTAAATTAACATTTGTTAAGTGGAGCACAGGGTGCCAGATGGTGAGCCAAAGTTCAACAACAGACCACAAGAGAAATTGAAATAGAGAAGTTTATTACTCATAGGTCCGGTAGGAAGTATCCAGCACACCTCGAGGGTTACATGGGGAGGTCAAGATAGGGTGCAGAGAGTGGCAGGACCTGGGGCACATGCTTTTATTACGGTCTGTGGGTGGAGTGCTTTGGGGTTCCCAGGCTAGGGCCATTTTGGTCAATTTAAACCAAAAGAGCAAGGGTTTTGGTAAGCCCCACGAGGGTCTTCTCTAAGGAGGCCATACAGCATACCGGCACTGGGAGGCAGGGGAGACTGCAGATCACAGGGGCTGTTAGGGAAGTCATATCAGGAACTTACATTTGCTTGTGATTTTACGGGTTGCTATCTAGGGCATGTGCTTACAGGAGAGGGCTAGTCCCTGCAAACAAAATGGATGCTGAGGCAGCAACACCACAGAGTAGCTCAGGTAAACTCTCAATACCCAAAGTTATACAGGTATTAAGTGGCAAAGCAGGGCTTCAAACTCAGGCAGTCTGAATCCAGCCACTATCTTCCTCCTCACTATGCTTTATTACCTCCCACTGCTGGAAGAAAAAAAATCATCAAGACATCTCCCAACTGCTGTAATTTCAACCTGCCCCTCAATGCCTGTAATTTTTGTAAATTTCTCATTTTTAACACATTCAAGACACTTGGGAGGTATGAATACTTACACAGCAATAATTAGAACTTTTCCTTCTTAAACTATTTTTCCGCTCCAATACTCACTTTCATTAGAGGAAAACTGATCTCACCCTCCCCTCATTCCTCAAGGTCAAGATTGACACCATTTCACAAGACCTTTCTCAAGGTAGCCCCATTTGCAGTTACACACATTGCTTTTCCTACATTCATCCAATCCTGTCGTGGGGGAAGGTTTTCTCTTCTCCAGTTTAAACCCTTAATCTCAACCCTTCCCAACTCCCTACAAAGAATTTCCACTTACACATCCTGTTATCATCTCAAACCAATCTGTTCATTCATTCAACACACAATGGTTGAGCTCTTACTAAGTGCTAGGCACTGCAAATTCTGTGATGAGTAAAATCGGGCTCCTTTCCACGAACTCAGTCTAGTGGAGAATAAAAACTTGCTCACAAATGATAACACAACATAAATCGGTCTGGGACCCTTGGCCATGTCTTCTGCCAGACCAGAGGTGAAAGGGGGTGGAGGGCTCACAGCACCGTATGAAGGTGCCCAAGGATGAGTGAGAATTAAGGGAGAAAAAGGGCAAATAAGGAGCTGTCGTGGACTGAAGCAAAAGATGGAAATGGGCGCAAAGAAGGTAGAAAATGCTTAATTGGGACCGTTCAGAAGCGGGATGAGAGATGAAGCGGACTCTGAAGGCAGGTGGGCTCCTCAGAGCGAAGGTGCGGCCGCATCACTCACCTCCTCCCGGTCCAGGAGGCTGGGTCCCGGCTCGTCGCTCCCGCAGCGGCGCGAGTGGCGGCAGCGCTCAGCGGACGAGGACGCAGAAGCGGAAGGGGAGCACCGAGGTGCCGAGGGCAGCTCTCGCGAACGACACCGCAAGCCAGGGCCGCAGAGCTGGTTTCGGGAGCCTCGGCTGAGGCTGGTTTCGGGAACCTCGGCCGAGGCCATTCCGGTCCCCGGGCCGAGAGCAAGAGTGCGAACGAGAGCAGCCGCCCCGCGGGCTCGGGGCTCTTCGACGAACTGCGACGCTTCCCACTCTGGGCCGCGCGAGCGAGACACCCAAGCCATTGTTGCCGCGAAAGAGGTAATACTCTCAAGAGCCCGGGAAGATCTCGGCCTCTTCGGCTCCCAGAACGCGCCGCTGCGCAACCCGCCCCCCTCCGCCCAACCAAAGCTGAGGAAACCATTCCGGGTACGCCGGCAAAATCCTTCCCCAGGCCTACGTGGCCTCCCGCCGACGTGAAAAGGGTGTGTGCATCCGTGTAAATAAACCGCCGCTGCAATCGGTTCCTCTCATCCTTCCGGTTCCTCAGGAGGCGCGCCAGGTCCAAGTTGGATCGGAGACCGTGTCTTTCTCAGCCTCGTACTTGAAATGACCGAAAGGAAGGATGACAGACCACAAGATACATTTCACTGAGTGGCCGTATCACCAACACAGTCAATTCTGCTTGTGTTTCAGGTGCCTTCTGTGCGTGTGTGTTACATATTATATACTATTGGATGCTTTTACTGTTTCTCGTGTGTGTGTATGTATGTACATACGTACATATACATAATATATGCACAGATGTGGGCGTCTATGTACATGTAGAATATATAGGAATGGCTCAAATCGAATTACATATTTTTTTCTGAGTCTATCCTGATTTCAAATAAAAATCTAAGTGGGACGAGAAAAAAAAGCACCAAGTATTCAAAGTATTTCCTATGCAGCTGACAGTGTTTTTATTTTAGTGTTGTCATATTTAGCAAAAAGAAAGAAAAATACAGTAGGTTCGCTTGCATTTGAATTTCAGCTAAACAATGAATAATGTTTTAGTATAAGTATGTCCCATATAATAATAATGCACTATTAACTATTTTCTACTAAAGATGAGGAGATAGCCAATATTATACCTCCTCCCTCCTCTCCCACCACCTCTAAAGTTTATTCCTTATATTCTAAGGCTTTTCACTTGCTGTTAGAGAAAATGGATTGGGAAGCAGCCCCTGATATCTGGAAGCTGGCTAGCGCTCAGGCCATGTTCTTCTGTTGAACATAAACTCACGGAACACCAATCTAAGAGAAGGTCACTAGGTGACTGACAACGTGAGACGAAATAAGACCACTTCATAATTTTGTCTAAGCACAGACAAAAATAAAAGTCACTGTGCCACCTAGAAAACACCAAACACCCCCTCTTTTGGCCAAAATGGGTGACTGCTACTTTATCAATTACAGCTTTATCTTTGCCCTAGTCTGCCCTCCCTATATATGAGGTTATTGAGATGCCCAATCATACAATTGCCCCTGCTTTCTGACAGCATCTGATTTAGAGCGAACTGCCACTTCCTTAGACCCTCCCGTAAATCACTCAAATACTACAGTAGGTTCTTTCTAACATTCTCTTACTGAAACACCCCATGCTTCCCTATGGTGTTCATTCTCCCTGCCTGCAAAGAATAATAAACCCAACTTGTCAGCTATGAGTAAGTTCCTGATGGTCTTTGGTTGAAGGGCATTGACATGTTCCACTGCGTAGAGTGCTCTTCCCCAGA
>NW_006791462.1:1131525-1142506 GCF_000442215.2 Lipotes vexillifer | reverse complement strand
TCTTTCCCTTAGTTCATTCCGTTCTTTGCTCATCCATCATCTTTTCAGAGAGGTCGTCCCTGACCACATTATTTAAAATAGCACCCTCATTATTCTCTCCCCCTTTATGCTATTTATTTTTCTTCATAGCACTCATTACTATCTGATATTATGTTATATATTTAGATAATATGTTTACTGTATGTCTCTCCCATTAGAATCTAAGTTTCATGAAGACTGCGACTTCATCTTGATGATGGTTGTATCCACAGTGTGTAGAGCATTGCCTGGCACGGAGTAGGTACCTAGTGAGATGTATTTAATGAACAAATGAATGAATGGATTTTTATTGTGTCAGGGTTTATAATAGTTTCATTCTATCACATATTCACAACCTTGTTGTTTGGTCTTAGTCCTCCATTTACATAGACTGGCGCACTGCAAAATGTCCATTCTTAATTCTTCATTTTGACTCATTTCTTATCAGATTTGATTTCATATTGCCAAGTAATTTTTCACAAAGGACACATTTGTAGTATATTCTCTCAACTTTTTTCATATTCAAAATAAGCTACCTGTTGCTTTTGGGGGGTAGATTGTATTATTGTTGGCAATATCCACTTCCTGTTTCTCAGTAGGAGGGTTATATATCCCTATCCAATTGACTTTAGAAGGTTTTTAGAAGAAAAGGAGAATCAGCCATATCAAACAAGTCACTTAAAGAGAGAATTGTTGGGATAAAGCAGAAAAGGGGAGAGTGATGAAAAAGCAAACATATATTTAGAACTTACTGGGTTCCAGACACTCATTCATTCAATATTAAGTAACCATATCTGTCTATCATCTGCCATCAAGGCAGGCTTCACAAACATGTTAGTGTTTGAGTTGTGTCTTTCTCGAAGACCAGGCACTTGCCAAACAACAGGAGAGGCACAGTGTGAATACAAAAGGAATGGTTATTACAGGCTTAGGGTTCCAGGCACAGACATGAAAGCAGTAAACACCATGTCATATTTTGGAAACTGTACGCAGTTTGACACTATCGGTAGTTAACACATTTAATCCTCAAAACAACTCTATGGGAAGGTATTATTATCTCTATTTTACAGATGAAGAATCAGGCTCAAGGTCACACAGCTAAGTGGGAGTACCAGAATCCCAACCCACTCACATCTGCCCAAGTCTTTGTTTTTTCCACTATACCTTACTGTGGTTTCTTTTTATACTTGTGTAGTGACCTTACTAAATCTGTGTAGCTAAGCATAACTCAGTGGAAGGGCTCTAGGACTGAATGAATGCCGTTTTTTATCTTTTTAAAAATCAATTTATTTATTTATTTATTTTTGGCTGCATTGGGTCTTCGTTGCTGCATGTGGGCTTTCTCTAGTTGCGGCGAGCCGGGGCTACTCTTCGTTGCGGTGCGTGGACTTCTCATTGCAGTGGCTTCTCTTGTTGTAGAGCATGGGCTCTAGGCGCGTGGGCTTCAGTAGTTGTGGCACGTGGGCTCAGCAGTTGTGGCTCGCGGGCTCTGGAGCACAGGCTCAGTAGTTGTGGCGCACAGGCTTAGTTGCTCCATGACACATGGGATCTTCCCGGACCTGGGCTCGAACCCGTGTCACCTACATTGGCAGGCAGATTCTTAACCACTGCGCCACCAGGGAAGTCCTGGTTTTTTATCTTTTATCATCATCAATTAATATATATTAAGCATCCACAAGATTCTTGACATTTTAACACAGGAGAGGACAGTTGCTGGCCTCATGGAATTCATAATCAAGTTCAAAAAAGGCAAAGGCAAGCAAACACTGACACATGGTTATAAAACCTGATTCCATTATCAGCCAATCAAAAATCTTTTTGGAATGTGAAACAATTGATACCTCCAAATCCATTTCATAAAGGTTCTTGTCTTTAAAAGCTACTATGTTGTTTGAAGTAGGGTTAAGCCTGCAGATAAAAAGAAAGTGAAAGGTGAAATAACTTGTTGAGAAACAGAAAATTAATGAAACTTTCCAAAGACCTTGTCCCAAAAGCAGCTGTTAAGGCCACTCAGATTTCTTGGTCTGCTCTGCTTTTCCTACCAAAAAATTCCTTTCCTGATCATTGGATCCCCTTTAATTATAGGTAACTTTTTTCTTTAAAAATTTTTTTTAATTTGAAGTATAGTTGATTTACAATATTGTGTTAGTTTCAAGTGTATAACAAAGTGATTCAGTTATATATATATATTAATATTTTCAGATTATTTTCCATTATAGGTTATTATAAGATATTGAGTATTGTTCCCTGTGTTATACAGGAAATCCTTGTTGCTTATCTATTTTATACATGGTAGTGTGCATCTATTAATCCCATACTCCCAGTTTGTCCCTCCCCCTCTCCCTCTACCCTTTGGTAACCATGAGTTTGTTTTCTATATCTGTGAGTCTGTTTCTGTTTTGTATATAGATTCATCTGTATTATTTTTAGATTCCATATATAAGTGATATCATATAGTATTTGTCTGATTTATTTCACTAAGCATAATACTCTCTAGGTCCATCCATGTTGCTGCAAATGGCAATATTTCCTTCTTTTTTATGGTTGAGTAATAATATTCCATTGTATATATATACCACATCTCTAAGCCAATCATCTGTTGATGGGCACTTGGATTGTTTCCATGTCTTGGCTTTTGTAAATAGTGCTGCTATGAACATTGGGGTGCGTGTATCTTTTTGAATTAGAGTTTTTGTTTTTTTACCGATATGTACCCAGGAGTGGAATTGCTGGATCACATAGTAGTTCTATTTTTAGTTTTTTAAGGAACCTCCATACTGTTTTCCATAGTGGCTGTATCAATTTACGTTCTCACCAACAGTGTACAAGGATTCCCTTTTATCCACACCTTCTCCAGCATTTATTATTTGTAGACTTTTTGATGACAGCCATCCTGACTGGTGTGAGGTGTTATCTCATTGTGGTTTTGATTTGCATTTCTCTAATAATTAGTGAGGTTGAGCATCTTTTTTTGTGCCTATTGGCCATCTGTATGTCTTCTTTGGAAAAATGTCTATTTAGGTGTTCTGCCCATGTTTTTGATTGGGTTGTTTGTTTTTTGGATATTGAGTTGTATGAGTTGTTTTTTTTTTGTTTTTTTTGCAGTACACGGGCCTCTCACTGTTGTGGCCTCTCCCGTTGCGGAGTACAGACTCCGGACGCGCAGGCCCAGCGGCCATGGCTCATAGGCCCAGCCACTCCGTGGCATGTGGGATCTTCCCAGAGCGGGGCACGAACCCACGTCCCCAGCATCGGCAGGCGGATTCTCAACCACTGCGTCACCAGGGAAGCCCTGTATGAGTTGTTTTTATATTTTGGATATTAACTCCTTGTCAGTTGCATTGTTTGAAAATATTTTCTCCCATTCTTTTAGTTTTGTTGATGGTTTCCTTTGCTGTGCATAAGCTTTTAAGTTTGATTAGGTCCCATTTGTTTATTTTTGCTTTTATTTCTTTTGCCTTGGGAGACTGAGCTAAGAAAATATTGCTATGATTTATGTCAAAGAATGTTTCACCTATGTTCCTTTCTAGGAGTTTTATGGTGTCATGTCTTACATTTAGGATTTTAAACCATTTTGAGTTTGTTTTTGTATATGGTGTGAGGGAGTGTTCTAATTTCACTGATTTACATGTAGCTGTCCAGCTTTCCCAACACCACTTGTTGAAGAGACTGTCTTTTCTCCATTGTATATTCTTGCCTCTTTTGTCATAGATTAATTGACCTTAGGTGCATGGGTTATAGGTAGCTTTTAAATTTTAGCTTAGTTTTTGCTGAGTTAGGGGCTGAGCGACATGGACAGAAGGGAAGAGATGGTTTCCTGCACTTCGAAGTAATAGGCCTTCATCATACCTCAGTTGTGGCTCCACACTTTTAAAGCCCTTTCAGGAAAGGGACAAAGGGAAGGCAATTCTGTTGGGGGCCTTGGTGCTGTTGGTGCTGGTGCAAAAGAAAATGTATTGCATCTTACAATTTACTGAGAGGTAACCAACACACATTTGATACCAAGAGTGGCAGCTACTGCCACTGTGATCTGTATTTCAAAGAAATGTCTCATTTTAGTTTTAGTCAACTAAGCTACTGAAAGATAAATAGATCCTAAACTTTCAAAATGTACTTTATCTTATTTCGTAATTTTTTTTTTTTTGCTACTAAATTTTGGGGGAGGATGACTCAGAAAAATGGTCATTAATCTGCTAACTAGTTTTGTTAAGTGCTCAGTTACCAGGAAAATACTACCATCTGTCTTCGTTTCTTTTACAAAAGCACCCTCCTATTTTCCATGAAGTGTTTTTATATTAAACAATAAAACTTTCATAATTTTAAGGCATAATCAAAAACTAATAATGCAGTAATTCCCACATAGATTGTTTTTCCACAATACCAAACCTTGGAGAAATGCCTAAGGAATTTCATTTGGATTTCTTATCTCCATGTGAAAATACAGCTGTATTACACTACTTTGATGTTATGCTATGTGGCTTTACTTTATTGAGGAGAATGTAGAATAGATGAGAGATCGATAGATGATGACATCTTTGTCTGATCTTATGTTGAAGAAAATTAGAGATAGTTAGTAGCCTGGTGGACATTCCAACTGAATGGTAAATAAGTGCCAATTCAAGTTTTTGGAAACTGATGCAATATTATCCTATATATATTTTTTAAAAGAAAATGAAGGTAGTGAATGGCTCTAATTGTTGAAGAAAATGCTGCTATTTTGTTCTTTAGTTGAATATGATCAATAACCAGACTAAAGGGAAATATTTTGCTCTCCTAACACCCATCCCATTGCTCCATTCATCGTGGTACTCAGTCGGAAGTGTATTACCAGAAGAGTTTTTAAAATTAGCACAACTTATTAATATATTCATTCACTAAACAATTATTGAACACCTACTATGTGTCAGACAGTAAAGCCCTCTGAGGAGGAAATGCTATGTAAATAAAAATAATAAATTAACAATGCAAGTGTTAATATTATTTATCTTTCAAGATGCAGCTCAAATTCAGTTTGCTACTCCTTTCTCTGTGTTCTGTACCTTACAAATATTTTGTCGATGTTTGAGTACCTATCTACTGAACTCTTTGAAAAGGTAGAGACCTTGGTTTATTCATTTTTGTATTCCACAGAACCTAACATAAGATTTGGTACAGATCAAACAGGTGGTCAGAAAACGATAGTTGAAATGAAGGAATTAACATAGTGTTGCATCATTTAGTATTCAGTTAAGAAGATAGTACTTGTCCAAAAACTGAAGTTATTTCTTCAAAGTAGATATTATAATGCAGTTGTCATCGTGTTATCCTAGAACTTGGATTATCATAAATCATAATGAGTCGATACATTGTTTGATTAATTTATTCTGATTATATTTCAAGGTGGTTTATCATCTAACAGGCTATTAAATAGAGCAGTTTCAAACTTTCAAAAGAAATGAAACCCGTCTAGTCTCAGTTTTTACTCCCTAGAAGCTTACACGGAACGTAGATGAAAGCGACTAGCTTCCCTCGCATCCCAACCGTTTGTGACCGCATTACCCCATCTTTCCTTTTTCCCACCCTTTCGCCCTCCGGAAGGGGCCGAGCTCTCCCGGTACTTCCCAGTCTTCCTCCGCCCCCTGCGGAACGAACCGAAGGCGGAGTGGGGCGCCGAAGCGGGGCGGCCTCGCGCTCGGGCTCCTCCGGAAAGAGCCGAACCGCACTCGGAAGAGGAGGGCGCCTTTGCCTTTGGCGCCTCGCCCCTGCGCGGTGCCCTCTGTCGGCGGCTTGGGGCAGCTGTGGCAGTGGTGGCGGCGGGAGGCGGTAGCCGCGTCGACGTCGACCAAGACTGGAGCGACGTTTAAAGAAGGAGCCGAGTCGCCGCGGAGTCCGGCTTCTGGTTGTTGGAGGACTCCCACCCTTCCGCGCGGCCCGACGACGAGAAGCTGCAGCGCCGGGAAGCAGGTGAGGAGCCGGCCGCGACCCGGGAGGGGGCGAGGGATCGCGCCTGCTTCCTCCGTCCCTGGGCCGCGCCTGCCTTCGCTTTCTCCTCACTTGAACCAGGAAGCGGCGGAGACGGAGGCTCCGCTCCTCCGGCCCTTTCTTTGTGTGGGCCCGGGAGCGAAGGAGGGGACGAACCGGGAGGGCCGCGGCGCGGTCCCCTTCGCCGTCAGGGGCCGAGGGTCTGCCGGCGCCCGGGGTAGGCCCGGAGCGTGGGGAGCCCACCGCGGAGAACCGCTCGGCGTTTTCCTCGCCCCTCTGCCTGCCTTTTTTGCGCCTCTTTCCCCCTTCTAGCCCTTTGATTTAGAGCTTTTCGGCCTGGCCCATCCTCCCCTTCCGTCCCCTTCCCAGGGCATAACAATGCCGCCTGCTTGGCCTCATCCCCTCCCAACACCCCACCCTCCGGTTCGCCACCTTCTACTTTCCCCGGCTCGCCTCGCCTTACTACCCCCGCCCTGACTGTGCTGGCTGGACCTCCATCTGTATTTGCAAGAAGCTGCTTTTCCGCGTGAATCGGGGTTAAAAACCTCGGTTGCAGCCGGCCGGGTGCGAATGGGAAGAGGGGGTGGAAGGAGGAAGATGGGGTTCAGCTGCCGCAGGGAGCCGCGTGTCGGTTGTTTTAGTCTCGCGGGTGGTGTTTATCTTTCCCACCTTCACCTGCCCTCGGTCAGGGATTTGTCTCACAGGAATGAGGAACGGCTTTTCCACAGTCGGGTCGCAAATCTTGGTTGGGGTGAGTTCAGACCGATTTGTGCTGTTCCTGGGTCCACCTTAACAGGGAGGAGGAGGAAACCTAAACAACAAAATGAAACCAAGTCCCGGTGTCACCTGGACACGTACATTTAAATCATTTCCCCATTGGGAACACCCATTTGCAAACGACAAAAATAGTGGGACTGTATTCAGAAAACCTATCTATCCACTAAAAAGGGACTTGTGTCGAAATCCCCATATTTCGGAAGCCCAGGTTGCTGGCTCGCTGTCCAAAGGTCACCCTTTCTGATGAATGCCTTTATGGTAACCTGGAATTCCTTGGTACCGTTACCAAGCAATGCCTTATAACATGATGTTTTAAATCCTTGATTTCTAGACTTTTCTCCTATTTTTTGTTTTTAAGCTATTATTTTGAAAAATTTAGAAGATATTTGAGACGCCCTGTCTTCCACGTGTATATAACTTAAGAACTGTGACAGTGGTACTACTTTGGTAACTCTAAAGAGAAAGAATATTAGCAATAAAAAGTGTTTCTTTACCAAAAGTACTTATCAACTAATTTTTCCCCCGCTTATCTATTTTATTTTATTTTATTATTTTTTTAACATCTTTATTGGAGTATAATTGCTTTACAGTGTTTAGTTTCTGCTGTACAGCAAAGTGAATCAGCTATACATATACATATATCCCCATATCTCCTCCCTCTTGCATCTCCCTCCCCCCCTCCCTATTGCACCCCTCTAGGTGGTCACAAAGCACCGAGCTGATCTCCCTGTGCTATGTGGCTGCTTCCCACTAGCTAGCTATTTTACATTTGGTAGTGTGTATATGTCCATGCCACTCTCACTTCATCCCAGCTTAACCTTCCCTCTCCCCGTGTCCTCAAGTCCATTCTCTACGTCTGCGTCTTTATTCCTGTCCTGCCCCTAGGTTCATCAGAACCATTTTTTTTTAGATTCCATATATATGTGTTAGCATACGGTATTTGTTTTTCCCGTTCTGACTTACTTCACTCTGTATGACAGACTCTAGGTCCATCCACCTCATTACAAATAACTCAATTTGTTTCTTTTTATGGCTGAGTAATATTCCATTGTATATATGTGCCACATCTTAATCCATTCATCTGTCGATGGACACTTAGGTTGCTTCCATGTCCTGGCTATTGTAAATAGAGCTGCAGTGAACATTGTGGTATATGACTCTTTTTGAATTATGGTTTTCTCAGGTCAACTAATTTTTAATTATATATACATGTATTTATTTATTTAAATTCTGTGTCATTGTTATTGGATATATCTTCTGCAAAGTGCCAAAAATTGTTTTGGGGGTGGTACACAGCAATACTGTTTATTGACAGTCCCCCTCCCCTTTTTTCTAGAGTGATGTCTGCTCTGTTCCAGTAAGTTTATATCTTCATTTTCACTAGTTCATTTGGTGTGAAGAAAGTTCTCTTATCAATGCTCATAATTCTTTACCAACAAAATTCAGTGTTTTGTGTTTTCATGCAAATGAGCTTTAAGAAATGGTAAACTTCTTTTCCTTTGTTTTATTTTTTCACAACAGCATCTGTTGACTTCATTTGGCACTCTGTTTAACATTCCGCCTCTGGAGATTGTAAGGGTAGGCAGGTGAGGGGAAGTGGCAAGGGGAAGAAGAAAGAGGAGAGAGTAAGAAAGGTTGTTTCATAGTTTATCCAGATGAGGTATCCCAATCAAAATAAGAATAGAAAAATAATAGAGGTAATAATTGCCAGTGTTTATAAATTCTGATTTAGCCACTGGCTGCAGGGAATAGCTGTTGAATATGTTCTTAAAGATAAGTTAAAATTTAGGAAGACTACATATTTTGGACTTATTGTTGCACACACCAAGCTTTTCTGACATTCAAAACATTCATTTACAGGTGAAATAACTTTTATGTGTTCATGATGAAGATTTTTCTTAAAGTTTTAAGACAGTTAAAAATTAACTCTTAACTCTTCTTGAGGAGAAAATCCAAAATTGGAACTAAGAAAATTAATTTTAGTCTTTAAAACTAGCTTAGTGGTGATGCATGAATCTAAGATTCAAAGGAAGAGATTAATGTTCAGATCTGTAGATCAATTTAAAACTGGCTTGTCTCTTCTCAGGGGAAAGTCATGAGATTTGACATGTGGTCCAAAAACCAGCCTGTAAGAATAATTTATATAAAAACCAAAAAGTTATATCAAACTTTGGGTAAAACGCCAATAAACTAGTTAATGATGCTGTAGCTGAAATTTTGAATGATGAAGTGCTTTTGTCCTTCTTTCCTAATCTCCCATCCTCCCCCTCCCTTTCTCTTACAGGCATGGAGAGTAGAAAACTGATTTCTGCTACAGACATTCAATACTCTGGCAGTCTGCTGAACTCCTTGAATGAGCAACGCGGCCATGGACTCTTCTGTGATGTTACCGTTATTGTGGAAGACCGAAAATTCCGAGCCCACAGGAACATCCTTTCAGCTTCTAGTACTTACTTCCATCAGCTCTTCTCAGTTGCTGGGCAAGTTGTTGAACTGAGCTTTATAAGAGCAGAGATCTTTGCAGAAATTCTCAATTATATCTATAGTTCTAAAATTGTTCGTGTTAGATCAGATTTACTTGATGAGTTAATTAAATCAGGGCAGTTATTAGGAGTTAAATTTATAGCAGAGCTTGGTGTCCCGTTGTCACAGGTTAAAAGCATCTCAGGTACAGCTCAGGATGGTAATGCAGAAACCTTACCTCCTGGTTCTAGTGACAAGAACTTTGAAATACAAAAATCAAAAGATGAAGCCCAAGAAAATGGGGCCACTATAATGCCAATTATAACAGAGTCTTTTTCCTTATCTGCTGAAGATTATGAGATGAAAAAGATCATTGTTACCGATTCAGATGATGACGACGATGACGTCATTTTCTGCTCTGAGATTCTGCCCGCAAAGGAGACTTTGCCGAGTACCAATACAGTGGCAGAGGTCCAGCCTAACCCAGGCTCTGTTGCTATTTCAGATGTTGCACCTTGTGCGAGCAATAGCTCTCCCCCTTTAACAAATATCACACCTACTCAGAAACTTCCTACTTCTGTGAATCAGGCAACTCTGAACCAAACACAAGGAAGTGAAAAATTATTGGTATCCTCGGCCCCAACACATCTGACTCCCAACATCATTTTATTAAATCAGACATCACTTACTACACCACCAAATGTCAGTTCTTCACTTCCAAATCATATGTCTCCTTCAATCAATGTACTTGTGCAGAATCAGCAGCCAGCAAACAATGCTGTTTTAACAGGAAACAAGGCCAATGAAGAGGAGGAGGAGGAAATTATAGATGATGATGATGACACTATTAGCTCCAGTCCAGACTCGGCGGTCAGTAATACATCTTTGGTCCCACAGGCTGAGATCCCCCCAAATACCGCTTTTGATGGATCGTTGATACAGAAGATGCAGATTCCTACACTTCTGCAAGAGCCACTTTCTAATTCTTTAAAAATTTCAGATATAATTACTAGAAACACTAATGATCCAGGTTTAGGATCAAAACATCTAATGGAGGGTCAGAAGATTATTACTTTAGATACAGCTACTGAAATTGAAGGCTTGTCGACGGGTTGCAAGGTTTATGCAAATATTGGTGAAGATACTTATGATATAGTGATCCCTGTCAAAGATGACCCTGACGAAGGGGAGGCCAGACTTGAGAATGAGATACCAAAAACATCTAGCAGTGAGACGGCAAATAAACGTATGAAGGTAAAACATGATGATCACTATGAGTTAATAGTAGATGGAAGGGTCTATTATATCTGTATTGTATGCAAAAGGTCATATGTCTGTCTGACAAGCTTGCGGAGACATTTTAACATTCATTCTTGGGAGAAGAAGTATCCTTGCCGTTACTGTGAGAAGGTCTTTCCCCTTGCAGAATATCGCACAAAGCATGAAATTCATCACACAGGGGAGAGGAGGTATCAGTGTTTGGCCTGTGGCAAGTCTTTCATCAACTATCAGTTTATGTCTTCACACATAAAGTCAGTTCATAGTCAAGATCCTTCTGGAGACTCAAAGCTTTATCGTTTACATCCATGCAGGTCTTTACAGATCAGACAATATGCATACCTTTCTGATAAGTCAGGCACCATGCCTGTCATGAAGGATGATGGTATTGGGTATAAGGTTGATGCTGGGAAAGAACCTCCAGTAGGGACCACATCTACTCCTCAGAACAAGCCAATGACCTGGGAAGATATTTTTATTCAGC
>NW_006791462.1:1128810-1131512 GCF_000442215.2 Lipotes vexillifer | reverse complement strand
CAGCAGGAAAATGATTCAATTTTTAAACAGAATGTAACAGATGGCAGTACTGAGTTTGAATTTATAATACCAGAATCTTATTGAACTCCTTTGAAATATCAGAAAGTTTTGGTTTGGATTAAGGGTCAGGGCTTTCAGAAGACCTGTAAAACAAAGGTGAAAACAAGTTGATTTGATCTGCCATGTCATCTGAAGGTAGTCTAGTTGGATTATTTGTTGATAATTTTTTAGAAGCAAATTATTCTGAAAGTTTGAATAGAGATTGAGAAGTTTTTCCCCCCAAGTATCCATTTTTATAGTTAGCTTTCAGCACATTTAAAAGAGGCAAAAAGAAAAAAAAAGCTTGGAGAGATAGTTTCCTGAATAGAATTTGAAGCAGTCTGAATGTTCTTTGAAAATAACTGGAGTTATTAGCATACCCTAGTATATCTTGCAACTTTCCCCTTCTGTGTTAGCACTTTACTGATGAATTCTCAATTTTCTTATTATTGAGACTATAAATGTGTCGTGTCTTATATATGGCATAAAAAGTAAACAAGAACTTCTAAAGTTGTCCTGGAAATTTTCAGAGTAAATCTGTGCTTGGTTGTGTATTCTGCTAACCCAAATGGATAGCAACCTCCTGCCCCTCATGAAAATGGCCGTGCAGACAAATCTCTCATTTGAACAATGAAGTAGTTTTAGCTAATTAGAATTAAACGTTGCTTTTATTGCCATAGTCTGGAAAAGACCTGTGGCTGGACTACTGTATGTATACCTTTGCGATGTGGTTTCCGTGGGCAAAAATACTAAAGGAAAACAAATCTCTGTAGTGCAGACAGGAAGAGGTGAAATGTTCTGTCGCATTTGTTTTGAATTCTGCACTCTTATATGATAGCGACAGAGAATGGAAGTAAATGGAGATTTCCTTTTTGCTTGTTATGGTTAAAAATATTCCCATGACATTTTTCAAATTTTGAATCTGAAAGCCACCAAATTAATCTTTATGTATAAATCTTTATAAATGACAAATTTCATAAATGAGACGCCTATATATTTTGGGCGGGAGGCTACTGGCATATATTTTTAAATGTTCATATTACTTAGAATCTCTAATAGGAAGTTTTTATTTGACATAGTTGAGTCAGTGATCTAGTATTTTCCTTTCAGCAAGACCTTTTAGGTTTTTACTCCTTCTAAAATAAGTTCCACTCCATCTGCAAATTGCTGCAGTATTATAGCATTCAGAAGCTATACGTGGAAGTGAAATAGGCTTGTTGATTCCCATTTATCTTGAGAACAATAAATACCACCTTTCTCCCTTTTAAAATGACACATATTTAAACACTTAGAAAATAAAGTAAAAACTTATTGAAGTGCTAGTACTAAAAGGGAAGCAGGTTGGAACAAATATATAGCCTAGCATTTATAACAGGATTGACTTGTCGAACTTCTGTAAATGAATTTTTGCAAAGGAAAAAAATTAATAGATACTGAAAAAGATTGTTGTGCATAGTTATTAGTCATTTGTAACCTTGCTTAAGTATTTCTTAATTCAACATAGATATTTTCTTTCTCCTTAACCACGTATTTTTGAAAATAGTCTGTTTCTTGACTTTGAACTTAAAGCTTTAATCATAATTTCTCATGTATACGTCATTCTTCTTACAGTCATCTAGACTTGAAGATAATGGTTTCAGTGTTTCTTAAGATGGTAGCTGAGGGCATCAGGCATCAGTATTTGCAGTAATATGAGAAGAAAGAAAAATAATATACTCCTTTGCTTTACCAAGGATTAGAATGACGTGCATCTTTCTGTTTTCTGTTCTGTGAGTTGAGACCTTAAGACCATTTTGTAAACTAATCCTTGGAAATTTTTAAATTACCTTACAACTTAAGAGTCTGATCTCTGGAATTGCAATATCTGTTTCCTTTCTTTGTAGGTACTGATAACATTACTCTTTGACTATAGGGTACACTCTGAAATCTTTTCAGTGGAAATTTGTTTGTTTCATTAATGCTGTTTTACCAGTTAGACATAATTCTTCTACAAGTGTGAATGATACTGATACCAGCAGAGCTTCCAGTCCTTTCAGACTAAACTGCTAGGTAAATTAGTTTGTCATAATAAAACTTGGTGGTTTCTACAAGGCCATTATGACAAACCAGGAGTTAATTCTATAATAGAAAACTATCCATTCTTAATTATCTGGATATAATTATTTGCTGCTGCTGTGCTCTATGTAAATTCTGAGGGTGAAATTTCAACTTTGCCTACTGAAGGTATCTTCTAGAGTTTTTTGGGAGGAGGAAAACTGGAAAAATCACTTTAAATTGTATTTTTGCCAGAAGACTTTTACTTGCATGTATGTCAGGGTCTTCTGTTTTTCTACAAGTCTCTATATCCAAAGTTCAGAATTCATGCAGAATACGCCTTTGGGATTAAAACCATTCACCCCCAGTATTTATGGGGTTGGAAATCTGTGGCAAGAGGCTGTTCAAAACTTGTCATGGGGTGTTCCTATTTTATACTTAGTTTTCTGGCAATTGAACTTCCTTTTTTTCCTTTCAAGTTGGCTTCAGATTTGCTCCTATGCTAAATTACCTATAAATATTCTGGATAGGAGCTTTGAAATAGCAATTTGTTAAAAGAGATGACAAAATAAAAGTGCTCAAACTAAGCAAAGTTTTTTTTTTTGTTGTTGTT
Organism: Lipotes vexillifer; assembly: GCF_000442215.2. Classification (NCBI taxonomy): domain Eukaryota; kingdom Metazoa; phylum Chordata; class Mammalia; order Artiodactyla; family Lipotidae; genus Lipotes; species Lipotes vexillifer. The sequence goes on along the minus strand of NW_006791462.1, from coordinate 1,128,826 downwards.
TTTTTTTTTTTTTTTT
>NW_006791462.1:1124773-1128724 GCF_000442215.2 Lipotes vexillifer | reverse complement strand
TCCCGGACCGGGGCACGAACCCGTGTCCCCTGCATCGGCAGGCAGACTCTCAACCACTGCGCCACCAGGGAAGCCCCTAAGCAAAGATTTTTAAATGTTGTAGCAATCTTGCAAGATTCACTTTAGAATAAATCTTAAATGATTATCATTTTGGTGGTAATGATCCCCCCCACACAACCACTATGAGGAATTGATGCTGGGTTTTTCCCGTTGTACCAAAAAGATAAAACAAATGGAAAAAATGAAGAAGGTATTTTGTATTGTCAAGGCGTGCATATTCTAAAGAATTAAATACTAATTCAGCAGCACTGGCTTTCTCATCTCTGTCAGTCATATGAAACCTTGTTCATTTCCATCCAATACTGTAATGTTCATACTTGTTCACTCTTCTCTGTCATGACTTTAAGTTCTACTTTTCATTAACCGTTACCTGATATTAGTTCGTAGAGCTTCTTATGGCAAAAATAAAATGTTTTAATTCTGATTTTTGAGTGCATTTTTTACAAGATGTTCTTTCAGAAATTATATATCTTATGTTCTGTTGTTTTTCAGTTTTTGTAGCAGGAGACTGGAACTGTATTTCTGATGACAGCATGACAGAATTTCCCATTAGGTTGTATATGTTGGTTAATCACATGCCCATTGTATCTTGAACCATAATAGTCAAAAGTGAGTCAGCTGCTGTCAGTTGCTTTAGAGTGTTTGTTTGTGATACTTCTGTTGATTCCGTGAAGACACATGTAAGTTGATAAGGAGGAGGATAGTTTTATTAATTTGAAACATCACAAAAGCAGTCTGGGTTTCCAACATGGCAGTGATACAGATTTTAAGCAACATCCAGTTATACAGGTTCTGGATTAATATTTTAATGTTTCGTGCCCAGTTCAATACTTTAAAGCAGAATTAGGAATAAAGCAGTAAATATTACAAAATGCAGTCAAGGTACATTTTGGAAATACAAATTCCTTCATTACAGCAAATGTTTTTGCAAAAGAGTAAAGCAGCAAATATTAACTTTTCTAAGGTAACATGCACTTTTTTATAGTTCAATGTGATAAAAAAAGAAGCTGCTCAAATTAAGTGTTACAAAATCTATACTGTTTCAAGTTACTTTGTAAAGTAAGAAAAATACATAGAAATGAGTCATAGAATCTTAACACTTTAAGAAATGTGATAAATGTAGGATATACTATGTAATGGTGCCTTTAAAAAAATTAAATACCCATACACGTTCACTAAAGCAAAATGTAAAGTGTAAACAAGAAATTTCATTGAGTATTACAAGTTCATATTTGTATAGTAAGTCAATTGGTTATTAGTCCCTTTTTGAAATCCAATAGAATTTTAATATGCTCAGAGCTGTAGAAAATAATAGTAACTTTATATAACGCAAAAGGATTATAGTTGTTCAGATTTGAAATCCAGATGAGACATCAGTCGTGATGCCGAAAGTTAAACTGAATGTTTTGCAAACATTTACTGTGAACAGTGAGCACACTGGTTGTACCTTGGTAACTCTTGATGGCTGGGTGTCTACAAGGTAGATGGGAGCACCAGCATTTGCCTGCTACCTCTAATCCATGAAGTTGGGAGGTAGCGAAATTGGCTGGAAATTTTTCCTGTATGTGTTCTGTGTTTGCAGAACTGTCTAATTAGCGTACCCTCCTGTAGCCCTGTATTTTGATGTTGTACAAGTGTAGGATTATCAATCTTCCTTTAAATCAATCGATTCTCAGGTTAACATAAGATCACAATGAAAGTGTTCATTCTGAAGTGAAGGCATGGTGCCGAAGTGTTAAATTCATCAGATTGAGGTTTAAAGCTATGTATAATTAAAAGAACTGTACAAATACCTACCACAATGTGCCAGATGGATTTTAAATCTACGATAACACTTAAGAATTTGTCAAGTTGGCTACACTTGAGGTATTGCAGACAAAGCGGTACTGTAACACTTTCATAATCTTGAACGCTGTCATGATTGGTCTCAACAGAAAAAAGGACCAATAAGAGCAGTGGCATTAAAATACAGATGATTCTTCTGGGGTGGGGTGCAGGATACGTGCGGTTTGCTGGGATTGAAGCACAATATTTGAAGATAAACAGTCACAAAGATTAGGAACAATCATAAGACGACCCAAGAACCTAATCTAGCATTTTTGAACTCAATTTTAACCGTAAGATTTGTATCTCCTGCAGCAAATGCAACATGTAGTAGAACCGCTGTCTCCTAAGTTACCCGATGTATAACTGAGATCCACTTAAAACATCTCACATGTTGTTCTGTGGATTTCAGTGCTTCTTGAACAATCAGTCCTGTTCCCCACTACTCAGAGGACTATTGCACTTTTCCCTTTGGGAGGTACCAGTCACAAAAGCTGAGCTGAATGATCACAATAGCCATTTTTACAATACAGAGAAGAAAGGAGTAAGAGACATGGGCAGCTTTTTTCAGCATCCAGACACAAGCAAACAAAATCTTAGAACTCTCTGCATTGGAACTACCGTGTAGCCCCATCATCTGGGAAATTTTCCTTAGGGACTGACTTTAGTGGTAGGGGAAGACAGGGCCTATAAGCCAGGCGCTTCAACCAAGGTGCTAGGGTGGCCATCTGCCAACGGCCGGAGGACAACACTCCATTTACACAAAGTGAAGCAGATGGCAACCACACTTCTGCTGCACACAGAGGCGGGGCCATAGGGTAATGCAGGTCCAAACAAGACAAGCTGCTTGCTGGGATGGCTCTCCAGCCTTGCGCTGCCCTTCTTGGAAGTGCTGGGCTCAGTCTAGCCACCCGTGCTCTGCACTGATAACAAATAAGCTTCTTCCCTATCTTTTTTTAGCCTGGCAGAGGCCACTGCAAAACTTTATGCATAAGAATCACACTTTAAAGTTTGTACCCTACACACGTCCACTAAAGCAGAAATATAAAAGCCACAATAATCTCAATAGCCAGCAGATATTCCTCTTTAGGGGCTGTAAGGGGGTGGCTTTTCAAAAGGCGGATAGTAGGGTGGAGAGTATCGGGGCGGAGCACTCGAGGACCACATGTAGCTGGGCGAAGGAGAGGCAGACTGGGGCTCATCAGAAAGTCCAGAGGGAGGGGAGGATGGAAAGACACTGGAATGCTGTGTAATCAAAATAGAACAACATCAGTTTAGGCAGCGAGGTTGCGTTTCTCCAATGTCAGTCATTATTTTAAAATGAATACGGACCCAGTGTGTTTCTGTTTGGAACAACCAAGAGTTCCTAAACCTCGCAGGGTTAATGAGGGGCATGAAACTGAGCTGGTCCCACCTTCTCTCAGTCACTCAGGCTGCAGAGATCATGCAGAGACGCCTTGGAATCCTCCCCCACCCCTCCCTTTGGACCCCTCATTCAGTCAGTTACCGAACCCTGTTGCTCCTACTTCTGTGTCGTCTTTGGAATCCATCACTCCCTTTACCACGTTTATAACTCAAGCCTCCAACAATTACCCCCTGAGCCATGGCAACAGCATCCCAACTAGTCTTCAAAAAGGTAGTTTGGGCCTTAAGAATATTTGAGGTTAAGCCATTAATACCCGGGAAAGTTTTTGCTACAAAAATATATCATCACAGAGCCCATCTCACAGACCAAAACAAAACCAAAAAACTAAGGTCAGAGAGGTTAAATGGCTTTCTTGGATCTGGGGTCTTCTAACTCAAAGTCCAACAATTTCTATTTCATCTTAACTGTGGCCCCACCACCCCAAAGTGCAGGGTATGTTGGAGAGCAAAGAGGAACAAAGGCGTGGAGGTAAGAATCACAAAGATGAGAGTGAGGAGCCATCTACCAGGTTGCAGGGACACTGAGGACTCTTACTTTGTGCTGTCTAACTTTTGTAGTCTTTGGGAAGGGAGCAAGATATGGGTTAAAAAAAAATACCCAGTGAACTGGCGTGTTAGGAGTCATCTGCCACTTCTCTTTCC
>NW_006791462.1:1121782-1124763 GCF_000442215.2 Lipotes vexillifer | reverse complement strand
TCTTTCCCTGGCCCATGTATATACCCTTGACCCTAATGATTTTCCTGCTCAAGGAGAGTTGGCCTGTTTTGTTCACTGCTCTCTCTCCCAGAACTCAGAACAGCGCTTGGCAAGTAGGAGGTACTCTAACTTCAGGAGCATAGAAGATGAACTTGGCATGATTTTTTAAAAACTAAAATCTATTTTCAAAGACTACGGTCACATCTTGTGGGTACTGTTACCTTGCTCCAGTGGTGGAGCATGGCTGAGGCCTGAAGGCTGGAGGGGTCTATAGGGATGGCAAGAGGCAGGAGGCCAGTTTTACGCTCTCAGGAAGAGCAAACGTAAGCCAACGAACGGGGCTGCAGAACTGCAATTTTCTGTTGTGCCTTAGCTCTAGGAGGAACTGCTATATTAAAAAAAAAAAAAAGACCCACTTTCATCAAAAAATTTCTCAAGAGTTCAAGTGCTGTCTGGGGAGGTCAATGCCTTTTCTTTGTTCAGCTGGCCGGAGTCTAAGTACATCACGTCATTTTCAGGCCTAGAGCAATCTACAGTCAGCCTTGCCGTGAGGTATCTGGAGCCTGAGACCAGTTGGCTGATTCTCCTTATCACCAGTCCTGACCTCTGCACTCCTTAGAAAGCGTTGTCCTGCTTTCTAGGTCTTGCTTGAGACACTGAAATCTCCATCTCCCACCACATAATGTCAGGACTGAGAAGAGGCTGTAGCGGCCAACATCCCCTCCTTCCCCATCACATCCATCCTTGCGATCTGAGAGAAGGAATGACAGGGTCATAGAAAGCCTTTAAAGACAAAAGAACTTGAGGCAGTGGACTCGAGACAAGCCAGATTCCTCCCAAAAATCTCAAAATTTCTCCTCCCTCCAGGAGGAGATATGCTTTCTAAGACACTGGAATCGTGATTTCCTAGTTTTCCACTCCACACTGCACAACTCTCTCCTCTCTCTCCCTCCTCTTCTGTTGCTTTCCTCAACTAAGAACGCTGTCCTCTTAAACCAGAGAGGAGAGCAAAAACCCACCAGGGACAAGATCTCTGGGGCCGGGGATGTGCCACTCTGCCCTTCTAAATCTCGTTCCAGGATAGTGAGAGCCAGGAGGCCAGTTCTCTGTGGCCCAGCCACAGAAGGGAGGGGCAAGTTTCTGAAGGTGGAGCTAAAGGCCGTTCCGTCCTGAGAGGCAGTAAAAGGCTGCCGTGGGTAGCAGCTGCCGTGGGTGGCAGTTGTACACTTTGATAATAAGAGGGGGTGGTACAACGGCCTTGGGTTTTCACTTCTCAGTTTCATGTTTGGGAAAGTATTAAGGGGGAAGGGGGTGGGATGCTTCTCACTTCCCTTTGAGGATGCTGGGAGTCTTAGGGATAAACTCGAAGGGCTCCTGGCAGAGCTAGGGAGCTAACTGGCTGCAATCCACACACACCCTTGGGATTTGTTGCGGGCGGGGCGAGGGGGGGGCGGTCGCCCACCGTACCAGTGCATAGTTTCCTAGCAACAGGCAGGCACCTTGGGAAAGATCTGGCTTTGTTGCAGCTGGGGAGCTGGCCCAGTGCATTTTGGTTCCTGCCTAAGAGTCGACTTGACTAGGGACAGGCAGCTCAGAAGAACAGAGCTTTGAATCCTTTCGCACCACAAAGCATGAAAAGCATGAAAAGCATCTAAATAGCCTACTGCTGGGCCTGGTCAGCTCGAGCTTCCCGAGCTGCTGCTTAGAGGCTGGGGTGGCCTAGGGCAGTGGAGCTACAGAGGAGGGAGGGGGCTCTCTCTCCCGCCTTAGCCTGCCCCTCCCTGCCCCACGCAGACCCACACTCCGCAAGACCCTGTGCGTTTCTGTCACGTGTGCTTCTCTCTTCAGAAGCACTGGGAGGCAGTGACTCCAAAAAGAGCCCCGGAACTGGCCGGGTGATAAAGGGTACCAGCAAAAGATGCTGTGTCCCAAGGGTGAAATCCAGGGTCTCTTGGTTCTTTGCAATCCCCCTCTGTTTCTGACCCAGAAAGCAAAGCCAGGGGAGACGGAGAGGAGAGGAGAGAAAAGGAAGAGGAAGAAAAAGGGAGGGATCAGAAACAAGAGAAAGGAGAGGCAAGGAGAACCTCAGCGGGAGAGGGGAAATAAAAAGTTGAGTGGCGGCAGCAGCGGCGGCCTCCTAAGGCTCTCAGCAACCTGCGCCATCTACCGCCTGCCCCCGGACTAGCGCGACCCTCTCATTCAAGGGGCCCGATTTATAATGGGTCCTGTTCAGTGGCTACGACGAAACCTAGCGTACCCTCATGTGATTTAATAAAGAGCATAAACAGAGGTGCTCGCATTTTGCAGAGGCTTTTGTTTTAAGCTAAACTTGGCGATTCACCAAATGGCTAGAGTGAAATAGGGGGTCTGGCCCAGTAGGCCAGACTGGGGAGTATGGCTGGAAGCCTTAAGGGATTTACCCCAAAGCTACACTGGGTTGAATTTCCCAGCAGAAGTAGAAGCGGATGCTTTATACCCTACAGGATATGGACTGCTTGGCCATGGGGAAATGAGTGCAAGGGGCAAGAGAAGTGAGCGCTGGGGAGGTGAGCAAGGAGGCACCAGCAGTCTTGGCTTCTAAGCTTGGACTCCTTGGAGTCCAACATTTGCAAGAGTCACAACATCCTCAGGGCCGCTGACCAGACCCACGTCCTCACTCCCGTCTGACCACAAGAAATGTTTCCCAAGCTTCCTGACTGGACAGCTACCCAATAAGAGCATGACTTTGAGGGGTGAAAACAAAACCCTATAAATCTCCTCTTCCTTCTATCAGCCTTGGGATAAAAAGGAAAGAGAAGTCTTCAAAGGCAAAGTGACATAAATAGTCCTATTTGGAAATGACCAGAATGGGGAAGTCATTCGGGAGAAAGTCTAGAAAGGTCAGTTTTCCTGCTATGATTTGGGCCCTTTTACAATCTGAGATGAGACTAAGGGAGCTCTGGCTTTTTTTTTTTTTTTTTTTTTTTTTTTTTTTTTTTTTT
>NW_006791462.1:1086128-1121616 GCF_000442215.2 Lipotes vexillifer | reverse complement strand
TTTTTTTTTTTTTTTTTTTTTTTTTTTTTTTTTTTTTTGGTAGGTCTGTGCTTCTGGTGGTTTTATTGTCAGAGGTGGTGTGCGTTTTGCTGACTGCTTTCTATTTATCTGGGAACATAACTGATGTTCCTTCATCCTCTTGGCTTTCTTGGGGAAAGGCTGGTATTTCCTCCTACGAAACGATAAGGGAATGGAACCTGGTGAACAAAAGAAAGCTCCACTCAAATACTAAAGTGAAATACTTTGTAAGTTCTAGAAGGAAACAAATCACTTAAAAACATACACCTTAAAACCCATAAATTTATAAAATCTCCAAAAAGAAAATACAAAAGACGGCTTGAACCTACAGAAAGAACCAGGAGAGGTATAAGAAGTGTCCCAGCAGTCCTTGGAGTGGGGAGCAATTTAATAACATAATAAGAGAAAGTAAAGGGAATTCCCTGGCGGTCCAGTGGTTAGGACTCCGCGCTTTCACTGCCAAGGGTACGGGTTCAATCCCTGGTCAGGGAACTAAGATTCCACAAGCCGCATGGCACAGCCAAGTGGAAAAAAGAGAGAGAGAGAGAGAGTAAAGAGACCCTTTCTGAGTCATGATTAGGAAGCCCATAATTTAAACCAGTAGAATGTGTAAATATCCTAAAATTAACTAGAGAAAAGATCAGTGCTATACTCAGACTTACAGCTTTTCCAAAGAATCCCTCAAGCCAATCTCTGGCATCAGACAGACCTGGATACATATTCTTGTCCTCCACTTACCATCTCTGTGACTGTAGAGAGGTTACTTACTTCCTCCATGACTCAGTCATCTCAACTTAAAAAGGACAATGACAAGAGTATTTCCCTCAAACGACAAAAATGAGATGATATCTGTAAAGCACTTAGCACAATGCTTGGTACATAGTAGGTGCTCATTGAATAGGAGCTGTCATTAAAAAGCAGAGGCTTCCACAAATCCCTGAAGTGCCTGCTTTGAGCCCACGGTGTAGGGTTGGGTTAGGTGGCTAGATTTGGATCCCTTCTCTGAGTTAGGTACCCTGTGTCTGGGTTTCCATAGCACTCTGGGTAATAGTCTACTTACTGTTTTGTCCCCACTGCTGTCCCCTAACCAGTCCCCTTCAGGTCCCTAGACTCGTCTCTTAATGCAGGGCCTATGTCTCATTCAATCTCTACATCCATAGCTCCTGGCACAGTTCCTGGCACATGGGAACAGAGAGTCAACATTGACTGAACTGAAACCAACAGCCTGGGCCACCACTGGCATTGGCAACCTTGTTTTCATGCCTGGGGTAGTGTTTGAATGAGGAATGATGGACAGAGAGATGGCTCCATCCCCTAAACAGGGGCTTCCTATCTCAGAGTTTGCAGCAGCCATCACCAAGGAGGTTATTATTACTACTTTAGGGGTTCGTTATAAAGTGAAAAGTCCTAAAATCAATATAGTCAATATAATTTACTTCGATATAAAAAAATGGAAGCAGCCTCTTGGGAGCCATGCATGGCCCCTCTGTCCCAGGATGAGTTTTTATTATGGGCGTCCCCAAAGAATGGTGACCCTCCTGTGCTAGGTTCAACATCCCTGCGTTCTTTTAAAGGATTCCTTTTAGTTCCCTGAGCTGGCTACCTGTGACTACAGTAGGCTTTAAAACAAGTTCTAACATCTTTTCCCAAGCTTTAACGGATGCCTCCTTGTGCTGGTGCTGTATTTTATGACAGCAAACAAATCCATCTTCACACTATAGATACGTATTCCTATTGCCATGTAGAGTCCTAGACCTCCCTGTACAGTATGTAAACCAAACCAAAGTACACTTTATTCAACTAAATAGGGGGTTTTTCAGTTTCAATTATTTTGTTAATCTGAAATGGAAATTAGGTTGCCCAAGGGCTCTGTTTTTCTAAACTGGCTGGTTAATTGGGACCACCCCCAAACAGTCATGCTTTTATGTCCCCTTGGAGCATTCAGGGCTCTTGGTCAATAGAAGTAAATTCATTATGAGCTTCCCTCCTTTCAAAGGCATTTCCTTGGTCCCCAAATTTTGAATTAACCAGATTCGAGTGTAATCCCATCCTTCTGTGGTCCAGGGTTTAGGGTCACTGTAAATGCCTAAAAGACTGTTTCGTTTGTTTTCCTGAAGTGTCTAGTTCAGTGCTCTGCATACAATGAATTCCTTTTAATAAAGTGCCTTTTGGGTTCTATTCTTCTGTGCTTACTCTTAGCTCAAAAGGAAAATGGTAAAGGGCAAATTTGGTGACACTTATTTCTGACCCACGTGATAACAAGGCCAAAAAGGGGAGGAGGGTGTTATAAAAAATATTTTCTCTGTAGAGTCCCAGTTAGGAAGTCTGGAGAAAAAGAAGGGACTTCTTCCTCATTACAGATTTGATTCAAACTCGTGTGTGGCTCGGAATGCCCTTGTGCTAAGGAGGCAGGCCTCTCCCAGTGGCAGAGAAATGGAAAAAGCCACTGTTGGACAGGGGTCCGTGGTGACATACTCATGAGTACCTCGGTGTAGGTCAAGGCAACTTGGGACACCTGGATCCCATCTCCTCTCCCCTTTACTTCCCTCATTCTGTTTCTTCTCCTCTTGTGTCTTTCCCACCCTCCCCATCTCTCCCATCATTGCCTGCCTATGCAGTCCTTAAGCTAGTCACTGGTACCCACAGGCTGCTAAAGGCCCTCAGGGATAGAGAGCCTGGCTACGTCATATATATTAGGAAGGGTCCATAATTAGGGCGAGAACGAGACAGCATGAGCGAGAGCAAGGGTAATGGAGAGTTCTTTTTCTCTCAAAACATACCTGAAAGTCATAAGCAGAATAAGGTGGCAGGTGAGGAGGGCTATGGTAGTAGGTATTATAGGATGCCACTTGAGGACGAGCGTAGTAAGAAACAGTCGGATGGGCATTTTCAACAGAACAGTTCAGTGCTGGGAGAGCTGGGTTCTGCAGAAAAACATAAATTAGAAACAACATAAACGTTCATCACTAGGAGAATGGTTAAATAAACCATGGTACATTCGTACTACAGAATACTATGGAGCTATTGATAAACAATGATGTGCACCTATATTTAGTGACAGGGAAGTTGTCCAGGATATATTGTTAAATTAAAAAAACAAAAACAAGCCATTGGCAAAACTATGGAGACAATAAAAAGATTAGTGGTTGCCAGGGGTTGGGGTTGGGGAGAGGGATGAATAGGCAGAGCCCAGAGTACTTTTAGGACAGTGAAAATACTGTTTGCCACGATAATGACGGATACATGTCACTATACATTTGTCCAACCCACCTAGAGCCCGTGCTCCACAACAAGAGAAGCCACCGCAATGAGAAGCCCGCGCACTGCAGTGAAGAGTAGCCCCCGCTCGCCGCAACTAGAGAAAGCCTGCGCGCAGCAACGAAGACCCAAGGCAGCCAAAAATAAATAAATAAATAAATAAATAAATAAATAAATTTTTTTTGAAAAAAGAGTGAACCCTAAGGTAAACTATGAACTTTGGGTGATTCTGATGTGGCGATATAGCTTCATCCTTGGTAACAAATGCACCCCTCTGGTGGGGGCTGTGGGTAATGGGGGAGGCCGTGCACGTGTGGGGAAGGGGTACATGGGAAATCTCTATCTTCCTCTCAATTTTGCTGTGAACCTAAAACTACGCTAAAAAAATAAAATCTTTTTAAAAAGGCACCATGTTACATTAATGTAGCATAATCCCGGTTTATGTAAAACATAAAGACTCAATCATACACATATGTGTGTTTGTCAATGAAATTAATCTGGAAAGATTCACAACAGACTGTTAACTATGGTTATCTCTGGGGAGGGCAGCAGTACTAGGAAGTAAATGGGGACTCTTCACTTTCAATTATATAGCCAAGGTTTTCACAATTAATATGTATTACTTGTGTCATTTCCCCACAACTTATTATTTTGAAAAATTCAAACCTATAGAAAAGTTGAAATCATTTGTATGATTTTCAAAAACGAAAAAGAAGAAATTGAGACCCCAAATGCAAAATGTCAAACGGACAAGGCTATCGCTATTGCTGTGACAGAAATGTGATCAATCACAAAGGGTTTATAAAAGTTGTAAGGATTCTTGCAGATTCCACCCCCACTTTTTGGGAGAACAAAGCAATGCAGAAAGAATTTAATACCATTTTTATAACATGGTGACGTGTGTAGCACTTCAAGGGTTAAAGCTAATCTTATCCAGGATGGGGTTGCAGATTTCAACAAGGCCAAAACACTGCTCAAGGAAGCCACCACCGCTCATTCGTTCCCAAGCAGGACTGTGCTCTGTACCTTATGAGTGCCACATGGGTCAAGGTGTGGGTAAATGTTCTTTCCATCATCCATGTCACTGACACCCCCTCCATTCATGTGGATAATCGACAGCTGTCCGTAAAATCAACGTGTCTTGTTTCTAGTACGTATCTACTTTGCACTAACGGAGAGCAGAAGCTTCCTCTCAAGTGATGAAAATGTGTGGGCAGGCTTTGGCAATGTCACAGGCAACCATGGTGGGATGTTGGCAGAGGAAACTCCCTTATAGCAAGTTTCAACACAGTCTGTTGCTCTCTTCCTTGGAGTGGGTTACTGTTTACATCTCTAGGAGGTTTGAAGAGCTACAAGCCTCAGTCATTATGATGCTGCTCACAGACAACCAGAGAAATGTTTCTCAGCCTCTCTCTTGTGTGGGAGAGAACTTAGATCTTGACCATTCCAAGGGTTGGCTCACGTTACAGAAGAGTGCTCAGAAATGCCCTTACCTCCACAAGGATTCCAAAAAGAAATGTCATCCCTGAGGAAGTCCGAGAAACCATGTTCCCTTGGCCTTGTGTCAGTTAAAAACACACCCTCCAGCTCTTGCAAAATGAAACCAGTTCTTCTATGCAAATAAACTAAGCTTAACCATAGAGAAGCAATCATGCAATGTAAACTCTATCTAGAAAAGGTTTTGTGCGTGCAGCGAGGCTGGGGGTCCAGGATAATCTTTAAAAGGAAGTTGACTATTATAGAGAAAGAAACACAGGAGGAAGATTAAATAAGCACAAGAAAGCCACAGAAGAGAAGTGTAGAGGGCGTAGAGAAAATGGACAGGGCACCAAGAGAGGTTGAGGGAGTGAAGGGGGGTGAAGTCAGGGGTCAGGCAGGGGAGAAGCGAAAGGGATGGCCCCAAATAATGGTCTGGTTATGGTTTTTTTTTTTTAATATTTATTTATTTTGGCTGCTCCTGGTCTTTTTGTTGCGGCATGCGGGATCGTTACTTGCGGCAAGTGGGCTTCTTAGTTGCAGCATGCATGTGGGATCTAGTTCCCGGACCAGGGATCGAACCCGGACCCCCTGTATTGGGAGCATGAAGTCTTACCCACTAGACCACCAGGGAAGTCCCATGGTCTGGTTATGTTTTAAATCAGTAATTCTGATTTTCCAATAAATCTGGGCTCCATCTCTACTTGTGTGTGCATATAGGAGTATGTGTATTTCTGTACCAATAATTCTGGGGCTTAAGTTATGAGACTCCCATTTTTGACCAGTAGCATTCTGAGTTCCAGTGAAACAAACAGTTACTAGGTAGCACAGGAAATGGTCAAAGCCGTCTCTCCTGGACAACACTGAGTCTCTTCTGAGACAACAATTGCGGACTTTGGAAAGAAGGCCGCTTTGACTTCTCCTCACTTTACTCTAAACCAGAGACATCAAGTAGGAGAAAATGGCAAGATATCAAATCATCACCTTTTAAAGATTCACCTCAAATTCTTATATCTTTGGGCAGCAAACACTTCGGTCATCACACATTTGTTCAAGACCCTTTTCACCAAGCCCCTCTGGTCAGGGAAAGAAGACGTCTTTTTTCCTTTCAGGTTCCCACAACTCTGGAAACGATGCTCTGAGCTGATCTCTTTGAAGGCTGCCAGCTCACAGCTTCTGGCTCCTGGCCTCCCTCCTCAGGAATGCCCTTCATCAGCCAGCACCCTTGGGCCTCCCTGCAGCCCCCAAGGCATTCTACTCAAGGCGGAGGCACGCCAAGAGTCACCAAGCACATTTGGACCCAGGCCGAGGATTTTATGTAGGCCTACCTGGTTGATGTTCCAGGATTTTCCACACCATGCCTCATTTTAATAAAGTGATCGAAACAATGGTTCCTCCTTGGTGCTCCCATCTTATAACTCCCGCTTGTTCTCTCCCGTCATGAATCAAATCTCCTGCCCCTGCTCTTTGCCTTATCTTTCGTTTTCCCCACTGGCCCTTGATTGGGTTCCCAGGCCTGGCATTTGATGACGCTCAGGTCTTCCCTCGCTCTCCTTTCCTCAGAGAAGCTCCCAACAGGTGGAAACAACTTGCTCTTAAGTTTTTTAATGAAAGCAACTAAACAAAGGAGGTAATATCTGTTAAAACACTTGTAAAACCAGAAAGGGTTCCACTCCCAGCTCTGCTATTTAGCCCTAGGCAGGTAACTTGACCTCTGTTGGCCTGTTTCCTCATCTGTTAATGGGGGGAGTAATATTTACTTCACGAGGTACTAGTGGTGGTGAGAAACCGAGAAAGAAATTGTACAAAAGCCCTTTACGGAGAGTAAAGGGGCCATTACTGGCACCTCTCAGGACAGACTGTCAACAAACCCCTATTCCCCTAGAGATCAAGGTCACAGTGAAATTAACAGTGCAGACTGTACACCTGAAACTAATACGCTATTGTAAGTCAACTTACAAGTGGGCTTCTTAGTTGCAGCATGCATGTGGGATCTAGTTGAAAGGAATCTGACTATTATAGAGAAAGAAACACAGGAGGAACAACAACAATTGTTGTTCAACAACAATTCAACAATTAAAAAGAGTTCAGAAATAAACCTAAACATCAATGGTCACCTGAGTTTTGACAAGAGTCCTTGCAGGAGCCCCACAGAGCCTACCAAGTGGCCGCCAGCCACTCCATTTGTACGTGTCCATGTCCGAGAGCTCGAGGGATAATTCAGAGAAGCCTTAACACTCATCCTCATGTCCCATCTCAACTCACCAGCCCCAACCCGAAGCTTCTCTTCCAGCCAGAGCGGCTCAGATTCTACACAAGGCCTCTGCTTTCACCTGCCCCCTGGGGAAAGTCTCCAAGAACAAAGGGCATTCTTTTCTCTAAAGAAGCTCCAACCCAGAAACAGCTTTTCTGAAGCTTTCTCACCCCAATTCTCCGTCAGGCCCGAACTTACAGCCTTCTCCCTCCAAGGGGCCCCCCTACCTTGAGGCTTCCCCCGAGCTTGGGCTTTCCCGAGTGGGAGGAGGGGCCCGGGAATGAGAAATGCGTGTATGAGAGAGGGAGGGGAAAAGAGAAGGAAAGTCAGGCTGGGCAGGAGCAGGGTCACCAGCGGGAACACTCAATACTTCCAGTTAGCCCGGTTCTACTGGGGACTTGGTGCCCAAAACTGCAGTTTTTTTCTCTTCCCTGGTCCTACTGCATCTTTCACTTTCCATTACTCATCCTTTTGACAGTCCAGGGCCAAACTACAAACTGTCTTTCAGCTTCCTGTTCCTCAGTGACCCCCCCCAAATGGGACAGAAACAGCCAAAGGCCTAGGGGTTGTCTGCCTCATTTCTGGGGTCAAAGGAAAACCCTTTTTAGGCACAAAATAATTCCCTAGACATGGGTGGGACATTTCTTTAAAGCAGCCATACTCAACCATGGCCACAGTTGGAGTCACCTGCGGGGCTTTTAAAAAAGTATTGATGCCTGGGCTTCAATTTAGACCAATCAAATTGGCATCTCTGGAGGAGCAGTCCGGGCAGCCGGATTTTTTAGAGCACCTCAGGTGATTCCATTCTAATCTGAAGCCAGGTTGAGGACCATAGCTCTAAAGCTATTATCTCCATTATTAGAGATCAAGGTTTATTAAATAAGCAAATAAATGCTTTAAAAGCAAAAGAAGGAAGGACCCCACTATTATGGAGCACCTACTGGGCGCTGAGTCCTGGGGTGCCTTTTCAGTCATACACACGAATATTGAAAAGAGTTGAAAGAGAGCACAGGGGACGCAGGGAGACTGAGAGTGAGGTTAAGGTTGAGGACAAGACCTGACCAGCAGTTTAGCCTAGGGCTGGGCCTTCACATGCAGAAAGAGTCCCGAGGCTCTTTCTGGAGAAACTCCAGGAGGAAATTCCTGGGGAGGGGGAGACAGACGAGCAGTACTCTTACCTGTAGCTAAAAACATCTTTGCTTCCAGCTCTCCCAAAGTCTGTTAATGGAAATGCCACCCAAAAAGGTTTCTACTAAAAGTGTGTGTGTGTGGAGGGAGTGGGGGGCGGTAATTAAAGGCTATGTTCACATAACTAGCATGAGCCCCGCCCACCCCCAGAATGTGCCTCAAAAACACAGACAACTCATGTTAACAAGAAATGTCTGCAGGCTGATGGCATCACCTGGCTCCTTCGACTTGAGCTGTTTGAAACCAGCTACATTTTTTGGGGGGGGCCCCACTGCATGGCATGTGGGACCTTAGTTCCCCCACCAGGGATCGAACCCGGGCCCCCTGCAGTGGAAACACGGAGTCCTAACCACTGGACCGCCAGGGAAGTCCCAAAGGCAGCTACATTCTGGAACCAACGGTTTCTGTTCCTCCCTTCAAAGCGTGGGTCCCCATTGCCCCCAACCATCTAGCCTCGCCCCAGCCCTGACAGGAGGAGGGGCCTCTGTGGGATGGGAAGTCACTTCTTTCCTTACCATGTCCTTAAAGCCCCCCAGGACAGCGGCAGTGATGATGCCCAGGAAGAGGCCGACGATGTTGAGGATGGTGGCGGACCAGAGCAGGTGGTAGAGGTGGATGATATCCTGGCAGCTGCTGACGTCAATGTACTCATAGTAGCCACCGGTGATCTCCACCCGGCTGGATGGGGAGAAGCACATCCAGTCAGTCTCCAGGGAGCAGGCTGTCCCTCTAGGGCTTTGGCTACCATGCGGCTCAGTGAAAAGACAGGTGGGCAGGTGGGGAGCTATCGTAAGGGACATCGTAGCCAACAATGCACTCGGGGAGCAAGATACGATAATCAATAAAAGTGTGACTACTGTTTGTCCCCAAAACCCCTCCTACCTGCCAGAGAAACACTTGTTACCATCAGCTAACGCTAATCCTAGATGGCAATTATTGACACCTGCTATGTGCCCAGCAGGGGGCTAAGCATTTTACAGACATGAATTCATTACATCTGTGGTAATATGGCGGCTTCTAGTCAACAGGTGACTATTAAAATTAAGTAAAAAATTCAGTTCTTCAGTCTCACCGGGCACATGTTAAGTGCTCAGCAGCCACAATTTTAAGGGCCACACTAGTGGCTGGTTACTGTACTGGACAGAGCAGATTACAGCATTTCCATCATCGCAGAAAGTTCTATTAGGCTGCACCGCAAATCCTTACAATATTGCATGAGGTAAGTACCACCACCGTTCCCGTTTCACAGATGAAGAAACTGAAGCACAGAGAGGTTAGGAATTTCCTCAAGTCGTAAGCGGTAGAGCTGGGATCTGAATTCAGGCTTCAAAGATTTCAGTGTTTCCCCTCCCAAAACAAAACAAAACACCAACAAACAAAAAACAACATCCCAATAAAGTACTAAAGCTGAGTTCCTGCCCAAAATCTGAATATCACCTCCTCAGACAGGCCTTCCCTGACCACTCTGTCCAAAGACATCCCCACCCCCACCCAGCCCGGTCACTCTCTAGCCCACTACTTGCCATGAACTGAATTGTGTTCCCTTCCAAAATTCATATATTGAAGCCCTAACTCCCAAGGTGACTGTATTTGGAGAAGGGCTCTTAGGAGGTAATTAAGGTTAGACGAGATCATAAGGGTGGGGCCCTAATCTGATAGGATTGGTGGCTTTACAAAAAGAGGAAGAGAGAACTCTCCACACGCATGCACACACTGAGGAAAGACCATGTGAGGACACAACAAGAAGGTGGCCATCAGCAAGCCAGGAAGAGAGCCCTCACCAGAACCTGACAATGCTGGTGCCTGATCTCAGACTTCCAGCCTCCAGAATTATGAGAAAATAAAGATTTGTTGTTTAAGCCAACCAGTCTATGGTATTTTGTTATGGCAGCCCAAGCTAATTTCCCTTCCCTAAATCCTCTGCAGCACTTACTCCTTACTAATGTGTGTGCTTCATTACTGTCTGTCTCCCTAACTTGAATGTGAGCTCCATGAGGATAGGGACCTGGTTTGTTTTGTTCATTGCTGTGCTGGACACATAGTTGGTGCTACATAAATACTGGTTAAATTAATTAAATGGAAGCTCCTGTCTTCCTGGATGTTGCAAACTAGTTTACAACTTGGCCACCGGAATCAATAATGAATCTTAAACACTGTGGTTCTTACAATTAAACTTAGAACCAAACCCCCTGGCATCAGGATAGTTATGTGTGACTCCCCTGCTATAAGAATATAGAAAATGAAAAAGAAAAAAAAGTTAAACGTTAACTTCCAAAATGAATCAGGGAGAGATTATTCACAGAAGACTTTTAAACTTTACAGATGAATTACCTTAGAATTCTTTAAAACCAGTGCTTCTTTAAGGAATTGAAATCAGTGTGGTTACAGGACAGCCTGCGTCAAAATCTGTGTTTGTGTGTCTATGTGCCTGCCTGTGTCACTGTGTTATTTGTGTGTGCCTGTGGGAGTCTCTGTGTGGCTGTGTGTGTGTGCATGCATCTTTGAGAAAGAGATGGTTAAACATGCAGATTCTGAGGCCCAGTCACAGCCCTACTAAATCTGGCAGAATCTCTTGGGGTGAGGCTCTGGAATCTGTGTTAATGAGCTCATTGATATTTGAGACCCGCTGTTTTAAATAGTAAGCTTCCATAGTGGAATTTTAACGGTGTTTCAATTCATCAGAATTTGAGCTAGATTTCAGGTTTTTCGGGAACATAGCTGGACACCACCTGGAAGCATACATTGAGTGTCTCCTATTAGCTGGCATGGTACTCGAGCCTGGGGATGGAGCAGGGAGGATACACAGATTACTTACTGCTCAAAAAGGCACTGCTGTACAAGGACTCTCCCCTGAAAATGACAGGCCTGTGTATAAGGGCGAGTGTGGGGTTGTAGGGGTGCAGGGGAGGCTTGAGAATCAGCGTCTGACTTCTCCCCAGGTATCTTTGCTTATGTCCTAAAACACCGAGGGTGGGCTGGTAGCACATACAGATGGGTGGTACAGCAGAGCAGACTCTGGAATCAGACTGCATTTGAACCCTGGCTCTGTCACTTATTTGCTGTCTGACCTTGAGCAACTTTCTTAACTTATCTGAGCCCGGGGGATTTCGTGAGCGAATGCACGGAAGCAGTACTCTAGCACGTTATAAGGGCCCCCCCCACAAAACATGTAGCTGTGTTTTTTTCCCTTTTAAGAGCCAGCCTCTGGCAAAATGATTCAAACCTTTGAATCGTGTTCTTAAAGGCAGTGACGCTTTAAAAGCACAGACCACAACATGGGGCTAGGTTAGTAGTTCATTTTAAAGTAGTCACTAATTGTAGAGAATATATGTTTGGTTTCAGTTTGAGCAGGTTCAGCTGCTACTAAAATGATTTTTTAACTGAATTGTGAAGCAAAAGAACATTAATACTAGATCCGGTTCAGGGTTTAGCTAATTAATGTGGTTTGTTTCTGTTTGAGATTCACGATTCCATTTGGTTCAGTCTCTGGGCAGAGCTTTGCCTGATATTCCATCTTTTGGATTCTCACTGCTCCCACCCTCAAGCCTCCGTGACTGCAGGGCCCTCCTGCCAGACCCCATCACTGCCTGGTTCAGCTTCCTAACACATTTGTAAAACTAAGTCATTCATTTAATCAAAACCCTTCCCTGGCTCCCCATTACCTTCAGGAAAAAGTATCCCAATTCCTCAGTCTGCCATAATCCAACTCCAAAATGGAATCCACATTCCAGCCAGGCTGGAATCCTCAGAAGCACCAAACTGGCCATGCTGGGTACTTATTCCAGACCTTTGCTCAGATTTCTCCCCCTGCGTGGGAGGTACTACCTTCTGTTCTCTGCCTGTCCTGATCTCTCCCGCTGCGCAAGGCTTCAACACACACTTCTCATTCTTCAAGGACTCCAGCACCTATTCATTAGCTTTGTACCTGGACTCCCACAGCCTCAGTCTGCTCTTCTTAGTTTGGCACATTGCATATGTCAATAATTCAGCTATTCATTTCATCTGATATTTACTGAGACCCTACCCAGTGCTGAGTACCATGCCGGGTGCTAAAACTACAACCAAGGCCAAGGTGGACACGATGGCTCTGTCTAAATTCTAACCTCTGGAGGGCAAGGTCATCTCTTACACTTCTTTTGTGTCTCCCTCACTGCCTCCTAGCTGGGTGGTAGAAATATTATGGGTCATCAATAGATACTTGGTGAATGAGTAACTGAGTTCAAAGACGGGATCATTGCATCGATCATAAGATTGATTACCCAGTGCGGGCTTTTACCCCCTTGCTCCCAACTTGCTGGGTGTGACTGGAGAAACAGATAACCTCTCTGTGTTTCAGTCCCCATTCAACAGAGTAGGAGGCAACAGATCTTGGATAAAGCCAAAGGGCATCCTTCTGCTCTTCGATAAGGGCCTGGAACTATTCACCAACTCTTGGTGGACAGGCAGCGGCTATGGGCAGCCTCTCTGCATCTTTCTCTCACCGCGTGTATTCTGTGTATCAGAATCCCTCCCCATAATCCCCCTGGTAAATTGAGTTCCTTAAGGGCAAAATGTTATTTTAAGGATATCTATCCTTCTAGAACAGTCCCTGGCACACAGTAGGAGCTCAATAAAACTTTGGCAAAGGGAGGAATGGATGAAAGTGAGCTATCATCTTTCATTTTATTCATCACCAGCTGCGGCAGTTCACAAACCACGCCCATTTCCTTTCGCTTCCTTTAGGTTACACACCAAAACCCAGTGATATTGACTTGACCTCTCCAAAGCTGAGTGAAGGCTGAAAGGCAGCAGCTGCAGAGCTGCGTCCTAGAGAAACCACCTTCCTGCACAGGGTGAAATGGAATCGTCTGTGTTCGGTATTAAAACCTCGCTGTCCCTGACGTCAAAGAAGGTCTGTGGCTTCGAGGGGACAGCAGAAACTCTGTTTCCGTAGTGCTGTACAAATGACTGCCTGATGTTTTTGTTCCCACTTTTTGTTTTTTCTTGGCCTCCTTTCCAGGAAATGGACTAGAGGAGCTGGCAATTGATTAAAAATAGGCTTCGTGTGAGGAAAAAAAATACGCGTTCGGCAAAGTTAAAGTCTCCGAGCCTCAGAATGCTTGCAGCTAGCTATATTTAGGCCTGGAGATTAGGTCTCCTTCGAGCTGGCTGGAAAAGTCTCGGGTCAAGGAAGATCTTTTCCTTCTATTGTAGGATCATCACCTCTTAAGTCTCGGGGCCATGCTTTCTGACCGCATGGGACTGTTTCCTGATGAAAAGCTCAGTAAGTGCTTTGCTAGTGGCTTTGCCCTTGGAATCTCAATGCTACAGACCTGGGCAAGGCCTCGATCGCCGCCTGAGGCTGGTCCCCAGGCATCAGGTAGGTGAACAGCGTTTCCAGCTCAAAGGTCTTTAGGGGCAGTGTCCCCATGAACCCTCTTAGCTGTCTGGTCCAATAGTTTATTTTCCTGGGGAGAAAGGTGTTCCTTTTTGATCCTTTTTAACACATGTCACTCCCTTGTCATCAGGTCTTTCATTCAAGCCTGGTCCTGTGCCGGGGCCTGAGGATAAAGATAAGATGAAGTTGTGTTCGCTGCCTTTAGGGAGCCCAGAGTTTAGCAGAGCTCCTCATAAAATTCCTTTAGGGCCTTGAAGACGATCCTGGCACGACTTGCTATAAGAAAGTCAGTTATTATGAAGTTCAGATTGACAGGAAGATAAATTGGGCTTGAGTCTCCACTTAAGAAAAATTCACCTAAGGGCTCAGCTAAATGGAATTTAAGGTAGGATTTAGTTTATTCAGACCTTTTTCAGAAACACACCTAATTGTGGAGAGAAAGGTGTGCCCATAAGGAATCACTTCTCAGCCCTCTCAGAGGGCCTCCTCTCTCCTCCTGGGATCTCAGAACGGAAAGGGAAAGGAGAGGGGAGGGGAGAGCTGGCCAGAGGACAGGGTGTCAAAAGGAGGGAGGGGGTAAAAACAGAGGGGAGGACTGAGCAGGGGGAGGGGGATGGACAAGGGGAGGCAAGAGGAAAGATAGCAAACTAACCCCAATTCCCCTAGGACCTATTTTACATTCCTTTGATCATTTTTGGAAGGATGGGCTCAGGAAGTACAATTATAGCCATCACTGCTAAGGAGGGAAGTCCTTTACAAGTGTTAGTTATTATTACAACATGAATAATTGAATCTCCCAGATAATCCCCAAACCTCATATGAGTTTTTAAGTTTCTCTTCCTCCACCTCCAAACCTTTTAATGAAATGAGACTGAAATGAGACCGGTGCTAGCAAAGAAAGTAAAAGGGCTGGCGAGAGTCCCCCTTCTGCTCCCACCGTCCATCTGCCTCTGGTCTGTCAGGTCTTTAATCCTCAAACCGGAGAAACTGGCCCCCCAAAACCATGAGTAGGGAGTGTGAGTGAGGAGGGGTGCATCCAGCTGACCTCTTTGGACCTAGCTCCATCCGGGCCCCTTCTGCCAACTCCTCCCTCCCTTCCGCCCTCCCCCTCCTCAGCACCCCTGCACTGATAGCTGAAAGAAAATACGTGCATGGCAGGCACTGGCTGACACACCCCGCGTACAGGGCCATTTACTTATGTTCTGCATCACCTGCTCACGCATTCCTGTCTATTCAACCTTCTAAATTGCTCTTAAAAGTACTCTTCTCTTTCCAGCATCCCCAAACCAACTTAATCTAGGCTCCGTTCCCTTTGGCCTGGACTCTTGCAGGCCCCCTAGTAGCCTCCAGTCTCTAACCACTCAAATCCATCTTTCACGCTATACCCTTCAATGGCTCCCAGTTGCTCACAGGGTCAAGTCCAGAGGCATTCCTATGGCCAGTGAGCCCTCCATGATCTGATCTATGACCAGCGCTCTGCCCTCACCTCCCCCACAACTTCTGGGAAGACCCTCCCCACCGCCACCCCACTTGGGTTTGTTTCCTAACTCCCTCCTTATCCTTTAAGTCTCAGCTCCCACATACCCTCCTCCTTGACACGCCCCCCCCTTTACCCCCAGCGACTCTGACTTCCAGTCATTTGCATAGAGAGGGTCTCCAGTACATCCCCAGATCCGCACCGCACTTCTCACACTAGACTGCAATCAATGGCTCACAGGCCGGTCATCCCTGCTAGTCTGTGAGTTTCTCCGCAGGACTCTCTGTATTCCTGGCACCTAAATATATCTTGAAAGAGAATAAATGATGTTTTAACAATTGAAGGGCACAGCGCCAGAGTGCTTGTAGCAAAACTAGCACCAAAATCTAAGTTCTGTGAGGACAAGGAATTTTGTTTTGTTTGCTGCTGAATCTCTAGCGTCTGGAACAGAGTCAGGCTATTTGTTGAATGTTGTTGAACTTGGACTTAGACAGAACTGAGTATGAACCCTACCTCTACCATTTTCGAACTCTGTGTCACCTTGAACTAGCTGTCTGTTTCCTCTGAGCCTCAGTCTTATCATCTGTAAAATGGGGATAATAATTCTACATACATCATAGGTAAGAATTACATGAGATCAGATACTTGACAGCACCTAGCATGATGCCTGGCACAGAGAAGGCAGGTAATGCATGTCAGCTGAAATCCTTTGAAGACCATTGTCTTCTACTTCTCTGATCCCTACCATGCGCCCTTCCCCCACCCTAGCCCTGCTCGTGCCCACTGTGGTCAAACCATCAGGGGCTCGGCACTCACTTGCCGCAGTTGTAGAGGTCACAGCAGAAGCAGGTGTTGCCCCGGATGCGAGGTGTGCAGAATCCACGGCTGAGGTGAGGGCAGTTCACCTGGGGACACACCACAGTGAGTAGGTGAGCTGGCACTGGATGGGAGGCGGGACCCACTGGGATTGGCACTGTGAGTTAGTGACTGATGGAGACGGTAAGGATGGCTGTGAAATGAATACACCAGTGCATGGGCAGGATGGGGCTGGGCAGGTGGCTGGCTGAACTCGTGTGTGAGGCAAGTCACTGTGGAGCTGGGCTCACGTGCAGCCTCAGCCACAGCCCTCGGGGCCCCATCCCTGAAGGGTGGAGATGGAGAGGAGGAAGGACGGATGGAAGGACAGACAGAAGAACAAATGGATGGTAGGAGATGAGGATACAAGGGGCGGGAAATCAGGGTATGGGGGAAAGGGGGCCAGATGGGAAGGAAGACAGAGGGGCCATCACATGCACTCTGAAGTACAATAGTACCTCTCGAGCTGCCTGGGTAAGGTTCCTCATAACCCTCGCGGAAGGAGAATTTTTGGTTGAGGAACTTATGACCTTATATAGGAAAAATAGGGTTAGGGGGACCAGGGTTACAAGTGAACCTATGGAAGTCATTATTAACATTTTTACAGTCACCAAGTTAACACAAGAATGAGAACACGATGAAATCCAGAGAATAGCAATGACATTTTACACATCTCGTGTTTGCAAAAAAAATGTAAAATTTAGCTTCCATTTATCATCTCTTATTTGTGAGAAATCTTCCAGGCTCTCCCCCGCCCCATATGGATGCAATGAAGTGCTTGTAAATTTGTTTCACTGTGTTATAGAGAATATTGGTGGTAAACGCGCACTTTTTTCTATATTGGGTCCTTCATCCAAAAGCTCATGCCTTTCTGATAAGCTGTTGGCACATACATCTTTCTACTCCTTTCGAACCCGAGAATAGTTAGAAAAATGGTAAACTGGTGATTGGGGAAGGAAAATGGGGCAAGTGGATGGCACTGTTCACACTGTATGTTAAGGAAAACAGCTTCCCCTGAAGTTATGCAATGCAGTCACCATTTTATATCCACTTGCCACCTTTTTCTAACAGTCACAAGTTTACCATTTTTCTAACTATTCTCAGGGGCGGCGGGGGGCATTGACTTTCAATTTGAAGTTAATAGAGAACCAAATGGTCGAGGTTGCTAGAAGCACATGGTAGAGTTTTATATTAAAGGGCTCTCTGGATTGGAGAGAGGTGAATGTGAGCTGAAATGAAAGCTTTCCAAAAATGACCTGGAGCCGAGCTTCACCTCACCGCCCACTGCCTCTGCTTCTGTGTGAGGCAACAAGGAACCCAAGGAGAGCCATGCGGGTCAGGAGAGACACACCCTCACGTGTCCACTCAAGCAGCAACAGACTGGCCTCCGGGCGTGTCATGACAGGGGCCAGGCCGCCAGCCCAGGCCTCCCCAGAGCCTCAAAGTGGACCAGGCTTCTCAGTGACCCTCATTTGGCTTCCTGACCCCTCCCATATGTGGGACTCAGACTCTGCCTCCCCGGTCCAGGCCTGCTGCCTTGGTGGGGCTCCCACTTTTCTTCCAGCTGGACATCAAGTCCAGGCAGCTGAACCATCATCCACAGACATGGGGGAGGGACCTACCCTGTGGCCTCTGTACTCTTCATCTGTCCCTCTCGGGATCAAAGCCACACACTGAGAGGCTGCCTGCTGGGGTCAGAGGGGCAGCCTGTGGCCACAGAACAAAGTAAATCTGATTAGGCCTCATGAGGCTCTAACCTATGACCATGGCCCCATTAGCACCGTGCTCCGACCCACTGAACAAATCAACTAAACATACCTTGTAGCAAGCTGTAGGCCCGGGAAAAAGAGTAAAAGAAAGGGGGTTCCAGGCAGAACAGGAGACTTTCCCCAAAGGTAAGACATGCAACCTCCTTCTGGCTCTTACCTCCTCAGCTTCCTTCTGGGATGTCTTGGGCACATAGTGGCACCGGTTAGCATAGAGTGGTTTCAGATCCTGGAAATGGAAACACCAAACCAAATGGGTTTTGGCTTTGGAAAATAGAGCAGCAAGTGTTCTGATTGGTAATAAAAGATTTGAATACACACACACACACACACACACACACACACACCCCAGAGCAGACAGTGGGTTGGGTTGATTTCTGAAAACTGCCCATCTAGGGAGCCTGAGAATGTGAGGATCAGATAAAAATGTTCTAATAACTGCTTTCTATTGGGCTACTTGGTTAATGAGAAATTAGGAAATTGACTGAGAAGTGGGTTTCTTGAAATTTCCACTCTGGTTTTCTTTTATTTCTAGTCTTTGTCTCTTTGCAAAGAGTCCCCAGGGAACAAAAGTCAAAACTCCAAATTATTGCAACATCACACTCCCAATCGGAGGGAGGCCAGCTCCAACAATGAGGATTCATTATCACCTGGGGACAGGACCAGGGCTGGCTGACACGCACACCCTGCTGTCATTGCCACAGCTTTTTCAGAAGGAAGAGCTCAGGAAGCAAGCCCCAGGGGGATGGGTAGCCATGGAGCCTCTGCTGTAGATTTTAACTCAACTGAACGATGAGCCATTTTCACTCAACTACACAGATTAAAGACAGTGAACTCCAAAACTACCACTGAAGCCCAGAAAACTAACATGGGGCTCAAGGACAGTTGACTAACCCTGCTGGCTTGGGCAGCTTCCTGGTGAGGGAGCTCTCAGACACAGGGGCTGGGGTAGAACAGACAGACGCAATCCAGTGCTACCTGGAAACTGTCAGTCAGGGGATGCTGCCCACTTTCCGGGAGACACTAAACATCCCCTGACTGGTAGGGGGCTTTGACCAAAAGCAGGTTAGCACAGGACAAGCAGTTTATGCAAACTGACCTTTGGAACTCGGCCAAAAGCACCTTGGCAGAGGGAGTTTATCTATTGCCCCTCCTTCCCCCTAAACCCACTTCTCTCACCGTTTTCAATAAATCCTGGTGGCTGCTTTTCCCCACACATGTGATTGAGCATCTCCTGTACCTGACACCCAAGTGCCTCCTTGCCTCCCTGCCTGCTGCCCCGTCAAGGACCTAGGACCTTCCATCAGCTGCTCCTACATGAATGTCCTGACCACTCCGTGTTCTGAAAGTACACTGCCCTGTGGGCTCAGCCTGGAGTCAGGCTGGAAAGGAATGAGGGTTCTTAGGGTCACTGCCAGCAGGGTTTATCTTCCGAGTTTGGGCAATGGCAGAAGTCATCATCATCCTGCCGAAGGGGAGGCTTGATGTGCTGGTCGTAGCCCTCCTGACCTCCTGGTTCTCCAGAGAGCATTCAGCCACCAACTGCCTAAATGAAGACAGACGTGTGTGTGTGATGGTAGCCCATATGCTGCCTCTGGGTGCTCTTGTGCACTGAGGCCCCAGAGGAGGAACAAGCCCAGGTGACTGGCAGGTAAGAAAAGGCCACTTAGCCGCGCAGCCTTTTACATCCGAAGGGCTAGCAACTCCGGAGTGGAGGGCTGGCCACGAGACTGCTTTCTGCTGAGTGTCAGTGTGCTCTGGGCGAGGCCCTCTCAGGGCGCGTTCACACCCATTATTTCATACCGTCCTCATGTTAACCCTGAGAGGCAACCAGGTTACTATCACATCCACGTGGAAGAGGAGAGACTTTGGCACGAGGAGGGAAAGGGATTTTCCCAGCTAGTTAATTGCTACATTCGGGGAGGGGAAAGGAAGGAAACTGGAGACAAGAGAGAAGGGATGAGACACATTTAGAGGGGGGTCAGGAGGTAGGTCTTAAGGGGAAGCGCATATGCCCCCAAGCCAAAGGACAGGGCACCAGGAGGTTAAAGGGCCCCAACAACAGGAAAGGCTGGCTCTAACCCACCCGAGCGGTGCTGGGGTCCAAATGTGCCTTTCATTTAAACTGGCCAAGAGACATCACCATAGATTAATAAAGCCTTCTCCCTCAAAACTGTCTGGGTACCAGTGAGGACTGGCAGATGTCTTAGGACAGGTACAGTGTAGGCAAAAAGGTGTTCTCAAAGACTCATCCAGCCTTACCCCAACCTCCCGAATCAAATGCTCTACTGCAAGCCACTAACGGCAGGAGGTACAGAGGGCCTAGACTCAGAAGCTGGAAGAAACTTCCAGTAAATATAATTTGGATTTTTCTCCCATTGCCTTTGGCTGAGGCCAGTGATCAAAACCTTCAGGAGTTTAGGAGTCAGGGAAATGCAAATCAAAACCACAATGAGAAACCACTTCATACCTACTAGGATGGCTAGAATTTAAAAGTCGGATAATAACGGGAGTTGGCAAGGATGTGCAGAGACTGGCACACTCAGATACTTCCAGTGCGAATGTAAAACGGTGCAGCCACTTTGGAAAATTGGCAGTTCATCAAAAGGTTAAATGTAGTTACCATATGACCCAGTACTTCCAATCATAGGTATATACTCAAAGGAAATGAAAACATATGTCCACATAGAAACTTGAACACAAATGTTTATAGCAGCATTATTGATAACAGCCAAGAGGTGGAAACAACCCAAATGTCCATCAACTTGTGAATGGATAACCAAAATGTGGTATATCAATACAATGGAATATTATTAGACCATAAAAAGAAAGGAAGCAATGATACATGCTACAATATGGATAAATCTGGAAAACATTATACTAAGTAAAAATAGTCAGGTTACAAAAGACTACATATTATATGATGCCATTAAGAGGAAATGTTAATTAATATAGGGAAATCTGTAGAGAAAGTAGAGTAGTGGTTGCCTAGGACTTGGGGGAGCAGGGGGAATAGGGGAGTGATAGCTAAAGGGTGTGGGGTTGTTTGGGGGATGATAAAAATCTTCTAGAATTGACATGATAGTTTGCACATACCTGTGAATGTACTAAAAGCCATTGAATTATATACTTCAGATGGGTAAATTATATGGGACGTGAACCATATCTCAATAAAGATGTTTAAAGAAAGAAACATTAGGAGTGGGAGGAGGAGGGAAAAGGAGGAAGCCATTTTAGCTCATGATGCCATGAAAATCTACTGCAGGCTTCTTGGTCACTAGGCCTATGTTGCCATGGAGACTGCCTCAGAGTGAAGAGTGCTTGTCAAATGGGGATAATAACACCTGCCCTACATATCTCACAGGATTGCTGTGGGTCTCAAATGAGATAATAGATGTTAAGGCACATTGAAACACTAAATTCACTATACAAAAACAAGGAATTATTGTTATTAAGATGGCGCCTGTTGAAACAAAATAGCACACATACTGTGATTGTCTACAAGCATGCTACAAAAATAGGTATACACTCAGAGGGTAATATGCAAAAACTGCATATGCAATAGAATTGCTATGTTAGGGTGGTAGGCTAGTGGATGTTACAAGTTCCTGTTGTGTCACTTGCCTTTTCAAAAAGAAAAAGATGAAGAAAAAGATGGCTCTCTCAGCTAAACTCAAAAGGGATGAGTCTGATATAGGGGCTGACATATTCCTGACCCCAAAAGAAAACTGGACAAAAAGCTTCTCTCTTCCGTCCCATACTTTCCGCCCTGCCCAGTAATTATCTCCTGACATGCCAGCACTGACCATAGGAATTCCACTAATCTGGGCAAATGAGGGACTGACTCTTATGACTAGGAGAAGAGTCCAAGAGCAAGTTGGGATTGAAGTAATAATGTTGCGAATCATCCTTTCCCAGATCCATCCATACCCAGGACACTCCCTCAGGGTGACCCGCACTATTAGCCAACGACTGAAACGGAGTAAAATATGATGGATCCACACAATATTCTGATAATACAATTTTTCTCGAATTCAATTGTTTTAGAAAACATATAATTCCAACTAGTTCACAGGATGTTTTCATTTTCAATGTTGGTTCGCTTGGGGGAAAAAATGAGTATCTGAGGTTTTTGTGGGAGCTCAGGAAGCTGCTTGGTTCACTCTCGATTTGGGTTTGTGGGCCAGATCAGGGCTATACTATGACCTCCCTGGGATTTCTGCCTTTTGTGGACAGCTTCCTCCATTACAAATTGTTGAAAATGATATTTCATTTATTTTGATTGTATCTTATGACTGCATTGGTATAAAGGCAAATTTCTATTATGTGTGAAAACTTTGTTTCTGGCCTAAAAGTTCATCATTTTTCTTCTGATTTGAAAAGAAATGATCATATTTTTCTGGGACCCTGAAAGTCCGTGGGTCACAGGCACTGTTGTCTACTGAGCCCAACGGAGAAGGCGGCCCTAGGCCAGATATCTGGAATAGTAAGAGATGGAAAGCGCCGACCGAGGGGTGAGGGCTCCTGCAGGGAGCCCTGTGGGAAGGACCCGAATCCCAGGCTTCTCCTAGAAGGAGCACAGGTTTGGGTTTCAGGAGTAAAGTAGCCTTACTCGAGGCACAGCTTCTCCAGAACAGGAAGCATCTGATGCCTCTACTCCAGGACTGGGCTCGTTTTGGAGACTTCCAGCTCTGGGGCTTCCTCCAGATCCCAATCACATCATTCCTCTCCAACCATGAAGACAGTGAAGTTCAGGTATCCTAGAAAAGGTGTCTGTCCCCATGGGCTGCTCTTGTCACTGTTGGAGGTGGGGGAGGTCAGCTACTGCCACCGCCAAGGCTCTCAGGAAGTCATGTGGCTTCCTGCGGCTCTCTCCCTACCTGCTCACTCCCAACACCAATTCCAAGCCAGTTCCCAGGCCCTTGTCTCTGACTTTTCCAAATGTCACCCACATGTCAACAAAGGCTTAGCTCCAACCCCTCCACCATGGGGAAGCCTGCTCTGATCCAAGGTAAACCACTTGGGCACTTAGAGTTTATATGCCCAGCTTAGACCAATTTCTCTAGATGCCCATGTGTGTCCAGAGATGTCCTCATTTTGACATCACCTCCTTGAGGCCCTCTCCTGTACCCCTCACAGCCCTTGGCACACACCCAGCACACACACACTCGATGAAGCCTTGTTGTATTGCCCGTTTACTTTAACCCAGGACTAAAAATACTCACAATGTGTCTGGCGGCGAAGACCCCGTCGACTATGGCACAACAAAAGGCTGCAATCACACCAAAGCTGATAAAGACGATGGAAGCCACCAGCTGTGGGAGGAGGGGTGAGGGACAAAGCAAAAGTGTCTGTTAGCCTTCCACTATCACTGCTTCTGGAGACAAGGCGATCCCCAAGACACCGCCAGCCAAAGCAGAACTCTGGCCTGCCAGCCCGTGTGAAGCGTGAATGCCCTTTTCAGTCACGCAGCACGAGTGGGAGCGGGGGAGGGGGATGCGGAGAAGGGACCATTGAAGCACTTCTTACATTTTCGGGGCAAGCTAAGAAATTCACTCCAGGAGTCTATGAGTGCCCAAGGAAGAGAAGGCTGAGGAATTAGACTGCATGGCTCTTCCATTCTCAGACTCACTCAGAAAAATGTTGGACCTTTGACATCATGAAGTCCCACCCCCTATTTTATTTATTGTGGAATTGGAGGCTCAGAGAGGGGAAGTGGTGTGTCCAAGGTCACTATCCAGTCTATGGAAGAGCCTGTGCCCACCAACTCCTAGTCTAGTGTTCTTCCCAACCCCTCATGGTGGGCAGTGATGAAGAAGGGATGATTCTGAGGCCCTGCACAACCCTACATGGCCCTGCATCACTGAAGAAAAAGAACGAACACTCAACTTATTATGGCTTAGGTGTCAAAGACATTTTACAAGGGTTGAAGTCTCTGAAATTGATCAACTCTGTGTGGTACATACGAAAAAATTCAAGTAAGAGGAAAGTTTGCTGGAACCAGACTGCCCTATTCTCTGATCGTGTTAGATAACAGAAATTTTCCTAGTAATTTGTCTTCCATTACAAGGGCGATACTACAACCCAACGTGGGGGTAGGTGTTTCAAGGCGTAACCAGGGGCAGGGATAGGTACTGCCTAAGCCCACCATCTGCCCATGCTGACCCTCAAAACACCCTCTTTGAGGTGTTTGGGGGGTAAAGTAGAGAAATAAATAGCATGGCATTAAGCTGCTCCCCAGGGAGAAGGAGGAAATCACAGTCAAGGCCACCCTAAGGTCCTCCGATCTCACAGGCTAGAAGGTAATACTGATCTCCTTTGGGAGTTGTTCAGAAACCTCGCCCCATAAATCTCACTTCACAGCACTACAGAGAGTTGGTAAATAATGGATGAAAGATGTCGTGAAATTGGCATTATCAGCTATGCTATGATCAGCTCTACAATTAGAACTCCCCTGTCCTTTTGAATAATTTAAACCCAAAGTGCAAACACAACTGACAGCGGAAGGCCCAGGTGAAATGGAAGAAGAGAACTATTAGAACCCCCCTGAGGGCGATTCCCTACATTGCTGGGGGGAGAACACACGGTTAGAGTTCCCTGTCCCTGGAGCTATTACGTTATCTGATTAAACTTGCTGTTAAATAGACCCTAGCATCAGTCTAGATGCCACAGTGACTTGTACGGGGAAGCCTAATCAGTCCACCATCTGACCACTCACCAGGCATCTTGATTTACAAGCCCATAAAACTGCAATATGCTTGCAATTCGGTCTGCACCGTCTTCTCTTGCCCTCTAGGAAGCCTTCTCAGGCTGAAGCAGGAAAATACAACAGTCTGCCCTTGCGGGCCCCCATTTGGGCATAGAAATTTGTGAATTTTACCTCCTGTTATATGCGTACCCTTCGTCTCAACCTTACACATACTTAGCTTTGAACTATGTATGGGTAATGGGAATACTTGAGGTTGGCTTCGTAATTTCATTTTGTCTTCTTGTACCCTAAATATATTTGTTCTGTTAATTAAAGTCCCCTAGATTGGAATCTCCTAAAAGGCAGGAACCCTCTGCAAAAACTCCTCTCCAAGATTATGCATCAGAGAGGAAGGTGTGAGGGTCGCCAGTGAGCCAGGGCTGCAGCAGCAGGAACCAAAGAAGCAAAGGCACCCGATGCGAGGACAATTGGCCTGACTGGATAGGCTGGCGCACTCCTTTGCGAAGGAGGAGAAAAGCAAAAGACAAGATCCAGATTATTCCATCCCTGTGACTTAAGGAGACTAGCTGGGCCACTGAGGGAACATCAGGCAGGGTGAGAACAAGTCCCATACCACAGGGTCACTTTAAAACAAGTTCTCTGGAGGCTTAGAAGAAAAGTAAAGTAGCTGTTTCTTTTGTGGCCCAATTTGGGCAACCTTAATAAATGTGTCACTTATCCACAGAAATGTTGAGCTTTTTCAGATGAAGAATTTGATTCTATAGCGATGAAAATTTACCATCTGCCGTTTGTTCTCCACGAGGTTTGATCCGATGATTCCAAGGAACGATCCAAAGCCGAGCTGCAAAGCAACATGGCACAGATAGTACGTGGGAAGATGGTTAACCTGACCGCACGGTCGTTCCACCCCTGGGATACAATTCAGGATAACAGAAAATACCCGGGGTACAGATGCTAAACCCGTGCAGCTGTTACACAAATACAGTATGAGTAAGAAAAGTATTTCTCCCACCATTTGCCAATTTTTCCTCGTAGATATGAATCACACCTAAAAAGAAACTCGTGTGCCCAGAAAAGTCAACCATAGCTTTTCAGTGCCTGCTTATTTCAATTTCAATATCCATTACCTAGCATGTGACTGGTGAGTCAGTAAGAGACGGATAATGGTGAAAAGCACGCATTATATTCTGATCTTTATCTTTTCTTTGAAATGAGACCTTCTATCCTGATGCACGAATTACAAAATAAAGGTTTGAAATAGCGATTTTTGATGCATCGGGCACGCTAATCAAACCCAGGAATTACTTTAGAAATCAGCAAGCACCTTAACCTAGACTTAAAAAAAAAAAAAGAACTATTTTTTTTGAAAGCCTGTATTTGTGGTTGACCCACTGCAATTTATGTTAGCACTTATTCACCTCTTCTTCCAACTCTGCTTCATTTATGGACAGAAAGCATTCATTAAAGGGTGAATAGAAATGGCAGTGTAAAATCCTGAAAAACAATTTCCCTGTCTAACTGGCTGGGATGATGGTTCAGGGTAGCAGATTCCACTTTACTCTCAGTTCTGCCATTAGTGGATTGAGTCTGCCATTCTCAGCTGAAAATGATCACTAACCAATGGCTGCTGTCAGGGGTGAAAGTGGAAAAAGTAAAAAGTGGTGGGAATGGACCAATAAATCTTAACACAAGTCCGGCAATGTAGTTACATTTCTCTTGAGCCTCACTAAGGATCTGGCTTTCCATCTGCCGCCTTACCTTGGCTCACAGGGACATCTCTTTCAGTCTGAGGACCCCAAGCCTTACACCAAGTCTTGGAAATCTAATGGACCCAAGGGCTGGGCAGGAGCCTGGTGGGGCAGTGTAGGGGGACTGGGTGCTTGCCTCAGAAACCCAAGCATGAAAGAAGAGAATGAATGGAAGGAATGAATACAGATTTCCAAGGACTCATTCTGCAGGGCCACTCAGCCAGCAACCCCTCTTGAGAAATAGAAGCTGAAGAGAATAAAGGTGTAACCCATGCCGTCCAAGACTCTACTGAGAACATCCTCACTCAATGGTTAAACTGTGCCTGTCTCCCGCCTGGTCTTATTTGAAATGTAATTAAAATGTGTTGTGATGAAGTATAATGATTAAAACCTGGTCATCAGACTAGCCTGGCTTCTAACCCCAGCTCTTCCGCTTGGGGCTGTGTGACTTGAACAAACTGACTGACCTCTCTAAACCTCAGTTTCCTTATCTGGAAAATGGGCACCATAGTAGTAGCTGTCTTATAGGATTTTTGTAAGGATTATCCAGGACAATATAGTCAAAGAACTTTGCACAGGCCCTGGCACACAGTAAGTACTCAGTAAATACGAGTTATTGTTCTAGTGATTATTATTACTTTTTTTTTTTTTGTAGTATGCGGGCCTCTCACTGTTGTGGCCTCTCCTGCTGTGGAGCACAGGCTCCGGACGCGCAGGCTCAGCGGCCATGGCCCACGGGCCCAGCCGCTGCGCGGCATGTGGGATCCTCCCGGACCGGGGCACGAACCCGTGTCCCCTGCATCAGCAGGCGGACTCTCAACCACTGCGCCACCAAGAAAGCTCTATTATTACTATTTTTAAAGGCACTTAACTTTGGGGCAGCTCTAACCTGATTTGAGCTGGCAAATCCTATCATTATTTGCTCTTTTTCATAAGAGTTTCGTATTCTGTCTTATCTCCCCTCCCAATATGTTGCACAGCTTTTATTTTTCAGGAAGAATTCCATGAATAGCTTGTGCTTATGACACTCTGGGCCATTTGTGGAGACTGAAAGAAAGTCAGAGGGCAGTTTCTTACATGGAATAAGTCTTCACTGAGTGGTTCATCAGTTTCCACAGATGTTCACTGAATGCTCTTCTGAGCCTCAACAGCAGTCTTTCCCTTAAGACGGGAAGCAAAGACACTCGCTCTTCCTGACACTCTCAAATAACTCTCTGATGGCAGTGACCGGAAGAGGTGGCCTGAAGCCTCATGGAATTGGCTGGAAAGACAAGGTGCTCTGGGACTGGAAATCCCAGGCCAACCAGTTACTTCATCCAGTTCCCGCCCCTTTCCTTCCATTCCATTTCTATTCCACTCCAACTCATTCCATTTACTAACCCTCACTGAGTACTTTTGGGAGATAAATAAGATGACATGGCCCCTACCCTGCAGGAGTGCATAGTCTAGTGAGGGAGAGACAGACTGTGGCTTAAGGACCACAGGCGAGGTAGAAACAAAGTGCTGAAGGAGCAGAGAATAATTCATTTTGTATTATATCCTTGGCTCTGCTACTTACAAACTGTGTGACCTTGGGCTAGTTCTTTAGCCACTCTGTGCTTCGGTTTCCTCATCTATTAAATGGGAATCATAATGGTCCTGACCACACAGGACTGCTGTGAGGATTAAATGAGATAAGGTATGTACGTAGCGTGACCTGCATAAGGTAGGCTGCTAAATACATATACATGGTCATTCTCAGATCTCACAGAGGGGATAAATGGGGTCAAAGACAGGTAGAGTTCACCAGGTGGGGAACTAATATCAATTGAGTCCTGGCTGGAAGAATTCATTCATCTGGATGACAGGTTTATGAACTAACTCACCAGTATCACTAAAACTACCTTACATTTGAAGAGCATTTGAATTTAAAGAAGTGCTTGCCCTCCACCTTGGTCACAGTCAGGGAGTTCGGTGGAGCTCATATCATCCCCATTTGATAGATAGATAGCAAAACGGAGGCCTAGAGAATTGTATGGACTCATCCCGTCTTACAGCAAGTCCACGGCAGGGGCAGGACGAGCCCTCAGATCCCCTAACAGCTGGTGTTCTTCCAGCCACACTTTGCTGTATTTGTGTCCAGTGTTAGCAGAATAGTGACCTTCACCGCTGCCCCCCAGGGAGGAAGTTCCCTGTAAGGATGGAGTGAGAAGTCCTATTTGAGGAAGAGCTGAGGGGGTGAAAGTAAAGGAGGAAAACTCAACAGAATTTCCTGAAAATGGGCAGCTGCTTCTAATCAACTGTTTGCTCTCCCGAGGCCTCCGAAAGGTAAGCTCTGTGGTCCTTGCTCGAGAACTGCCCAGTATCATGGAATGTTCAGACCTTTGGAACTCCATCTTGACTCCCCATTACCTGAACAAATAACCAGTTTGCTTTGTTTTGGCTGCCCTCCACTTGTAGGAGAAAAAAAATGCAAATCATTAGAACTCAGATTCAAGAGCTCTTTTTAGGCTGCACCCTATAATCTATGCCTATTCCTATCCACTGGGACTGAGGTGCAAATGGATTAATCATTCAACAAGTATTAATTGGACATCTACTCTGTGGCAGGCACTGTGCTACACCTGTGATCTGGAGGCCAGGAAGCGGGGTGGGGTATGATAACAAGACCAAGGAGACTCAGCCTGGAGGAGCTGTAATTAGATAATGGGTCCACAATCCCTTTCTGTAATCCTGAAATCAACAAAGCTCTTAAAACCAAAAGGGTTTTTGGTAACTAACTTGGTGGCAAAACCTGACCTTGAACTGACATGAGGTTATTTTATAATGTTTATCTACTTAGTGTAAAAATTCACAGTTTATTGTAGAAAGATGAAGGTGCTTGATTATGGGGTATATCTCAAGACCCCACTGGGATGTTAGATAATATATGATATATACAGTCTATTATCTTTCTGAAATTAAAAACAAAACAAAACAGTCTAAATTTGCAAACACATCTCACCCAAGGGTTCAGATAAGGGATTGTGGACCTGTATAAACAAAGTTAAATGAGAATATAGCCCAACATCCCACAAAGCAGAATGTGACTATTTCCCAAGAACTATGAGTGGAAGGAATCTACGGTAGGGAGTTCAAAGATGGTAGACACCACTGTGGATCCCAGTAGCTGAGAAATGTCCCAGCTGTGTCTTTAAGTTGGAATAGGACAGAGCATTTGGATAAACAGAGAGGGAGGGAGCACAAGGAGGACGTTCCAGCCCAAGTCACATTCAGGGGACTGTGAATTGACAATTTTGGTAAAAGAAAGGTACGGGAGACCAGGCCAAGGGCATCTTCAGAGAGCTTTGAATGACAATGCTAAGGAGGCAACAGGAAGCTGATGAAGGTTAGTCCTATCTAGCAAATCAAGACTCAAGTGTCATCTCTGAAATGTACTTACTAAGCTAGGAACTTTATCTTAGAATGGTCTTATATTTTAGAAACATTTTCAACAAGAGGTAGAAAAAATTTCTGCCTAATTCACAATAAACCACAAAATCCCACCATCCAGACCTCCTTCTATTTCCTGAACATTCAAGTTAGTCAAAACTTCGCTGGATTTATCAGGAGTCTTCACATGTGAAGCTGAAGCCACGCTGGCCTAGAGAAGGTTTCTGGCCTATTGACTGTTTTGAATGATCCCTGTTGTCTCTGCCTCCTACTACCCCATGGCAACTCTGATATAATTTTCAATTAACTGGACACCCCCCCTTCCCCCGCCTGGGAGAGGGGACAGAAGCTCCTGCTTTCTTTCCTAAAAGAAAACCCAGGCTGGTGTGGGCCCTAGCAGTATAACAGCTGGTGGAGAAGGTTCTAGAGTGAAAGGCTTTCAGCGCTGATCAGGTGGCCAACCCCATCTTGTGGGTTGCATGCGAAACACATGTAGAGGCCTTGTTCTCCTGGATGTAAGGTTAGAGAGCTATAGAGAAGGAGCTGGCTCTCTCCCCTGCCTTTCCCATCTTCATACAACTGAGGCTCTCGGGTTTTTTTTAGGCCTCCAGAGTAGAAAGCTCACTGGAACGCTTCTGGAACGGACTATGTCTTGAACATTCGAGGACAGTAAAAATCCTAAGCCAGTTTGTCTTTCTGTGTTGGTTTTAATTTTTAAAAAATTTTACATTTTAGCCTGTACAGATGAGCACATCTTTAAAGACACCTGTTGCATACATGTCTTAGGATGATGATACCACATTCTAGCTCAGGTAGAGTAGCTAACACCCTATCATAATGCACCTCACTGTACAAGGACATCTCGTTTGGCAAAATAAAGATGGCTCAGAAAAGTTTTGTGTGACTTAGAGTTATGCAAACACGATTATATCTTTCAATGCCTGAGATCTCAATATTTAAATGAATTGTATGGTAAGTAGTCTTTAAGTCGTCTTTAAATCTAGTAACTGCTCCCTAATTTGTTTGTTTTAAATTTTTAAATTCTCACGTACACATTTAACCAGAGTCTTAAAACAGCACAGTTCCAAATAACCTGACATTTTCCCACAAATCTATACGATGGTCTTTATATTCAAACTGACCAATTTGATAGTGTGGAATCTGAAAATGACACATTTTGCTCATTCTGGTTTTATTGCAAGCAAGCATACTTTGTTTATTGTGGTTTTTTTTTTACATCTTTATTGGAGTATAATTGCTTTACAATGGTGCGCTAGTTTCTGCTTTATAACAAAGTGAATCAGTTATATATATACATATGTTCCCATCTCTCTTCCCTCTTGCGTCCCCCTCCCTCCCACCCTCCCTATCCCACCCCTCTAGGTGGTCACAAAGCACCGGGCTGATCTCCCTGTGCTATGCGGCTGCTTCCCACTAGCTAGCTATTTTACGTTTGGTAGTGTATATATGTCCATGCCACTCTCTCACTTCGTCCCAGCTTCCCCTTCCCCTTCCTCATGTCCTCAAGTCCATTCTCAACGTCTGTGTCTTTATTCCTCTCCTGCCCCTAGGTTCTTCAGAAACATTTTTTTTTAAGATTCCATACAGATGTGTTTGCATACGGTATTTGTCTTTCTCTTTCTGACTTACTTCACCCTGTATGACAGACTCTAGGTCCATCCACCTCATTACAAATAGCTCAATTTCGTTTCTTTTTATGGCTGAGTAATATTCCATTGTATATATGTGCCACATCTTCTTTATCCATTCTGTTTATTGTGTTTTAGTTCTCCCGGTGGTTGCCGATCCACCTGAATTAGACTCCCCTGGGGTGTTTATTAAAATACACACCAAGGTGGGGAAACCACTGGCTTAGAGTTTACACAATACCTCTCTAATAACCAAACTATTCAATTAGTGAAAGCACCCCAGTCCCGGATAAATCTGGATTCTCAGGCATTTATTGTTTCAGAGGTATGAGTTGTTTATTGTATTTGTTATAACGTGATCTGACCTATCAACTTAAATGGATTTTTCTGGTCTTCAATCTGCAGTCTTCCCCCCTTCTTCACTTCCCATAACTAAAACCCATTT
Source organism: Lipotes vexillifer (assembly GCF_000442215.2). Taxonomy (NCBI): domain Eukaryota; kingdom Metazoa; phylum Chordata; class Mammalia; order Artiodactyla; family Lipotidae; genus Lipotes; species Lipotes vexillifer. The sequence continues at coordinate 1,089,985 of NW_006791462.1, read as the reverse complement.
TAAAGAAAATCTACAGGAACTATAAAAGCAAAAAAAATTAAGGTTAAACCATAGGGCACACTGCTAGGGCTGGCTCTCCTATTAACATTTCCATATTAGCTCTTAGCCAGACGCACACGCACAGACACACGCCCCCACTGCTTCAACTTCCAGTGCTAGCTGAACGTCAGGTACTCCAATAACAACAATCACGCGCCCTCCTTCCTTTGTTAATGTATTCCAACCCAGCCACCCACAGGCAGATATTCTACAAAGAAGGTTCAGAAGCACCGTTCATGAATAGTAGTTGCTACTCTTAAATGACATGGAAAATACCTTCCTCTCACCCAGGGAGAGTCTGAATCTTGGCTTGAGCATTTGCTCATCAGTCAGAAACCTTTTACTAAATGCAGCTACCTGAAGCCCACGAAGTCACGCAGACCCTATAAATTGCTTTCCCGAGCCACCAAAATGCAATCTTACCCCCCCCTTCCTCTGTCCCCCGCCACTCTTGTGTTTAAAAATAAAACCCAATTCTGCTGATGACTGGTTTTCTTGCCTCACCACAGGAAGTGGACCGGGTGAGTTCTCACATCACATGCTTAGCAGAGGGCAGCAGACGGTGTCTGTGGGACACCTGCCCTCGGCTCGGCTCAAGAGCTGCGAAGGAACTTCCCGGGAAGGGCGGGCGGCCTTCAGCAGCTGGGCCCCAGTGTCAGGCCCCAGCTCCGCTAGGGCTATTGAGAAGGCTGACTGCGGAATCGGTGACCTAGGCAACAGGCGTCAGGCTTGGTCACTCCCGGCGCTGGTTTGTCAAAGGCATCCATCTTTAATCCCTTCCCCTTTCTTTGCTTCTCTTTCCAACACCCCCCACTCCAAAAAAAGAGTAAAAAAGAAAAGAAACAAAACAACAGCAACAAAGCCATCTGCCCTCCTTGGTAACCTAAAATGTAAACAACAAAAACAACAAAAACCCACCCTAACCTTCCTTCCCGCTCTCTAGCAGTTAAAATTGGGAAGTCATTTAGTTGATATTCAAAATACGATCCAACCTCTAGAGTTAGGTTTTAGGGTTCAATAGCAGTGTGTGTAGATCCAAATGAGGTTTTTGTTTGGTTTTCTTTTTCTTTTCTCTTTTCCTCAATTATATTGAGGTATAATTGGCAAATAAAATGGTATATATTTCATTTCATTTCATATACAACATGACGATTTGATATAAAATGAGGTTTTGTATGCAAAGAGTTCAGCGCTTTCCAGAGTGGATTGCATGCAGCCCGGGGATGGGTAAAACAATCCACTGAAGTATGGAAAGAAACGATTTGAACTCTTGTTTCCTATTTTTTGTTTATCTAAAAGAATAAGAAAGAAATTACGCGTTACAAATATTCAATGAACATACTGTCACTGGCGCCCTCCCTCGGTGTGAATGTCAGGTGACAAGGCGAGAGCTATCGTTCTGGAGGAGGGCAGGTTCCAAGCAGCAAAGGTTTGGTGGTGGGGCAGCCACCACGTGTGCCCGCATAGTCTTATCTAGGCTTCACTAAACTAGTCCCAAGAAAACGGACAAGGAGTTTGGAAAGACTCCTGTTGGTAAACCATGAGTTGAAGATGACCCTAATAATGTAACACAGCGAGAAAATGACAGAGCTGACCCTTGGAACTCTCAGGGTGAGCTCTTTGTCAGCCACACTGTGAGATCACATTAAAAATCAATGATGCTCATGACAATCTGTTCATATCTGAGAAGAAAGCACAAAATATTCAAAATTATCTAGTAAGCTATTCGAAATAACGACTTACAGCCACTATCTTTAATGAGATTTCATGCGAAGTGCATACCATTCCTTGAAATTTTAGCTAGTGTTAGTATGAAGATATTAAAAATTAAAGTGTATTTCATTTTCATCTAATTTTTGATCTTCCATTTTTGTATGTTTTACGAATATGCATATAATTTGTAAATGAATAAATACACATATTTGAGGAGTAAGCATTCCACATAGTTTTCCCTGAGAGGAGGGCAGGATGACTTTGGAGATCAGTGCTGTCAAGCTGCAAGGGTCCTCGGATTTCAGGTAAGGTCAGGTGACCCCTATTATATATCTAGGAAAGCAGATGCCCAGAGAGGAAAGGACCTCAGCCTAAGGTTAACACTGCTAATTAGTAACATGTCCTAGACCAGAAAACCGAGGTCCTAAAGAGTGAGATGACCTGCTCAGGATCACACTGCTAGTTAGGGATGGTGCTGGGATTCTTCTGAGTCTTAGTTCAGTGCTCTTCTAAACCAGCCCAGAGGAAATCTGAGCAAACACAGAAACTCAAACAGAATCGAAAACCATCAGAGTAGAACCAAATGTCTGTAGCCAGCAAGCTACTGAGACCTACCTATGCCTTTGATACTCACAATAACTCCCGGGTAGTAACCTCCAACAGTCACATTCTGGGTCCTGGTGGTTGCGGCGAGGCCCACCGTGAGAATTAACACGGACACGATAAGCAAAGTCACGGTGACATAGATGGAGTTTCGTTTCCTCCGATTAAAGGCTCCTGAAAGCACACAGAGAAACTGAAATTGCTCATTTCGGCTGGAGAAGGGATGGACTTACAGAAAAAATTCACTAGGAAGGTTTTCCTTTCCTACTTCAACTGGTAACTGGGGCTATCTCTGGGGAGTGGGATTATGGGGAAGAGATGGAGCTTTAGTTTTTTGCAGTCATCAGGTGTTACGTTTACAATAATATATATATATATATATATATATATATATGTTTCCAGTTTGAAAATAAACAACAGAAGGAATTGTACCAGTTAAATAAAAACAAAAGTAAACGCATTCGATAAAAGATGGATCATACCCACTTAGTAAAGCGTTTCTTTTTTAAGCCAAATTATAAGGTACATGATAGATGGAAAGTGTACTGTGGAGATATTAAATGAAAATATTTTAAGGCCAATATGCAACTAAGGAGGGTTTTTTCATAAGCTGGAGATATGAAATTTCATTTTCAGTGTAAATATCAGAACCAAGCCAGGTGCTGGGATTTTTTTTTTTCATTTATTTCTGACATTTGCCACCTCATGTATAAACTTTAAAAATGGTGTGTTGGCAAGATTTGCCACATAACAAATGTGTGTAATAAAGTTAAGTGTTTGGAGGCCATTAGTCCACAAAGATACGTATCGGGGGAGGTAGATGGGGAGGATTATAACTTACACCGTTTAGGCTTATAAATAAAAACAAACATAAATACAAACATAAATACAAACATAACATAAATACAAACATAAATACAAATGATGAGAAACCCGTTCTCCTCAGTGCTTATCGGACATGATAGTGCAAACCAATATTTTTTTTCGAAAACAGGCTTATTAAGTCAGATAGAAAAATGGTATCTAGACTCGCTTTTGAATTTAACTTGTTTTCCCTAAGGAATGAAGCACCGCTCAACGCTCTGCGTGCGTTTTTTCTGGAGGGGGCTCTCAACAGGAAATACCAGGGATGAGTTACACCTAGGAGTTCCCGTAAAAATAAGCAACTGGGGGACTTGCTGTGAGAGTCCAGGTCTCTAGTGGGGAGCCTTATGACAGGGTTGCCCACTCAGGTGGCTTGGCTGTCATTTATGGGCCTAAAGAGGCCACTTGGGACTGATTGCAGGACCCCGCCATTCTGGGAGGCCTCGCTGCAGCCTCAGGAAGCAGCTGCCTTTGAAGCCGCCCAGACTGCACCACTGGGAGGGAGGGGAGAGGGGATGAAGGAAGGGGGAGGGAGGCGAGAAAACCAGGGAGACCCAGGAGGCCTGATGGTGCCGGGAGGGAGGCACTGTGGCTGGCTCTGCAGCCCCCAGCAGATGCCCCCTCCTCGAGGGAAGAGA
>NW_006791462.1:1079573-1086118 GCF_000442215.2 Lipotes vexillifer | reverse complement strand
AAGAGCGTCAGAAGTGCCACCCTGGGTGAGCCCCACCATCCGTCTCGTCTCCCCCAGTGCGGTCCCTGCCCAAGGCTCCAAGGGAGGTGGGAGGGGCTGGCGGTCTCTCCCCTGACGTCAGCCTCGAAAGTGAGGGCCGTGACTCATCAGGGTCATTTCTAATACGGTACGATTCCAAGACCATTTTACATCGAAATGTAGAAATGGCTTGAGCGTTTGGAGGCACCCACAGACTAAAGCGCCATATCGCACCCTGGGAGGAGAGGTAAAGTGAGTTGGGAAACGAGGCTCCTCTCCTGGGGGGCCTGAGTCCAGCCTCCAGGGGGAAAAACAACGGGACCGCCGGAGACACCTGTGACACCAGGGCCCTTTGTGTGAGAGGGCTATTTGGGATGCAGATGGGGAGCTGACTGCTGGTAAACAGAGGAGCAGAGCGGGGAGACACAGACTGCGAAGGGTGTGGGGGGGAAGAGTGGGATTTATTTCTTCTGTTTATCTGAAGGTTAGTTACCCCTCCTCTAGATTTCGAGGGACCTTAAATGAGCCTCCAAATCAGGATCCCTAAGTCCATTTGACGATAGCCAGTTCTCAGTGAATCTGCCAGTTGGCTCCACAGAGGGGCTCTAAATAACATAAACTTACCAACATCGCCCCCCACCCCTGTCTGCATTTCTACACCATCTTAGCCCTCCCAGACCCCAAACTGGCCAAAGAGAGTGAGGGAACATCTGGAAACAAGGGTATCTTTGTGGCACACAAAGCTGTCTCAACACCTCACAGGGAAAACATGTCACCTTACAGACTAGATGTGGGGGAGTGTGTGTATACAGTCTTTCTAAATTCGGGGTATCACTCGCCTGCTCCTTCCCGGCCAACTGGCTTTTGATCTTATTCACAGCTCTTGGGTCTCCTTTGCAAATATCACTCTAACTCTTAAAAGAACAGGAGCCAGGTCAGAAAAGTGACTCAGCAAACCACATGGTGTCATTTGAAAAATCTATTTTTTTTTTCCTGCTTCGGAACCTGAATTGAAAATCCAGTCAGTTGAGAAACCCAGGCAGAGATCCTGCAGCTCCACAGGGGCCTTGCCTCCAGACAGGATTAGCTTGGGATAAAATTCCTAAGAAAACTCTCCCATCACTAGGTTGAATATCTATTCTCTGTCCCCTCACATCCTCCCCCCAAGTCACCCCTTATTTTACACTATAAGGACTAAAATTGTGTAAAATGAAATTACTTCTAGCTGCACTTGGGGAGTTGACCACTTTAAGGAACCCCAGGGTGAAACCCTTTGAAAAGTGAAGAATCACCCCTTCCATTCATCTTTAAGTGTCAATTTGACTGAAAAGTCACATCTACTTAGAGCAAGATGCACCTGTCCTCTAAAGGTGTGGCCCAGGCTCCCAAAAAGCAGCTCTTTGTGTCTACTTAGGACATTTTCCTGGCTGTTGTTCTATTTAAGAAGGGAGATGTAGAGTTCTGTTCTTATTAGGGTACAATTTGGGGCCTGCCTTAGATGTTCCCGTAAACACAGGAACATCTTATTCCGATTTCGTTTAGTAAAAATCAACATATAAAAAAACCCTCAGACACCATAAGGTACTTCAATAAAGCAGCAGGTATGTGAAAACAGTGCCCATCACAGTGTCTGATACCTAGTGAGCAGTCAATACTTGTTGAATAAACAAAAGTCAACATCTCAGAATCGCTTCCTTTCTCATCAAAAAGGCTGTAGGGGGGAACTGTGAGAATAAATATGGGCTACGCTCATAGAATTGGTTTTTTAAAATAGGGTACACCCAAGGGCTCCCCAGATCTAAAAGCTTTCTGGCCAACTAGTGTCACAACCCCAGTGGCTCTCACTAGCCTGTGGCTACGTGGCGCCCAGTATCTCTCTGTTTAGACAGAAACAACCAGCCCTGCAACCAACAGCAGTGGGAGAGTCTGAATCCCATTACTGGCACTGCCTGCCCCCCTCCGCCCCCAGCAGCCTCCCTGCAGAACTACTGCAGCCCTCCCTCTCTGCAGTGCCCCTCCTCCACCCCAGATTCGTGACGACCAGGATGCTCTTCTCTAGAAGGGCCCAATTATTTGCTGTCTCCACCCTTCCCAATACAGCCTCCCTCCTCCGAGTCCCCTCCCTGGTCAGAGCCCCACCTGCACTGCGGTCTTTGAATCTGAGTCCCTCCCTTCTTCTGAAACCTTCTCAAAATTCACCTCCTCCGAGAAGTTTTTCTTGATCAAGCTCACTCTAATCACTCATTATTTCATGTCCCCGAGCTCCTAGATACGTCACTCAGTAAGTATATTAATTATAACTGCTACAAGTACAGTTGTAATTGTGGGTCTGGTCCACAACCCATATGATGTCCACCAGTTCCAGGATTATGTATCTGACAGGAACCAAGGTGTGGGTTGCCAGAAGGTAGGATGATTGTCTCTGCTCACTTGTTTTTTTACCTAGTACCTGTTCTTGATTCCACCCCTTGATTATAGGGTGTGTAATCTCTGTCAGAGTGCAGCAAGCATGGAGGCCCAGTATCCTGTCCTGTGCACTATGTTGTTGCTGACTGGCTAATTCTTCGGGCTGATCTTTGAACCGATTCGGATTTGCTTACCTGAGTCAGCTTTGCCATACAGGGAGGCTCCCAGAAGTCCCAGCCTTGAGCATCGGTGGAAACAGGTGGCTGCCCACACAAGAGCCTCAAGGCTCTGCCAGTCTCCCAAACATTTCCTTAAAGGTGCTGAAATCCCCCCTTTGGGCAATTCTTTGACCGGAGACATCCAAGGCCACCGGTGAATCACAAATATGTTATTTGCAAGGGAAGGAGAGCCCCGCTGTAGTAGAGGTGCCTTAGTGCCTGGGGGCGGTGTTGCCAAAAGGGAGATGGGGGTAGCTGGGAGGGGATGAAGGGGCGCCGGAGTCAAATTACCAGCCACGCGCCTGCTCCGCCCCAGCCAGCCAGCAAGAGTAGAGTGCAGGCACCTTGGTGCAGTGTGTGTCCGTGTGTTTTATATTTTATTGTTTTGGCTGCGGTTGTGTCCTGCCAGTAGAGGGAATCCCCTCAGAAATGCTGCCCTTGGAGGCTGAAACACTAAACCCACCCACCTCCACTTCCCTTCCCCCCATGCAAGGGAAGGTGGCGTTGCCAGGGCTGAGTTAAGTGGGAGTAGCTCCTAAGTAGCCTAGACGCTGATTCAGGCCTGGGCTGTGCGGGGCCAGCGCCAGGGAACTCCGGGGAGACTCCCCTGTCCAAACTCTGGAAACCCAGGGTTACCACTCGACTGGGGAATTTGCTAGTGCCCTCGGTCTGCGCACTTTACGAAGCGGGCTGCGTGGAAAGGGCTCGCGCGTCCATACGGGATCTCTGATTCTTTCCCCTCAGTGTCGAGTCTGGGCTGGGCGAAGCCCACTCATCTTGTTGCGCAGATCTTTCGGGAAACGCATGATTGGCTGAGCGCCCCTGGGAGCCCAAGAAAGAACTCTCTTCATCTCATTCCCCAACCCACAGAGCAGGGTGCCAAGGAGCAACGCTCTACGCCCAGGGTCCCTAACCTGCCCACTCCCGCACGGGTAGACGGGCGGGCGCGGGCGGCCGGGTGTGCAGGCGGTTGTGTCCCACTGTGGGGATGCGCGCGGCCGAAACCTCGCACTCTTCCACCCAGCCCTCCCTCGCGCACTGGCCTGGCGTCGGGGAGCCAGGGCTGCGTTGGCGCCACAGCTGGCCAAGGTGAGGAGTGCATTCTGTGTTTGTGTGCTTGTGCGCGCGCGCGCGCGCGCGCGCGTGTGTGTGTGTGTGTGTGTGTGTGCGTGTGCGCGCGTGTGTTGGGGAGAGAGAGCTGGGGGGGGGCTGGTACTGCTGGGTTCTGGATTCGGACCCGAGTCCTTGGCCTCATTTGTACCACGTTGCAAATAACTACGCCCTTAAAAATAAAAAAAGAGCAAATTCTTATACTGAATATGCAAAACCACGGGAAATACGGATCTTTCCACCATCCAGGAGATAACACTTTCTGGGGCCCCTCCGGTGAACGAATTCTGTTGAGACGGGGTCTTTTGCAGGCAGTAGGGAGCTCACGTAGGGGGTTCAGCCCCCTCCCCGCCCCCTCCCCTCGATGTTCCCGCAAATTCTTCGGAGAAGACCTGAGCGGACTGGATGGCAAGAATTCGGGACGGAGGGATTTTGCAGAATGTAAAGTATGTTGGAAAGAGAGAGTTCGATTTGGTTAAAGTGTATCCGAGGCGAATTTTAAGGTTAGGTGGGATCATGGTTTGACAATCCCCTCCCGCTCTCCTGGGCTCCAAATTAATTTCTCCGCCCAGTGAAATCATAGTACTTGGGAAGGTGCCTAACCGCTGAGTGGGACTGGGGTTTTTGTTTGTTTGTAACTACCAAAAAGCAGCTTCTAGGGGCAGCCAGGTTGGTGCCTGGAGGCAGCTGTCCCCCACTTTTCATGAGGAAAGGTGTTGAACCAAATCAGGCTAGTGGGTTCCCCCCCCCTCCCTCCCACCCTGAGAGGAAAAGCGCGACTTCAGAAGACGCGCGGGCTCGCGCTCGCTTTCTTTCTCGCGCTCTCACTCGTCGTCCCCCCTCTTTTTTCACACTCACGCACAATTCCGGGCATTTGGAGCAAAATAGGAATCGAATTCAAGGAATGTTGATCCTGCCGCTGCAGACGGCAGGGCTGGGCTGTCTTGAGTGATTCCTCAGGAATTCCCCTCCTGCCAGCCCCCCTTTTCTTCTCCCCACCCCCCGCCGCCCATCCCCCAGGGTTGCGCAAACCCCCCCATCAGCGAGGTGCAAGTTAGGCCTCCCCCCACCGCAGCTCTGAATTTCAGGGCAGCTTCGACAGAGTTGGGAGGGGGCGAGGACCCTGCTTCTTCTAATCCTCGTTAGTCGTGAGCTCTTAGAAGTGACGGGGACTTTGCAAAGAGGGAGCGTCTAATGGAAAGCGAAGGCGCAGGTTGCAGGGAAGTGTTTTGATCCCCAGACAGCTGGGGTTTACCACCGGCTGCAAGACTGTCGGCACACGCACACAAACACGCACACACCCGCACTCCGGGGCAGGGATACTCCGACGCAAGCTGGGTGCTCGCATCTCCGCGCGTCGTCCCCGCCCCCGCCGGGCCGCTCCCCTGGGGCTCGGGTCCGGGACCCCGACGCTGGGGCGCGCGGACCCCCCTCCCTCGTCCCGCTTCCCGCTCCCTGGCTCTCGGGGCGGCCGGGGCGCTCGCAGTCCAGGGGGCAGCGCACTCACCCCTTGCCGCCGCCGCCCCTAGGCAGGGCGGCTAGACTTACCCATGGAATCCGGCAGGGACATGTCGCTGGACCGCTGCTGAGTCAGGGACTGATGCATGGTGAAAGCTGCCCTGTGGCCCCGGCCCCTGAAGCTGCTTCACGCGCCCCAGGCTCAGGGCGCCCCGCAGAGCATCCTACTCCGCGGCTGCGCTCCCCGTCCCTCCCGAGAGCCGAGAGAGACTGCCTCTGGTTGCGAGCTGCAGCCCAAGTGCCGCCTCCCCCTCCCTTCCCCTCTTCTCCCTCCCTCCCCTCCTGCCTCCCTCTGCTCCGGGAGGCAGCAGCATTGGCGGGCCGAGCAGCGACGTGCGCTTGCGCAAGACCCCCCTCCTCCCTCCCCCTCGGCCCCCCCATCCTAGTTATCCACCTCCCAGCCTCCCAAGCCAGACAGGGAGCCGTTTTAGCCCCTTGGGGCCAGGACTGCGTAGAGAAAGAGGGGGAGGCTACAACCTGGGCCCGACCGGTCTTCTCTGTAGTTTGGAGAGAGGGTCTTGGGCAAGCACCCTGTTCTAGGATTTATAATTGGGGAGGGGGCTGAGTAAGAGGTTCAGAGCTGAGAACACACACACAGACACAGACACAGACACACACACATTTGCGCAGGTTTGGTCTTAGTGCTTCCAGAATGACATAATGGAGCTGGAGATGATCCAGAGAAGGGCCACTCTATAATCAAGAGGATGGGGGAGGGTGGAGGGGGCTGCCATATGAAGATAGATTAAACAAATGCAGACTCTTTAGTCTAGAAAGATGAAGGCTGGGAAGGGATGTGACTAGAGTGTATAAAATTATGCAGAGATGGAGCAAGGGAACACAGCCTTATTCACCAGATCTGAGAATTCTAGAACCAATAGCACCCTAAGAGCTAGAAGGAGATTCAGCTAAAGCAAATATGACTCTGCATCAGCACCCGAGTTTGTGCTTTTGTTCAAGGTGCTTTTATGTTAAGGATCTCATCTTCTCGTCACAGCAGCCATGCAAGGCAGGAAGAAGAGGTATCGATAACCCCATTTTACGGTTGAAGAAACTGAGTCTCAGAGAAGGGATGAAAATTTCCTGTACTCACTCAGCTAGTACGTGACAGAGGTGGGATTTGAACCTAGATCTGTTGGACTTCCAACTCAGCGCTCTTCCTGCTACGGCAGCTAGTAGAGAAATGCTACCCTATCTAGTATATTGAAAACCCGAGGAAGTCATTAGCCCCAAGAGGTGAAATAGGATGAAAACACAAGTAGCCTTGGAAAGAGT
>NW_006791462.1:1066286-1079533 GCF_000442215.2 Lipotes vexillifer | reverse complement strand
GAGTGAGAAAGTCATGGCTGACAGACCCACTGTGCATTTGCTAAGAGAAACTGGGGATGTGGTAGGAATGTTCCTGATCTTGGAGAACAACCAAGTCCTTCCCCAACCCATCCTCCCAGACCCCATTAGGATATTGGGCTGGAATCACTACGTTGCTGGCCCAGAGGGTGGTTCTGATGTCCCCAAAAGGGCTGAACAGGATGAGGCCTCCTTGGAGTGTCCCAAGATATCTGGCTGGTGGCCAAGGGAGGAGGAAGGTGAGGAAGGGGAGAGCAGTGGGCTCCAGCTCCTTCTGGAAACTCAACCCTGCGGGCCTGGCATTGCAGGGAATTCACCTGTTTGAAGGCACTCATTCTGCCCCAGTGAGAGGTCCCAGGTTCTGCTTGCCAGGTCTCCTTCCAACCACCTCCCCCTGATGACTGCAACCCTCTCTCCATGTGCACCCTCAAAACATTCCCAAATCAAGTATAAAACACTCCTGAGAGTCGATGGGATGAAGGAGAGTACTTGGTTCTTCCCAGCTCTGGCTTTGCTAATCTACTGCGAAGCTTCGTTTCCTTACCCAGGAAATGGAACCGAGGGCGCTTGCCCTTTCCCATCTTCCAAAGGAAGAAAAGAAGCTTCCTGAAGGTTGAAAAGGAAGCCCTTTGTAAAGAACTCAGGGCACCCCAGGGGCCACGCTGAAGGCCATGTCAGGTATTATTAGCAGCTGTACACTATAGATGCAGTTCAGAAATCTGTGATACATGCCCTAGATAGAGACAAGATGCCCACTATTGTAGGGGTGTGTGTCTTAAGCATGTTTGGCTTATGTATCAGAGTCTCCATAAACTCCACAAAGGCAGAAACCCCATATGTACACTCTTGCCATGTTTGTCTCCAGTTCTGTTTACTAGTCTCTTCCTTCCCCCACTCTAAATATCTCATATATTTAATGCAAAGAACTCCTGAAACCAGCACCGATTTCTCAGGAGTCCTTCATAATGAACTGATTTTGTTTCTGTGAAAGTAGCCTTGAAGAGGTTTCTTTACAGGCTGGAAAAGACAGCTTCACACCTTCTTCGGGGATTTGGGCCCCCCAATAGCAGCCAGACAGCTAGAGATCCCTGAAGAAGCCAAATAGAAACTTGTTACTGTGCTGGTTTCCATGCGTAGAATGAGGACTTTTCACTTTAGAGAGAAGCACATTACGGGATAATTGACACGGAAAGCGTATGTAATCTGACCTTTATAATCAAAGCCGTAAACTGGGGAGGTGCCCTTAATGGAGGTGAGCCTTGCTTTTTGCAACTTCTGTATTCCTGAATCTGGCGTGAAAATGAAACACTATTTTAAAAAATACTAGAGGAGCTAGCTATTTCAAAGAACTGCATACTGTATATTTCCTTCATACTGTCTCTCGGGGTACCGTATGGGACTTGGAACACAGCAGGCTCTCAGTCAAGTTAAAAATGACTTTGAGACCAGTAGCAGTGACAATAGCAGCGGCTGCGGCAGCTCAGAGGGTAGTAGCAGTCTTCTCCCCAGAGATGCTGTGCTTGTTTGGTCAGAGGATCTGGGATAAGGGGAGGAACTAGAAGGGGAACTTGGGGATAAAAAACCACAGCACATTTCAACTGAGCCTGGCACAGAGACCCCCCCCTTCCTCCAAAAGAAAGTTTATTTTAACTCTGAATGAGCTGGACAATTAAAAAGCAAGAGGCGAATTTTCATGGGCTGTATTCTGATTTTCTTCATGTCAGAACACTTGTGCGTTTTATACATAAATCAGCTCATAGTAAAATTTACCAATAGTCAAGCCACCTAGATGAAGAAACGGGTCTTTCATGCTAATGAAGGCTACTATAAAACTGCTTGGTTAGCTTCTGATAAAAAAGAAATTATTAAAATGGCTTAAAATAAATCCTTTTCATTGCAAGCTTAATCAAGCATACAGTGTTGCCCTAGGTTGCAAACTGTTTTATAGCATGAGGAAACGTTTGCCAATGGGGCTGCAGCCTGCTTCTCTCCGTCTTCTTCAAACCAATGATAAGCGCGCTCCCCAGAAGCCTTCAGACCACTAGAAAAATGCCAGATGGCGCTCTGCCTCTAATATGTTTGCCCTGGGAATAGTCATAACACTTCATCACTCCCTTATTTTGATGATCAGTTTGACTGCTTAAAATACCATAGTACCTTCCTGATTCCAAATATGGGGATGTAAACTAGAGGGATCATGTCTACATGTGTACACAAACATACATGCATTCATACATATTCGAAATAGTGGCTGCACAAGTATTCACAAATGCACAGACACGCGTACACACACATACCTATTTACATCCTAACCATTCCCTCTCCACCGTGGTTACCACCACCTATCTCTCAGCTCCAGACTTGAGTTGACCAAGTATAGAAAGGAGCTTCAGAATAATGGAGAACCTGAAAGAGTCCAAACATCCCTAATGGAGGCTGGAGTTGTGCCCACCAGGCTACCTTAGGTCAATGCCTAGTTCCCAGTGCCTGCACCACAAACAGCTGAATCAGAGGAGAACCATGGTTGATGGTGTTATTTTGCCCACGAAACTTGACTAGTTCCCATCGTCAGCTGGGCATTTTCTTTGGGTACCAGGAAAATCGCCACAGCATCAGGGAATAAAGCTGGTACTTGTCTTTACTTGTTATTGTTTTCTTCCTATTCTGTGACCTGCTTCAGTTACCAAACACTATATCATAAATAAGTGTTTTCCAATACCAATACAAAATTTTTGATAACATGATTTTAAACGGGTGGAACATCATTTATTTATCATTCCCTGGTATGGGATATTTTAGAGGTCTCTAATTTTTCACCACTATAAATAACACAATGAACTAAATATTTGCATCCTTATTTCCGTAGGATACGACGTTACCGTGGACTTGTTTGTTCAAACGTTTCAAATATATTTCCCAATTAAAACATTTTTATCAACATACAGTAAAGTGCACAGGCCTTACGTGTACATATCGATGAGCTTCTACGTAACTATATTCCTGTAACCACCACCCAGATCAAGATGTTGAACCTTCCCAACATCCCAGATGGCTCCCTTGAGCCGCCTTCCCAGCCAATAACCCTCCTAGACGTAACCACTATTCTGATTTTTATCATCCGAATATATTTAAGGTTTTTAATAGATATTGCCAAATTGTCCTCCAAAATATTTGTAGCAAAGTACATTCCCACCATCAGCATGTGAAAGTACCTGGGGCCTCGCACCCTCTAGGCTTTACCTTGCAAAAGAGATGTTTTAGCACTTAAGACACACCTGGTTACAGTCAGCGACCGAAAGGGCCAGTCAAGAAGCCAGCTTGGAGTTCATCTGGGCACTAGGCATCCAGTGGGAACCACAGATCTAGGAGCCAGAGGTGGAGGGAAGTCCACAAGTACCTTAGAAACTGCCAACTGCTCAGTTGTTTTCTCTCTGTTGCACATACCCAAAGTCTTCTTTTTTATGCAGCTTTCAAAATTTCTATAGTGATCACTTAGTTATGCCTGGTACCTACCTAGTAGGGACTTAAATACTTGTTGAATATATGGCAATTTTTATCCATTGCTTTTTTCTGCTTACTGAAATAAAACATGGCACTGTAAATATTCTCCAAACTGCAGAGATGCATGATGCAGCAAATTACCCTCTCCCCACAATTCTACTCCCCAGAGATAAGAGCAACTTACGGACTGGAGTGCATCTTTCCTGATTTTGTTCTCCATGTATACTTTTCCTTTTGTTTGTTTTGAGAGTTAAATACTCCTTTTAAAAAGTAAATTTTCTCAATAATAAAATAATATATTTTTTGTTAGGCATTGTAAGTTGCATTTAGTAGCGTTCCAATATGCCACATCAAAGTTCATCTTCAATCAGTCAAACCCAACAGTAGTTCATCCTTGCACAACAAAACCCCCTTCAACTTGTATTACAATACCTACTTAGCTCTTATGGGCAGGAAATGGAAATTACATCTCGCTTCTGATCACTAATGTGTGATGAAGAGTATCAAGAGAATTATATGAAAATGAATATAAAGAAATGATTGTGATTTCAAAGTACGTGGTTTGGAAACATTACCAAAAGCATAAAAAAATGATACAGGTATACATACTTCTAGTAAGTTCTTGATAGGAAAGTTCTGAAGAACAAACAACCTGTTTCTTCCTACAGAAAGAAGGTAGTTTCTTTTTAAAATCAGTGTTTTTTCCCCCACAGAATTTCACATTTTCCTAATTTGAAGGCATAAAACAGAGAACAATAATGCATGCAGCAATGAATACACTAGGGAAATCTTGATATTCAAAAAGGCTAGATTATGCTTTTTTGAATTTTAGAATAAATGTGACAGGTTAATAATCACAAAATGTTAAGGTTAGAGCGAGATCAGTGAGTAAACAAAATTAACATATTTTATACTGTAAACTATTTACTGAAGGAAAAAATCCATACAGAAAAATTCACCATATGTACTGCTTTACAATCAGGAAAAAAGGGCAGGAGATGATGTTGAGTGGCCTCAAACGCACAGGAATGGGTTGGGGGGATCATTTGGTGGGTTTCACCGTTTGGATGCCCTGGTTTACCTGCCAGAGATGGTGGTTGGTGGGGATCGTCGAATAGGATTCAGTGAAGCTGTAACTGCCTTGTTTCTTTCCTCTAATTAATTACAGAGCTCAGTACATCCTTTTCCTTTATCCCCATCAAAAAACATTCATTAAACACCTAATTAGATGTGGCATTGTCGCGGGCAGGGGCGTGTATGTCCAACTGCTTTTTTCAGGTTTGACTGGAGAGGATTTCTGTGTTCAGTAGTTTCTGGGAAGCAATAGATTTGCTCCCAGTTCAAACTGCTCCACAGAGCCTTTAAAAATGTTTACACTCTGTGACCCAGTATTTCCACTTCTGGGAACCTGTACTAAGGAAAGAGAAATCTGGACTAAGATTTATGTGCAAGCATGACCATGGCAATGTTATTTATAATAAAGAGAAAAACTGAGGAGAAAAAACCCTGAAATGCCCAAATTTAGGGGAGTGATTAACCAGATGATACCACAGCCATATGATGCACATATTATATAGCTATTAAAATTGGGTTTTCAAATATTAAGGACATAGAAATATCCGTAATAATGAGCTGATACGTAGGTTAAGAACTGCATGTATAGTGTGATCCTGATTTTGTTTAAAATTGCATACACATGCACAGAAAAATGCCTAGAAGGAAAGTCATAAACATTCACTGTAGTTACCTCTGGGAGGTGGAAATACAGGCGACTACCTTCTTCTTTATACTTTTCTGTACCTTTCAAATATATTCAGTGAGAATGTATTATTATTCACATTAGCCCCCCAAACCCTCCAAATTCTATGTTATAAACAAATTAAACAAACAGGTGAATGTTTCATAATTGTACTCTGTCCTCCCTGCAGTGTGTGCTTGGGGCCACTCAGGGCTCACTTACTCTGGTTCTTTTCTCTCTCTCTCTCTCTCTCTCTCTCTCTCTCTCTCTCACACACACACACACACACACACACACACACACAAATGCGCGGCTCTGCTTTCAGTCTTCCTTGCCTGAGTACAAGTTTCAGGCAAGGTATCACCTCTCTAAAGGGAATCTGTACTTCTCTTTCATTGTGTGATTAAAGCCTGTTGATGCTGGCAGGTGGCAAGTACTTTTTCTGGTCCAGCTCTTTCTATGCCCCTGAAATTACACCGGTAGGGGGCTGTCTACTCTGTGGATTGCCTGAAAGGAACAGCTTTCTGGGAAACTGACCTGCCTGGGAAGATAAAAGGAGCTCTGCCTGGGGTAGGGTGAGGTGGCTGTAACTTGAGAGAAAGATAGAATATAGAGAGGGATCAAATGAGCAGCTTTGTTTATTAGGGTACCATTAGTAAGGTTGTATTTTAGTGCCTTGCTGTTTAAAAGAAATACAGCACTGCAGCTCAGATGGTCCTGTAGGAAGTTCTGTTGAAGGTGAAATGCCCCTAACTCCATGCCTTCCTCTCAGCTCTGCTAGGAACCCAGATCCTGCTATAATGAGGAAGCAGTTGCTCAATAAAGTCTGCCTTTCTTTAACAAACAGCCAGTGTGAGATATGCACCTAAATTTCGAACAATACAGAAGTGTATAAATTAAAAAGTGAAATTCTTTCCCTCCCCAATCTCACTCTTCAGAGGTAAAACTCTATTAAAAGTCTGGTGTGTATTTTCCTAGACTTTTCCACTTTTGCTAAGCATATATAACAAGTATATGCATACACACACAGGGACCTACACACATAGGTAGTGAACAAAAATGGAACCAAACTATAAATATTATTCTTCAACTTACTTTTTAAAAAACTCAGTATTATTTCATGGGCATGTTTCCATATCAGTATATATAGGTTTACCTCATTTTTTTAGCAACTGCATAACATTCTGTCGTGGGAATGCTTCAGATTTATTTAGCCAACTCCCCATGGTTGGACATTTAATTTAGTTTCAGTTTTTCATAGTTACAAGCAATAGTGCAATAAGCATCCCTGTACATATACCATGGAATCATCTTAAGGGGAAATCTTCTTTCCATCAGCTGTGCATTACCTAAGCATTTGCAATTAGTTTCCTGGGCTCTGGAGAACAGTTTTTAATGGCCATGCCAAATGTTCTGTAGCATCCCGAATGGTCCAAGGCATCCTTTCCAATTAAGTCGCAGCCTACTACACTGCATTTTAAACGACATTATGCTTTAAGGACAGGGCACTGTCTTACATTACGGACACAGTGTTATAATGCTCTGTCTTCATATTAATGCCCTGGACTTGAATGGGTACTGCCTGTAGAGGGTGGGGCGGCCAGAGACTGCTGGTACACATCAGCAGGGGCAGCCCAACCCAGGGAGACACAAATACGTGATCTTCCCTCCTCCACTTCCGTCCAGCATCTCTCCACCACTTCTGGCAGGAAGATCCAACTAGAGATAAGGTACTTCATTTGCCACCTACTGGCTTGGGGGAAAGAAACAGGGGAGCACGAACTGTAACATCAGAAATGAAAGAGACCAGGCTGCTTTCCGCCCCTCTCACCTCCCCACCTCCCTCCCCTACACTCAGGTGCTCACTGTCTCCACTAACCTTCTGGCTGTTCGCAGGCCCTTTCTCTGGAAAGGGTCACCCTACTTGGAGGTGACCTCAGCCATTGCCTGCACCGCCATCAAAACACATCTCTTCTTAGAACGCTCAGTTGCCAGTATTCATTTGTGTTAGCATGACAGACAGCGCTTAAGGTTTGGCATCAGGAGACCATTTTCTACCCCTTGGACTTTGATCAAATCAGTTAATCTCTCTGAGCCTCCATTTTGACATCTGCAAGATGGGGATGGTAATAATATCTTCTTCACAGGGTTCATGTAGAGAAGAAATGAGGTAGCATAGGGGAAGGTCCATTGAAAGCAAGGAATAGTGTTCTGTGATTGTAAGGTGCCGTTATTATTTATTCTCTCTTCCAGATAAACCAGTTTGATTTTATTTTGTTTAAACAGGGGATATCTGGAGACTACAGTGTTTTAACTGGGAGGAGTGCTTATTACAGTGAAAATGTCAGGCAGTGGAGCAGGCCAGTGGGGAAGCTGTTTAGAGATGGGGAAACCCTTCCAGACCTTCAAATCCACGTATGTAGGGGGTTGCTGACACCACCAAGATGGAAGGCTGACCAGAGTCCCCCAGGCAAAAATGTCAGAAAGGTCTTTGTTTCCCTTTTCTATCTCGGGGGGAGAGGAAGATCGGTTGGAAGGGGGCAAGGACAGCATAGATTTCTGTGGGGGTGGCCTGAGGACCTACTCTCCCCGGGGAGATGTGTTCTAGCAACTGTTTGGTATATTTTTAAAGGTCAGAGAGGCTTTGGCTCTATAGGATGGAGTGGCTGTGACACCTGATTAATGTCTGTGCAGTACTTTCCAGAATGAAATTTAATCAGCAGAATGATTGCAGCAAGCAGCTGCCTGGAGGAAAATGATCCTGTTCTAATGGTGGCTTGTTTGATGTGTTGGCATTGTAGTGGGGCACGTACATTATTAGTCCAGCCCAGGGGGGCCCAACTAGGACACTGGATCAACTAGTAAGGAAATGCTGCAAACAGCAGCAGCCCTTCTATGGCTCTGTGTAGGGTCATCACTGTCAGATTGTCAGCTCCTCCCCACTCCAAGGACCTTTACTGTCCGCCACGTTCCTGCCCCCAGGGTCTTCCCTGTCAGCTCCGTTAACCCCCTCCTATCATTATTATCCATTCCCTGAGTCCCCTCAGATCCATCACTCTTAGTGCTTCCCCCCTCCCCAGCTTCCTCCAGCACACTCACGCAGACACACAGGCGTATGTCCCTTCCCTCCCCACACAGGTGTTCTCAAGGCTTAAGCGAAATGAAAAATGGTCTCTCCTCACCAAATGACTGGAGTCCCTTGGTCTAATTAACCCTTCTTGGCCTATTTTCCCATCAGAAGCCCAGAGGTTGTTATACTGACTCACAGAAATTCTGTAGTCAGTATTATACTCCTTAACAGGTAGGAAATGCAGCAGATACTAGGTGACTAGATAGGTGACTGCCACGTCCTGCCACTCAAATGCCATGGTGTGCCTTACACCCAAGCTGACGGTGCTGGGCCTTCACCAGGATCTGTGGTTTGAGATGTTTTCCCAGTAGTAGAGCCAGGTTGAATGAGCTAGTCACACTTCCTTGTTGCTCTTTGTTTCCCCAGTTTGAAAAACTTCCACTTAACTCCTCCATGGTGTACCCCAGAATCACCACAGGGACCTGACCCAGGATGAGGGAAATGTTTGGAATTATTGAGGCCCCAGTTTACAGTGGAAAGGGTAGCCTTTCAGGACTAAAAGGATCAAAGTGGATTGGGCTGTAAGAACCCTTTCTAAACGCAGAGGGCTGAGCAGGCTCTTTTCCTGGGCAGTTGGGAGTACTTCAAGTCTCCCAGGCTTGGCCTGAGGCACCACCCCAGGGTCCTATGTATGAAATGAACCTGAAAGCCAGGAAAAACAAAGAACTGACCAGTGTTCCTGGCCACAGCAAGTTGTGCAGCCGTGTAGGTGGGGTTAGAGGCGGAATTGAACCAGAGAGAGTAGAGGCTGTCTTTAAAGTTAGAAAACACCTTGAATAGTATAGGACAAACCATTATTGAGCACTTGCTATGTACCAGGTCCTAGAAATAAACAAGATTCAATAAATAAATAAAATCCTCAAGGAGGAACTCTCAAGGAGTTCACAGGTGTTTTTTTTGGTTGTTTTTTGGGTTTTTTGGCCACATGGTGCAGCTTGTGGGATCTCAGTTCCCCCCCCCCAGGGATTGAACCCTGAACCCGGGCCCTTGGCAGTGAAAACATGGAGTCCTAACCACTGGACAGCCAGGGAATTCCCTCAAGGAGTTCACAGCTAAGTGGGGGAGAGAGAGATTTGTAAAGAAAATTAAAAAAACAAAAATAATAATTTCAACACAAAAAACTAAATGCAATGGTAAAGGAGATTTATCCTGGATTCTGACAGAGGACTGAGAAGGGAGGGGAGAAGTGGTGCCTGATTTAAGTATTAAAAGATTTACTCATTCACTCATTCATTTTCTAAGATGTAAGTCCCGTGAGGTCAGGGGCTTGTTTTGTTCACTGTTGTAGGTCTAATGCCTAGAACAGTACCTGGAATATGGTAAGAACACAATATTCATTGAATAAATGAATACATGCCTATTCTGTGCTAAGTGCTGTGTTAAGCACTTGGGATACATGGGGGAGGGGTGCTGAAAAGGGAAGAGTCAAGGAAGATTTCTAGGGTTTTAGCTTGAGCAGAAGAATTGGTGTTAATTCTTCCATGGTAGAATTTGGCAGTGAAGCTATATCTGGTCCGGGCTTTTTGTGTATGTGTGTATATGTGGGAATTTTTGATTGCTGATTCGATCATTTTACTTGTATTGGTCTATTCAGACTTTCTATTTCTCCTTGAATCAGTTTTGATAACTTGTGTCTTTCTAGAAATTTGTCCATTTCATCTATGTTATCTAATTTCTTGGCATACAATTGTTCATAGTATGCCTTTAAAGAAATTTCTCTAAGGTCAGTAGCAATGTCCCCAACTATAACTGCTGAATTGTCTATTTCTCCCTGTAATTCTGTCAGGTTTTCCTTCATGTATCTGGGGGAGGGGGTGTTTTTTGGTATGTATATATTTACAATTGTTATATCTTCCTGAATTAGTGACCCTATTATCATTATAAAATGTTCTCCCTTGTCTCTAGTAATAATTTTTGTCTTAAAGTTTATTTTGATATTAGTATATCAACTCTCTTTTGGTTACTGTTTTCATGATATGTCTTTTTTCATCCTTTTAATTTCAATTTAATTGTGTCTTTGAATTCAAAGCATGTCTCTGGTAGACAGCATATATAATTGGATCATGCTTTTTTATCCATTCTTCCAATCTCCTCTGCCTTTTGATTGTAGTGTTTAATCTATTTGAATTTAATGTAATTAGCAAAAAGGTAGGATTTATGTCTGCTATTTTGCTATTTGTTTTCTATATTTCACGTCGTTTTTGTTCATCAGTTCCTCCATTACTACTTTCTTTTGGGTTAAGTGGATTATTTTCTAGCCTACCATCTTGATTACCTTGTTTTTTTTAATTAGTTTATTGTTTATTTATTTATTTATTTTTGTCTGCATTGGGTCTTTGTTGTTGCACACAGGCTTTCTCTAGTTGCAGAGAGCGGGGGCTACTCTTCGTTGTGGTGCGCAGGCTTCTCATTGTGGTGGCTTCTCTTGTTGCAGAGCACAGGCTCCAGGCACGCGGGCTTCAGTAGTTGTGGCACGTGGGCTTCAGTAGTTGTGGCTCACGGGCTCTAGAGCACAGGCTCAGTAGTTGTGGCGCACTGGCTTAGTTGCTCCGCGGCATGTGGGATCTTCCCAGACCAGGGCTTGAACCTGTGTCCCCTGCATTGGCAGGCGGATTCTTAACCACGGCCACCAGGAAAGTCCCCCTTGTTTCTTTTATATTTTCAGTTATTTTCTTAGTGGCTTTTGGGGATTGCGATTAGTATATTAGTTTATAAAAACCAACTTAAATTAATACCAAATTAATTTCAATGTTATTTAAGAACTTTGCTCCAAGAATGCTCCATTCTCTCCCCACTCCTTTATGCTGTTATTGTCTTACAAATTACATCTTTATACATTGTATGTCATCAACACAGATTTGTCCTGATTACTTTACACAGTTGTCTTTTAAATCAGAAAGGTAGGGGGAAGGGGGGTACTTCCCTGGTGGTCCAGTGGCTAAGACTCTGTGCTCCAAATGCAGGGGGTCCGGGTTCAATCCCTGGTCAGGGAACTAGATCCCACATGCCGCAAGTAAAGACCCCGCGTGCCTCAACTAAGACCCGACAAAGCCAAATAAATAAATAAATAAATAAATATTAAATCAGAAAGGGAGGAAAAGGAATGTGGTATATGGCCTAAAATTAATATTATGCGTTGCCTTGACATATGGTAAAATTGAGAATGCCTCAAATGACCTAACTGCAAATTCCCCTCCTCATTCTCCTTCCACAGATAAGGTCCTCTAGCCAAACAACCATCTTCATTATGGAGACCAGGCATAGTTTCTGCTTATCCCTGAGTAGTGGGCTCCAGTTCCCTGCCAGCCAAGAGAATTATTTAAACAAACCAGTCACATGCTCCCACAGGAACCAGGGGTTACTCCATCCTCTTTTTTTTTTTTGGTCGTGCCACTCAGGATCTTAGTTCCCTGACCAGGGATTGAACCTGTGCCCTCCTCAGTGAAAGCACTGAGTCTTAACCACTGGACCGCCAGGGAATATCCCATCCTCTTGAAACTACAAAGCCTGCCTCCCACACCCCTGGTTGTTCACTCTGTTCCCAAGCACAAACCGCTTGTGGCTCTGTGTGACATGCAGTGTCCTCCTCCTTCGGGCTGTAAATATATGTGACGAATAAACTGCTGTCTATTTCAACTGTCCAGTATTGGGTGCTGTGTGTTTGGTCATCCCCATAACCCTAGGGCAGTATCCCTCCCTCAACAATGTGGTGAAAAGGCGGTGATCAACACAACTGGCATCATGAACGGGATGGACCAACCATGACCAAGGACACTGGGTCAGCTTTAATTAACTGTTCACGGCTAATTAACTGGTTCCGTGATATGGCAAATACTGTCTGGGACAGAACTGACGATTGCCAGTGGACTTGTGCTTTGGCTTGCAAGGCAATGTGTTGTCTTTGCTGGGTATTATCATCTATTCCTGCTCTGAATGCTCTAATCCTCAAGATAAGAATGGTTGCTAATTGACTATATCCCATCATGGTATGCTGTTGGTTTTGGCCCATGTTTGGCAGGTGGTCTCTGAGGCTCCTGCCTGTGAAGGCAGCACACACAGCATCTTAACCAGTTGGCACTTGAGTCACAGTCACCAGCAGTGAGGCTATAGCTCTGTGGTCACAGTATCTAGACTGGTTACTGTCACTAGCTGCTTGGGCAGCCATAACATAACTTGTTCATGATTGTGCACTGCCAGGATGGGCCCAGGGACACTTCTTTGTGAGGTTCGTGGAAAGGAAGGAGACCATCACCCTAGGGAGAATTAAGTTGACTATTAGTTGCCTAATAGTCATTGTTATTCAGGCAAGGGTAGCATTTTCACTTATCTCTATACTGCTGCTTCCCTTGCTACTGTTGTGTATGCTCTCCTGACCCCCAAAGGTATTGAGGTGCATATCCATGGTGGCCCATGGCCCAGGCACCGATGATAAAAAGAAAATGGGAAGGAGTATTTCATACTTAATTATTGTCCCAATCCATAACCCCTAGCCAATGTGCCTGGGCTTTACCTAACACTGCTGCTTACAAGCACGCCAAAAGCCCTCATCTTGCAATCACGGGGCTTGATGAATCCCACCCAGGCCATAGACAAAATGATTTTACTGGATGTGGACTCAGCTCAGGGAAGATTGACTGGCATTCCCTGGAGGAGAAGGCAGCTGCCTATGAAGTGGGCCCCAGGGCCCTGAACCTTTCCCTGTAACCACCAAGAAGGTCCACATCACGGGTGATTGGGTAGAGACAGAAACTGAAAGCAGCAGCTTTACATGGCTAGAAATCTAAATTGTTATGAGAGAATTTTTCGAAAAAGAAAAGAGAGGGGGAAAGGGAAGTCCCTGTAGGGGAAAGAGGGGGGCTG
>NW_006791462.1:1063044-1066060 GCF_000442215.2 Lipotes vexillifer | reverse complement strand
GTAGGGGAAAGAGTGGGGCTGTAGCAGAATTGTGGACCCAATGGTCTTCTGTTACACCACTCTGCTGCTTACGCCTCCATTGCAACAAAGAGCTCAGTTCTCAGGGTTGCAGAAAAAAAATTAAATTGAAACAAAGGTCCACAATTTAACACAACTGGAAATACAAAATTTACTAAAATAATTTATACAGCAAAAAAGACAAAAGGGCACTTTTACACCTTTACAACATAGGTTCTGAATTCACTTCAACACTTGCAGTTGAAATGCACCAATTGGCAAACGTTCATGGACTAATACTGGGGCTCAAATCACAGTTATACCTGGGGACCCGTTAAATTTAAACAAGGTACCCTCTATAATCTTAAGGGAATTACTGAGTGTAAAATATAGGACAAATAGGTATGCCTCATCTTAACCATCAGAATTACTATTTTGCCTAAATTCTCCATGGTCATTGCACCCATTATCCTAAAACATCCTGTAGTGGGCATGGACACTCTGACCCATGAGTAATAAATTAAAATTAAATAAAGTTTTGGCACTTACAAATTTCTTTGACTAAGTGAGGTGCCATGGATTCCCCAGTTAAAATAGTTAATATGACCTAATGTAACCTAAAATAGGGCCTTCAAGGATTAGAACTTACTATATGTAAGACTGAACTAGTGAAGGGGTGATTATCTCCACTGCTCCTTCATTTGACATCCCAATTTGGCCTGTTCTTCAACCTGGAAAGAATGAATCGTGCCTCACAGTACGTAAGTGCAACCTCAATTCTGCGGCCCCCTCCACTATGGCCCCCATATCCAATACCCAATATTATTGGAATTACTGACTCCATCCACTCGGCAACTATTTTGCTATTATAGATTTGGATAATATATTCTGTTCGGTATCTATTTCAATACATTTTCAACTGTTGTTTGGCTTCACCTCCGAAAGGACACATACACCTTTACTAGGCTACTCATGGGGTACCTCAGCGGCCTTGCCATCGCACGAAAGATCCTAACTGCAACCACCTTTCTCTAGGAATACAGGTATGACATTACCTTGATGACGTCCTCCTCCAAGGAGATTCATTTAACACATTTATTAAGGACATACAAATACTCACAAAGGAGCTCATAAAAGGGGATAGACTATTGCTCCACACACAGTGCAAGGCTCCACTACCTCTGTTACAATCCTGAAAATTCTTTGGTAAACTGAGAGCTGCTCCATCTCTGACACTGTCAGGAAACAGCTATTGACCCTTTAAGTGCCCACAATGTTAATACAAGTCCAATATCTTTGAGTATTTCTTTTTTGGGGTTCTGGAGGCACCATATTCTTCATTTACAAATTTTATTTTACCTCAGTGATGCTGCTACTTGCAAACTGACCCATCTTGAATGGGGCCTTCTCCAACAGAAAGCTCTAGAATCTGTCAAATTGAAATCAACAAGCACTTCTGTTAGTGCCCTCAGAGACTCCTTCATTGTAGGTTCAGCAATCTCCTTTCATACCTCCTGGAATCTCTAGGCCACCTACAATGACCTAGTTGTCCCTAGGCTTCTGATGTAAGAAATTGCCCTTCATAGGCCTGCACTATATACCATCAGGGCAGCAACTGATGGCCACATATTGAGATCCCCTGAAGACTGAGGTTCACACAGTCCCTGAGCCTGTGACCTTTTATACCTAGCGGCTCATTATGCCTTGGGTCTTGGAAGCAGCACTCCGCAAGCATGTCACAGCTAATGAGGCCTCCTTGACACAGGATGGAACTGAACCTGGGCCCTCTAGTGGATCCCAGCTACAGGAGGCGTGGCCTCCTCTATCCTCAGTCCTTTGCCAGATGTCATGATGCTGGAGGAGGTCAAGCCTCTCCCTTGGCTACCTGGGGACTCCCTTAGGATCAACTGAGTGACTAATAATGGGAGTTCATACACTTTATGGGTGGCATCGCACTGTCATTCCTGATGGAGTTCAGTAGAATGTTGCTGTTTTTCATCCTTTAGCCAGAATGTCTCTGAAAAGGATGGCACACAACAGTCAGCACAATTGGCCACACTTCAGGTAGTCATTTTAACAGTGGATGCCCTAGCCAAAAATTAGTCTTATCTGCACATTTTTACAAACTCTTGGGCCATTGCCTAAGAGTTGCCCCCTTTGGGGTAAAAAACTCTTGCCTCATAGATACCCAAAATATAAATCAAGGTCACACATGTGTTGACATATACTAAGGCCCCAATACAAGTTCTTACCAGGATACATCTTATCTCCTTTGGAGTTGTAGATATAACTGATCATGACAAAGGTACTCACTTCACTTTTCAAAATACACAATGCTGGCTCTTAAAGAAGGCATTCAGCAGAACTTCCACCCCTCCAATAGGCCCCAGGAAGTTGGTTTAATTGAAAGGCAAACTGAGCTCCTCAGAGAACTCTTATTTAAGTTACAGAGCGGCAAATGGACCCCCACTGGGTGTCACTATTGCCACAGGCATTGATTAGTCTAAATTCATGCCCCCTGGGGACAGGTACTCCCTGCACCAATGCCACACAGGTCCCTCCAATGCGTTTATTGGCCACAAAAGGGTCACCTCTAAGGTTACTATTTTTTGATGATCACCTCACCATGTGGCCCTCTTTCTCCTGGTCAGGTTCCTCCTTCACTTCCTAGGGAGGCACTTCTACTCCCTAAAAGTCTCAATCACAGCCAAGATTTAAAGTGATATCAAGACCTTCAAGAGGTCAGCTGCAATGTAAATCTTAAAATTAAGTGCTGCCTTGACAGCTGGTAAAATCAGGAGGGCCTCAAATAGCCTAACTCCAAGTTCCTCTCCTCACTCTGCTCGTATGGATGATAAAGTCCCCCAGCCAAAAAATTCTCCTTATCATGGGGATCAGGCAAGTTCTTACTTAACCCTGAGTAGCATGTCAGCCCATGGAATTATTCAAACAGGCCAATCACATCCTTCTGTGGAAACCAAGGGTCACCTCATATTCTTTTTTTTTTTTTTTTTTGCGG
>NW_006791462.1:1050890-1062928 GCF_000442215.2 Lipotes vexillifer | reverse complement strand
GTTGTGGCCTCTCTCGTTGCGGAGCACAGGCTCCGGACGCGCAGGCTCAGCGGCCATGGCTCACGGGCCCAGCCGCTCTGCGGCATGTGGGATCTTCCCGGACCGGGACACGAACCAGTGTCCCCTGCATCGACAGGTGCACTCTCAACCACCGTGCCACCAGGGAAGCCCTATATTCTTGATACTATAAAGTCTGACTCCTTCAGTCCCTGTTTGTTCACCCTGTTCCCAAGTGCAACCCCCTTGTGGCCCTGCATGGCATGTGGTGTCTTCCTCCCCTGGACTGTGAGTATATGTGGCTAATAAACTGCTATCCATCTCACCTGTCCTAGCCATCCCCATAACCCTAGAATGGGGAATCCATCCTTCACCAATGGGGTGAAGAGGAGGAGATCAAAACAAGGAATTATAAAGAAAAAATACATTTATATTGTCTCATACTTACCTATGTAATTAAATTTAACAGTTTATTTTTTCATGTGAATTCAAGTTGCTATCTAGTGTCCTTTCATTTAAGCCTGAAAATATCACTTCAGTATTTCTTGTGGGGCAGATCTGCCAGCAATAAATCCTCTTAGTTTTTGTTTATCTGGGGATGTCTTAATTTCTCCTTCATTTCTGAAGAAAAGTTTTGCTGGATATAGAATTCTTAGGTTGACAGTCTTTTTCCTTCAGCACTTTTAACGTGTCATCTTACTGCATTCCGGCCTCCATTGTTTCTGATGAGAAATGAGCTGTTAATCTATTTAGTAACTCTTGTATCTAATGAGTCACTTCTCTCTTGCTGCTTTCAAGATGATCTTCTTTAAAAATAAATTTATTTATTTTTGGCTGTGTTGGGTCTTCATTGCTGTGCGCGGGTTTCCTCTAGTTGCGCTGAGCGGGGGCTACTCTTCGCTGTGGTGCACGGGCTTCTCATTGGGGTGGCTTCTCTTGTTGCAGAGCACGGGCTCTAGGCGTGCAGGCTTCAGTAGCTGTGGTGCACCGGCTTAATTGCTCTGCAGCATGTGGGATCTTCCTGGACCAGGGCTCGAACCCCATGTCCCCCGACTGGTAGGAGGACTCTCAACCACTGCACCACCAGGGAAGCCCAGGTGATCTCTTTTTGCTTTGTCTTTTGACAATTTGATTATGATGTGTCTAGGTGTGGATCTTTTTACATTTATCCTACTTGGATTCATTTAGTTCCTCAGACGTGTAGATTCATGTTTTCTTTTTTTAAATGAAATTTGGGAAGCTTTCTGACATTATTTCTTCAAATATACTTTTTTTCCCATTCTTTCTCTCCTTTTGTTCTGGGTCACCCATTGTATGCTTCACTGTGTCCAAGAGGTTTCAGAGGCTCTGTTCATTTTTCTTTTCTTCTTTCTTCTCCTCAGATTAGAAAATAATCTCAATTGACCTATCTTCAAGTTCATTAATTCTTTCTTCTGCCTGCTAATTCTGTTGTCAAATCCCTCTAGTGAATTTTTCATTCCAGTTATTGTACTTTTCAACTCCATAATTTCTATTCCATCCATTTTATAATTTGTATCTCTTTGTTGATAATTGCTATTTGATGAGACATCATTTTCATACTTTGCTTTAGTTTCAGTAGACTCGAGTTCCTTTATTTCAGCATATTTAAAACAACTCATTTAAAGTTTTTGTCTGGTAATTCCAGTATCTGGACTTTCTCAGGAACAGTTCTTGTTGACTTCTTTTACCCCCTGTGTATGAGCCTATCTTTCTTGTTTCTTTGCATGTCTTATACTGTTTTGTTTTGTTTTGTTTGAAAAATATAATGTGGCAACTCTTGAAATTAGATGCTCTCTTATGCCCAGGGTGTTTTATGTTTTGTTTTGTTTTTCTGTTTGTCTTTGTTAATGTTGCTGTTTGTTTGGTTAATGACTTTTCTGAAGTAATTCTGTAAAGTTTGTATTCTTTGTCATGTGTGACCACTGAAGTTTTCGCTTGGTTAGCTTACTGATCAGCTAATGATTAGACAGAGATTTCCTTAAATGCCTGGAATCAATGTCTCCCAGTATTTATTGAGGGGCTCTGTGTTCACTTTGGGGCTTTCAACACTGAGCCAGATAATTTGAAACTCTGTCTTAGCTGCATTTCCTGATTATGTAGAACCTCAAAATCAGCCAGAGGTGAGAGCTCTGGGCCTCCTCAGGTTTTTCCTAAGCACGCACATAGCCCAACACATGTGTGTGGCCTTCTAGATTCCCAGGAATCTGTCAGAGCTTGTCAAAACCCCTATGGATCTTTCATTTCCCTGGTTTTCCTTTTAAGCTTTTTGGTTAGCCTATTGTGTCCCAACTATTATCCATTGCATCTAGCAGCAATGACGTTAAATAATTGGCACTTATTATTTTCAGTAAACACCCTCTGGGACAAGGCTGTTCACACTGGGTGAACTCTGAGTCAGGTCAAATAAAGACAAGTCTTGTGAGTGGGATCTTCCAGGGAAATATCAGACAGGTCAGGTGGTAAGTATATGGGTATAGCACTTTGAAGGCGCTCTAACCTAATTTTGCCTCCCCCAGTGGCTGCCAGGCTCTTGGTTTTCTACGTGATTGTGGGTTGTCAGTTTTAAAGGTTACTGCAGAGCTGGAGAGAAGGGGATGGGCCTAGAGCAATGCCACTAAGCTTGCTGTTCTTAGCACAACTTAGCTGCTATTCTTCAGTAAATGCTCTCTGATTCCTGCAAGCATTTTGTTAATTCCCAGAGGTCTAAAAAAGTTGATTGTGACCATTATCACCAGTGTTCTCATTGCTTCTGTGGAAGAGAGTATTTTCTGTGGTCCTTACCACATCATTATTGCTGACATCATTCTAATTAATTCAATTTTGAACATTTTGAGTTTGAGATATCTGTAGGATATCTAGGTACAGATATCCAGTAGGAAGCTGAGTATATAAGTCTGAAGACTGGGAGGGTCAGTCTGGTATAGAGATAAAAATGTGGAAATTGTCAGAATAGTTTAAAACACTGGAGGGGGTGAAATCACTCAGGAAGAATTTGTATGATATAAAGAATAGAAGTTTTAGGAAAGAACTGTAAAGAACAGCAATATTTAAGGGTAATTTTGAGACCCAGAAGATTGAGAAGGCACAACAAGAGAGGTAACAGAAACCAGAAAAACTTGGATTTATGAATGCATTTGTCCTTGGCCATGCCCTCTGTGGTTTGAAATCCAGTGTAGTTCCCATCTTGTTTTTTGCCAACATAGACTATCCTGTGTGTCCACCTAGCCTTGGACCAGCAGGATGCTTAGAACTGCTCCATCCTCCACTCAGGGACATAGACCTCAGGTCATTTATCAGGTCTACCAGCCCTCAGTTTGTCTCCTTCACTGGTCTTTTTAACTGCTGCTCAAATTCTGTCTCCTCCATGAAGCCCAATATGAATTAAAGAAGAAGCAATGTGTATCCTTGATGCTGACTCCCTGAAGTTTAAAAAAAATTTTTCGCCACTATCTATGTCTATGTCTATGTCTATATCTATACCAATTTGTTCTTTTTCAGAGTTGTTTTGGACATTTAGGTCCCCTTTGCATTTTCATATAAATTTTAGAATCACTTTCTGAAGAAAAAAGCTGCTGTGATTTCGATTGGGATTGTGCTGAATCTACAGATCAAGTTGGAAAGAAATGACATTTTAAGAATATTGAGTCTTCTAATCCAGTAATAGTTTATATCTCACGATTTACTTAGGTTTTCTTTTATTTCTCTCAGTATGTTTTACACTTCTAAGTGCACAGATCTTGCACATCTTCTGTCTGCTCATTATGTCAAAATCATATATTTGATATTATTGTAAGTAGCATTGTTTTTAATTTCAATTTTAGGATCTTCAAGGCTAGTATATAGAAATACCATTGATTTTTTAAAAAACAAGTTTATTTTAGGCTGTGTTGGGTCTTCTTTGCTGCGCGCGGGCTTTCTCTAGTTGCAGTGAGCAGGGGCTACTCTTTATTGCAGTGCATGGACTTACTGCGGTGGCTTCTCTTGTTGCGGAGCACAGGCTGTAGGTGCATGGCCTTCAGTAGTTGTGGCACATGGGCTCAGTGGTTGTGGCTCGAGGGCTCTAGAGCGCAGGCTCAGTAGTTGTGGCACACTGGCTTAATTGCTCTGTGGCATGTGGGATCTTCCCGGACCAGGGCTCGAACCTGTGTCCGCTGCATTGGCGGGTGGATTCTTAACCACTGTGCCACCAGGGAAACCCAATACCATTGATATTTTAAAAATTTTTTTATTGGAGTATAGTTGATTTACAATGTTTTTTCAGTTTCTGCTGTACAGCAAAGTGATTCAGTTATACATATACATATGTCCACTCTTTTTTAGATTCTTTTCCCATACAGGTTATTACAGAGTATTAAGTAGATTTCCCTGTGCTATACAGTAGCTCCTTATTAGTTATCTATTTTATGTGTAGTAGTGTGTATATGTCAATCCCAATCTCCCAATTTATCCTTCCCCCCCTTTCCCGCTGGGTAACCACAAATTTGTTTTCTACATCTGTGACTGTTTCTGTTTTGTAAATATGTTCATTTACATCATTTTTTAAGGTTCCACATATAATATCATATGATATTCCACATAATATCATATGATATTTGTCTTTCTCTGTCTGACTTCACTTAGTGTGATAATCTCTAGGTGCATCCATGTTGCTGCAAATGGCATCATTTTGTTGTTTTTTTATAGCTGAGTAATATTCTATTGTACGTATGTATCACATCTTCTTTATCCATTCCTCTGTTGATGGACATTTAGGTTGCTTCCATGTCCTGGGTATTGTAAATAGTGGTGCAATGAGCATTGGGGTTCATGTATCTTTTTGAATTATGAATACCATTGATTTTCGTATATTGACTTCATATTCTGCAACCTTGTTACTCACTTATTAGCTGTAATAACAATTTTTTGTAGATTCCTTAAGATTTTCTACACAGATCATCATGTTGCCTGTGAATAAAAAGTTGTAACTCTTCCTCCAACCTATATGCCTTTTTTTCCCTTTTTCTTGCCTTATTACATGACTTAGAATCTTTGATACAATGTTGAATAGAAGTGGTGAGAGCAGACATACTTGCTTTGTTATCTTAAGAGGAAATAATTCATTTTTTCACGATTAATTATGATGTTAACTATAGGCCCTCCATAGTTGCTTTCATTAAGTTGAGGATGTTCTCTTCTCTTCTTAGTTTCTGAGGGATTTTATCAGGAATGGATGATGGATTTTGTCAAAGCTTTTTTCTGCATTAGTCTGTTAATGTGGGGAATTAAAGTGATTGATTTTCAAATGTTAAACCAACTTTTGATTCTTGGGAGAAATAATAATTTCTCCCAAGAATAATGGTTTATATCCTTTTTATATATTGCTGGACTCTGTTTGCTAAAATTTTATTTGAAGTTTTTGTGTCTATGTTCCTGAAGGGTCTAGGGTCCTAAAGATGGTCTGCACTTTGCTTTTTTATGTCTTTCTATGATTATGGTATCAGGATAATGCTGGAATAGAGTTTTGGTATTTTGTTTTGTTTTGTTGATTTTTTTAACATCTTTATTGGAGTATAATTGTTTTACAATGCTGGGTTTGTCGCTGCTGTATAACAAAGTGAATCAGCTATATGTATACATATATCCCCATATCTCCTCCCTCTTGCATCTCCCTCCCACCCTCCCTATCCCACCCCTCTAGGTGGACACAAAGGACGAAGCTGATCTCCCTGTGCTATGTGGCTGCTTCCCACTAGCTATCTATTTTACATTTGGTAGTGTATATATTTCCATGCCACTCTCTCACTTCGTGCCAGCTTACCTGTCCCCCTCCCCATGTCCTCAAGTCCATTCTCTACAACTGCATCTTTATTCCTGTCCTGCCCCTAGGTTCTTCAGAACCATTTTCTTTTTTAGATTCCATATATACGTGTTAGCATACAGTATTTGTTTTTGTCTTTCTGACTTCACTCTATATGACAGTCTCTAGGTCCATCCACCTCACTACAAATAACTCAATTTCATTTCTTTTTATGGCTGAGTAATATTCCATTGTACATATGTGCCACATCTTCTTTATCCATTCATCTGTCAATGGGTATTTAGATTGCTTCCATGAGCTGGCTACTGTAAATAGTGCTGCAATGAACATTGGGGTGCATGTGTCTTTTTTTTTTTGAATTTCACTCTAGGTTCATTTTAGTTATTCTGCTTGATATACATTGTGTTTCCTATATCTATGGATTCAGATATTTTCACCAGTTTTGGAGAATTTGCAGCCATCATCTCTTTAAGTATTATCTCTCCTCAGCTCTTTCAATTTGCTCTTTCTGAAATTCCAATAAGATGTATATTGGACTTTCATACTATCTTCTATCTCTTTTAATTTCTTTCATATTTATCATCTCCTTGTTTCTCTGTGCTGCATTCTGAGTTACATCAAAACTCTATTCCATTACTCAACCAGGCTACCAGAGATTAAGAGATCTGAAAAGTAGCCAGAGGCACTTATCACACAAGAAAAGAAAATTTATGTTCACACAAAAACCAGTTCCTGGGGCTTCCCTGGTGGCGCAGTGGTTGAGAGTCCGCCTGCCGATGCAGGGGACGTGGGTTTGTGCCCCGGTCCGGGAAGATCCCACATGCCGTGGAGCGGGTGGGCCCGTGAGCCATGGCCGCTGAGCCTGCGCGTCCGGAGCCTGTGCTCCACCACGGGAGAGGCCACGGCAGTGAGAGGCCCGCGGACCGCAAAAAAAAAAAAAAAAAAAAAAAAAAAACAGTTCCTGGATGTTCATGGCAACTTTTGGGCAAAATATGATATTGGTTAGATGTCTTTCAATGGGAGAATGGTGAAAGTGCTGTATGTACATACCATGGAATACTACTCATCAATAAAGAGGAACAAACTATTGGTACCCACAACAACTTGGATGAATTTCCAGGGAATTATGCTGAGTGACAAAAGCCAATCCCCCAAAGTTACATACTGTATGAGTACATTTATATAACATCCTTGAAATGACAGCATTATAAAAATGAGGAACAGATTGGTGTTTTCCAAAGACTAGAGACAGGAGAAGGGGATAGGAGGGAGATGGGTGTAGTTATAAAGGGGCAAGATGAAGGATTCTTGTGGTGTTGGAACTGTTTATTGCCTTGACCATGGTGGTGGATACACAAACCTGTACGGGTGAGTAAATTGCATAGAACTTAATATACATTCACACAGACATATACACAAAAATGAATGTGAGTAAAACTGGGGAAATCTGAATAAGATCAGTGGATATTAATATCCTGGTTGTGATATCATACTATTGTTTTTGCAAAATGTTACCACTGGAAAACTTGGCAAAGTATACAAGGTATATCTTTGTATTATTATTTACAACTGTATGTAAATCTAAAATTCTATCAATACAATTTTAAAAAAAAGTAGCCAGAGAGAAAATACTGATCCCCCACAAAGGAAAGACAGACTGCCAGCAGACTTCTCAATAGCAGCAATGAAACTCAGAAGATAGTGCAATGAGGGACTTCCCTGGTGGTACAGTAGTCAAGAATCCACCTGCCAATGCAGGGGACACAGTTCGATCCCTGGTCTGGGAAGATCCCACATGCTGCGGAGCAGCTAAGCCTGTGCGCCACAACTACTGAAGCCCATGCACCTAGAGCCTGAGCTCCGCAACAAGAGAAGCCACCGCAATGAGAAGCCCACGCACCACAACAAGGAATAGCCCCCACTCGCTGCAACTAGAGAATGCCCGTGTGCAGCAACGAAGACCCAATGCCGCCAAAAAAATAATAAATAAATAAATAAATAAATAAATAAATAAATAATAATAAAAAGAAGATAATGCAATGATATCCTCACGGGGCTGGCAAAAGTCTGTCAGTTCTGAATTAATACCCAGGAAAAATGATCTTTTGTGTGCGATGGTGAAATAAAGGCATTTTCAGATAAAAACTTAGAGAGTTTAGTAAAGGATGTACTTCAAGAAAAAAAATGATATCAAAAAGAAGGTCCAAATCACAAAAAGAAATAGTGAGAAAGAAATGGTGATCATGTGGGTAAATCCACAACAAACAAGGCAAAACAATAATGTATAATTGGTAATATTTTAAAAAATAATACAATGAAAATACTAAGCAATAATTGCATGAAAATAATTAGAGGTTTAGCAAGGTTGCTGGATACAAAATCAATATACAAAAGTCATTTGCTTTACTCTACTTTTGCTAAATAATACAGCCATTTTAGGGGTTGGGAGTGGAGGGAGAACTAACCCAAGAAACTTTTGAACACAATATTTTGACTATATAACCTAGACTTAAAAGCAAAATAATTGTAAACATATAGTGTACTCTAGGTAGTGGGTATGTTTTTTGCAGTGGTATGGGTTAAAAATTCTGGAGTGGGTTAAAAATTCTGGAGTGTGTTGTCTCCCTCCTTCATTATCCATCCTAAATTCCTCTCACCCTCGGATACTACCTCTGCTAGTCCTGGTGGCTTACTTAGTGTCGTCAGTAAAACCCTCATTATTGCGAAATCTGAGCCCCTGGCTACCATACACACCTCGGTTTGGTGTTGCTGCACTTGTCCATTCACAGTTAAAATGCAGCAAAGCAAAGGAGTACCAGGAGTCGTCCAAGTGGATTATGTAAGCTCCATTCATATTTCATCTTGTCCCCATTTTGTAACAGCAGCCCACTGGGACTTGGCATAAACTCTACAATGCATATTTTCTCACCCCTTGTTCTTCCCACTCCATAGGGCCTGCTGGATCATATGGTTTGAGCAGCAGCGCTGCTTTTACTTCCTGGACCTGTTGAAAAGAGCCCTTTCCTGCTCTGTGACTTATTCAAAGGCGGTAGATTTCCATGTCTCCAGGTATATGAGTGGATCGGTGTTCTTAGGTACGGAATGATTTGCTCTAAAACCCAAACAGTTCTTCCTGGTACTGTGCTTTTCTTCTTTGTAGTAGGGATTATAAGATGCCACAATTTGTCATTTACTTTGGCAGAGATTTTCCTGCATGCTTCTAACCACTGGATCCTTAAAAAGACTTCATTAAATCTTTATAGGTTTTATCTCCTACAATGTGGAGCACATGTGTCTTACCAAGGCCTCCAGAGCACTAGCCATCTGCTGCTGTCCTTCTCAATCAGCATGATGCGGTCATCGATGTAATGGATAAATGTGATGTTTTTGTGGCTGTTCAGAGAGGCCAGATCTCTTTGAACTATATTATAACAGAAGGGAGAAGTAACATATCCCTGGACAAAACTTTAAATGAATATTGTTATACATTCCACATAAATGTGAACTCTTTCTGATCCTCTCTCTTGTTTGGAATAGCAAAGAACATATTTGCCAAATCAGTGGCCATATATCATGTACCTACAAGCCAAATTAATATGCTCTAGTAAAGATACCATGACCGGCATAGAAGCTGAGATTGGCTACTACTTGCTTAAACTTTCGGTCATTTCCAGTCATCTTTCAAGTTCTACTCATTTCTGCAGGGTCTATACTGGTGTATGTGTGAAATGGGGAACACCATCCCTTCATGCTTGAGATCCTTAAGGTAGCACCAATCTCTGCTATATCCCATCCTGCGTCAGGGGTTGGAATACTGATTTTTATTTATTATCTTGACTGTCAGCTGAAGCTTTAGAAACTTCAACCTGGCCTTTCCACTACTGTAGCTCTTACACCACAGGACAAAGACCCAATGTGAAAGTTACTCCAGCTGTTGAGTATGCCAATCCCAGTGAAGACACAGTGACCAGGGAAATGAGCACCTAGTACATGTAAAGACCTAGTGGACCTTCTGTAAGGTGTCTTTTTGCCAGGACTTTATTTATTATCTGGTCTCCCTATAATCCACTCTCTAAAGGGAGTCACGATGACACTTTGGGTCTCTGGGTATCAATGTCCAGTATTCCTCTAAATGTCTCCCCTTTCCCCAATGTACAGTCACCCAAATAAACGGCAATAGGTCCCTTTGGGAAAGAACTGGGGTTAGTATTATGGTCTGTAATTGCCATAGTGATTTAGGGTCCTTCCTCCTGGGGACCTGGCCACCTTTTCAGCCAGTGGGTTCTAGGTCTGAAAACTGAGTCAGGTGCAGGAACTTGGCGAGGGATCATGGTTTTCTCAGACTGCTGCTCATTCATTGGAGATATATATATATGTGAATGAGTACTCAGCTTCCTAGTAATGCTACTGCCTGTCTCACTAGCACTTTCCTCATGGCCTTACTGAACAGTGTGTTCCCTGAGCCCTTGCATGGAACATAGTCTCCAGTGGGTCTTTTGGTCTCACATAATATATACACTGCAGCATGCCTACTTCCTTGCGCCTTTTAATCCCTTCCTCCACTGTCTCCCGTAGCAACTCAGTCATTTTTACCACACTCAGTGTGGGCCACCACGTTCCCCAGGCTCCTAGGAGTCACCCTAGCAGCAAATGTGCATCATTCTCCTAGGGTCCTGGTTGGAGTATTGCCTCAATCCGTTCAGGCTGCTATAACAAAATACTACAGACTGGGTATCTTATAAACAATAGAAATTTATTGCTCACAGTTCTGGAGGCTGGGAAGTCCAAGATCAAGGCGCCAACATGGTCATGTCCTGGTGAGCGCCCTCTTCCTAGCTCACAGCCAGTACCTTCCCACTGTGTACTCACTTTGCAGAAGGGGCTAGGGAGCTCTGTGGGGTCTAATCCCATTCATGAGGGCTGCACCCTCATGACCCAAGTACCTCCCGAAGGTTCCACCTACTAATACCATCACCTTTGGGGGTTAAGATGTCAACATATGAATTTGAGGGGAACACAAACATTCAGACTACAGCATTCCACCCCAGCCCTCCAAAATTAATGTCCTTCTTGCATGCAAATACATGTACTCCATCCCAACACCTCCAAAAGACAACTCGTTTCAGCATCAACTTAAGTCTAAAGTCCAAAGTCTCATTTAAATAGCATCTAATTGTTTCCCAAAGGTGCATGATGGAGGGAGAATCTGGTATACAACCGTTTCTCCAAATGTAAACTCTTTTGTTATTGGAGAATCTCTAAGAGATCTCTCAGATCCTTGGTTTCTCTCTCTTTTAAATGACAGGATTGGGTTATACCTAGGCTTCCCAATACAGAAGCTACATGTGCTTACTGAGGACTGGAAATGAAGCTATCCCGAATCGAGTTGCTCTGTGAGTGTGAAACAGACCAGATTTTGAAGACTTAGTCCAAAAAAAAAAAAAAGGAATATAAACTATCTCATAAATATTTTGATATTGATTACATGTTACAATGATAATATCACATAGGCTAAATAAAATACATTATTCAAATTAAAATAAATAAATAAAATAAATAGCATCTAAAACCAGATAGGGATGAGACTCAAGGTATGATTCATTCTGAGGCAAATTCCCTTCCAGCTGTGAACCTGTGGAATCAAACAAGTTATGTGCTTCCAAAATGCAATGGTGGGACCAGCATAGGGCAGACATTCCCATTCCAAAAGGGAGAAATAGGAGAGAAGAAAGGGGTGGCAGGTTCCAAGCAAGTCGAAACTCCAAGGCAAACAGTATTAAATCTAAGGCTTGAGAACAATCTTCTTTAACATAACGCTTTGCCCTCTGGGGCAGAGGTCCTGCTTTCTGGACACACTGGGGCACTCGACCTTCATGGCTTTGCTGAACCATGTGGCAGCTCTCTCGGGCTGAAATCACATGTTAGTGGCTCTATCAGTCTGGGTCTTGGGGTGACCCTACCCCCCATGACTCCACTGAGCAGGGGTGTAGCACCCACAGCTCTGAGTGGGAGTCATCTGGCTTGTTGAAACTCTGGAGATGGCCCCCCCGCTCTTGAAACCAAGGAGGCAGCCCTGATAATCTCTGAATTGCCTTTGGGTCCTTCTTCCTGTCTTGAAGAATATTGTACTTTTGTAGGTGAATAGCTCTATGGTCCCGTCCTGCAAAATCTAAGAAGTCTAATAACAACTTTCCTTTCATTCTTTCTTGTCTCCTCCTTCAGT
>NW_006791462.1:1048767-1050880 GCF_000442215.2 Lipotes vexillifer | reverse complement strand
TCCTGCTGAGGTGGCTGATTAAGTCCATGGCTGACATCCCTACTAATCCCCTTATCAAAGCATCCCTTGGTCACACTTATTAGTGCTCTCATCTGAATATGCTTTCTCATTTTTTGCCATATGGATAGGCTGAGAATTTTCCAAACTTTTAATTTCTGTTTTTCTTTTTTTTTTAACATCTTTATTGGGGTATAATTGCTTTACAATGGTGTGTTAGTTTCTGCTTTATAACAAAGTGAATCAGTTATACATATTAATTTCTGTTTTTCTTTTGATTAACAATTTTAAGCCATTTCTCTCTTCTCTCATTTTACTATGAGAATTCAAGAGAAGCCAAGCTGCTCCTTCAACACTTGGCTTGAAATAGCTTCAGCCAAATATCCAATTTTATCATCCACAAATTCTGTCTTCCACAAAACTCTAAGACATGAACACACTTCAGTGAAGCTCTCTGCCACTTTATAACAAGAATGGCCTTTCCCCCAGTTTCCAGTAAGATGTTCCTCATTTCCATCAAGACTTCATCAGAATGACCTTTAGTGTCCATGCCGCGACATACTGTGACCAGGCTGTTTATGACCACTTAGGTATTCTCTAAGAAGATTGAAGCTCTCTCTATACTCTTATCTTCTTCTGCGCCCTTACGCAAATTGCCTTTAATGGTCCATTCGTGGCAATGTCGACTTTTTCTAGCATGCACCTCCAAACTCTTCCAGCCTCTACCCATGACCCAGTTCCAAAGCCGCTTTCACATTTTTAGG
Source organism: Lipotes vexillifer (assembly GCF_000442215.2). NCBI lineage: Eukaryota > Metazoa > Chordata > Mammalia > Artiodactyla > Lipotidae > Lipotes > Lipotes vexillifer. The sequence continues at coordinate 1,050,119 of NW_006791462.1, read as the reverse complement.
TATTTGTTACAGCAGTACCCCACCCCAAGTACCAAAATCTGTATTAATAAGGGCTCTCCAGAGAAATATAATCAATAGGATATATATAGATATATATAAGAGGAAATTTATAGGGATTGACTTACATGGTTATGGAGGCCAGAAGTCCCATGATCTGATGTCTATAAGCCAGAGACCGGGTAAGTTGGTGCTATAATCTCTTCTGAGCCCAAAGGCCTGAGAACCAGGAGCTCCAACGTCTGAGGGTGGGAAAAATGGACATTCTAGCTCAAGAAGAGAAAAAGGAAATTTGCCCTTCCTTCGCCTTTTAAAATGATGCTTGTCCACATTGGTGAGGGTGGATCTCTTTGTCAGTCTGCTGAATTAAATGTTAATCTCTTTCAAAAACACTCGCACGGACACATGCAGAAACCATGTTTTATCAGCTATCTGAGCATCCCTTAGCCCAGTCAAGTTGACACATAAAATGATCTATTACAACGATTAGATCTTGTAACCCAAGAGAGTACCCCCAGACCAATAAACTCTCCCTTATCCAGTCTTATGACATGGCCCCCTTGATTGAGCACCCTCAAAATCCAGTCCCATGAATACCCTTCTGACTGCTGCTGACACATTCTAGCTAATTTGTGTGGATCCCTTGGGCTATAGGCCCTGTCCTCTCCTATCAGGCCCATGTTGTTCTTAGATGGGTTATACAGCTATGCCTGCCCAACAGGAGAAGAGGTGGGGGCAGATCCTGAGGGGGGGGTGTCTCCTGTTGCCTTGAGGGAACGAGGCCTCGAGTTATACCTAAAATCAAATATTAAAAGTGAAATACAGGGGACGCAGTAGTGTCTCAGTGGTTAAGAATCCACCTGCCAATGCATGGGACACGGGTTTGAACCCTGGTCCAGGAAGATCCCACATGCCGCGAAGCAACTAAGCCCGTGTGCCACAACTACTGAGCCCGCATGCCACAACTACTGAAGCCCGTGCACCTAGATCCAGTGCCCCGCAACAAGAGAAGCCACCACAATGAGAAGCCCGTGCACCTCAAAGAAGAGTAGCCCCTGCTCGCCGCAACTAGAGAAAGCCCGTGCACAGCAACAAAGACCCAACACAGCCAAAAATAAATAAATAAAAAAATAAAAATTAATTTACAAAAAACAATGTGGATAAAATTTGTATTTAAAAAAAAGAAGAAGGGGGCTTCCCTGGTGGCGCAGTGCTTGAGAGTCCGCCTGCCGGTGCAGGGGACGCGGGTTCGTGCCCCGTTTCGGGAGGATCCCGCGTGCCGCGGAGCGGCTGGGCCCGTGAGCCATGGCCGCTGGGCCTGCGCGTCCGGAGCCTGTGCTCCGCAAATGGGAGAG
>NW_006791462.1:1041349-1048757 GCF_000442215.2 Lipotes vexillifer | reverse complement strand
AAAAAAAAAAAAAAAAAAAAAAGAAGAAGGAATGGGCCATCTGTGCAGGTTCTGAGGGTGCAGAGGGGCCTGAGGTAGTGGTATCATATAATTGACAGGATGCCCAGTTAAATTAGAATTTCAGATAAATAAATAAAATTTTAGTGTAAGTATGCCCCATGCAATATTTTATTTTTTGTTATATTTTTATTTGCTAAATCTGGCAATGCTAGCCTGGGGAGCTGCTATGATCTGAATGATTGCGTCCCCCCTAAATTCGTATGTTGAAATCCTAATGCCCAATGTGATGGTATTAGAAGGTGGGCCCTTTGGGAGGCGATTAGGTCATGAGGGTGGAGCCTTCATGAATGGGATTAGTGCTCTTATAAAAGAGACCCCAGGGCTCCCCTGGTGGCGCAGTGATTGAGAGTCCCCCTGCTGATGCAGGGTACACGGGTTCGTGCCCCGGTCCGGGAGGATCCCACGTGCTGCGGAGCGGCTGGGCCCGTGAGCCATGGCCGCTGAGCCTGCGCGTCTGGAGCCTGTGCTCCGCAACGGGAGAGGCCACAACAGTGAGAGGCCCGCGTACCGCAGAAAAAAAAAAAAGAGACCCCAAAGAGCTCGCTAGCCCCTTCCACCATGTGAGGACACAGAGAGAAGTCTGAGACCTGGGAAGAGGGCCCTCATCCAACCATGCTGGCACCCCGATCTCAGACTTCCAGCCTCCAGAACTGTGAACAATAAATTTCCGTTGTTTATAAGTCACCCAGTCTGTGGTATTTTGTTATAGTAGCCCAAACGGACAAAGGGAGACGTCAAAATGTTCAGGGTCACTCATCAACATGTGTCCCAAGTTTTCCCAACCAAGACTCTAATTTTAACAAAATAGACTTGCCTCCGCCAAACAGTCATCTTCGAAGCTGGATTCGAAGTTTTAAACCTGGATTAAAGAACCCGGATTCTTTAAAATCCTGAGTTTGGTCTTGAGATGTTTTTTCTGTTCTTCCACCGCAGAAGATAAGAGCTTTGGTGTAAGCTACCAAAGAGACACTCTGGATTTCACAGTATTTGTTTAACAGACCTCACCTTTTCATTAGCCTTCTGTAGGTATCAATGCAACTAAATGACAGCTGGCAGATCTCATTGTCTTTGTAGGATTCCCTCTTCTCCCCTCCCACCCGCCACCCCGCACCAACCCATTTCCCGAAAGCCTGAATCATTGCACTGACAAGGCATTCCCTTCCACAGAACATTTCCCAAAGACACTGCTTGTGAAAGTTTTAGCAAGTGCGCCACCATCTGGTGCCTGGGACAATCCATACCCCACATACCACTGGGGATGGGGTCTATGGTGACAGCCTGCTAGTGAGTAATCCCATCTCCCAAATACCATTTTACTGCCTGCTTTCTTGGATCACTCCTGGTAGCAGATGTGTTAGTTTAGGTCCTCTGGTAAGGAGACACTGAATTGGAGTACAAAGTACAAGAGATTTATTGGAGGGTAATGTTTGAAAGGAAGGGAAAGCAGGATTGGGCGTGGAGAACCTCAGATCGTGAAAGTTTTGGCATCCCGGATGAAGAGTTCATTAGAGGAATCCCTCAATGGGCAGAAGGGATCAGGCCTTAGTACGCCTCCCATGCTCACTCATTGTCTAGGGGCTGCGCGGGAAGAGCTTGGCTTCTGCTTAAATGCTTTAGCGATCTCAAAGGTGCTGCACCTTGAGGCTGACAGCTAACTGCACTCCTTGCTGCTGGATGGCAAATTCTTTTTGAAAGGATAGCCAAGAGACACAGATGCTTCTTTTCAAAAATGGTGCTGGGACAATTGGGTACCAATGTGGAAAAAAGGAAAGAGATTGGACCCTTACTTCAATTAATACCCTAAGATCAGTACAAGTAGATTATACATCTAAATCTGAAGGGCAAAATTATGCTTTTACAATGTAAATGATTATGTTCACAGCTTTGGAAGTTTAAGAACTTCTTAAACAGTACACAAAACCATTAACCATAAAAGAAAAAATTGATACTTTGATTACATTAAAATTAAACAGTTCATTAAAATATACCATGAAGGGGCTTCCCTGGTGGCGCAGTGGTTGAGAGTCCGCCTGCTGATGCAGGGGACGCGGGTTCGTGCCCCGGTCCGAGAAGATCCCACGTGCCGCGGAGCAGCTGGGCCGGTAAGCCATGGCCTCTGAGCCTGCACGTCCGGAACCTGTGCTCCGCAGCGGGAGAGGCCACAACAGTGAGAGGCCCGCGTAACACACACAAACACACACACACAAAAAAAAGATACCATGAAGAAAATTAAAATTGATGCATACAGTAGCAGAAGATATTTGCAATATATATGTAGCAAACAAAGTTCTAGGACTTGGGACATATACAGAACTGCTGGAAAATGATAAGAAAAATTTTTTAATGGGAAAAAAGTCATAAACAGTTACTTCACAAAAGTAGAAATCCAAATGGCCAATAAACATATGAAAATGTCCTTAACTTTATCAGAGAAATGCAAATTAAAACCATTATGAGATACCACCACACATCTACCAGAATGGCGGCTGGCTTTGTGCTTCTTTTTTTTTTTTTTAATCCTTACAATACCAACTGCTGGCAAGGATATGGAACAACAGAAAGTCTGACACACTGCTAGTGGCAATGTAATTTGATTTAACCATTTTGAAAAAGTTTGGCATTATCTAGCGGATTTGAAACTAATGCATTTTCTGTGACCCAGCAATCCCACTTCTATATATACACCCAACAGAAATTTATGTATATGTTCATCAAAAGACATGTACAAGAATGTTCTTAGCAGCACTGCCTTAATAGCCCTTACACTTGAATAAGCCAAAATTCAAGCAGTTGAATTTTGACCAACAGTTGAAAGGGTAAAACATTGTGATATTTCCAAACAATGGAAAACTATTCAGCAGTGAAAATTAATGAGCTACAGCTACATGCAACAACATGAATGTACCTTACAAACATGACATTGATGGAAACAAGCCAAGAATAAATATTACATACTGTATGACTCCATGTATATAAAGCAGAAAAACAGGAAAAACTCATCTACATTGTTTAGGAACTCATACATAGGTGGTAGAACTATAAAGCATACCAAGGACATGATTAACAAAAGTCGGGATATTGGTTATTTCTTGGAAGAGGAAAAATGGGAGTGATCAGGAAGGGACACACTGGAGGACTTCTATTTTTTTTCCAATTTTTTATTATGGAAAATTTCACAGATACAGGAAAAGTTGAAAGAATAATACAAGTAACATTCATGTACCCTCCAGTTAGATATAACAGTTGCTAACATTTTGGCATTTTGCTTTATATCTCTCCACGTATACTTACATATATTTTTTTAGCAGCTTTATTGAAATGTAATTCATATCTCATACAATTCACCCATTTTAAATGTACAACTCAGTGGTTTCTAGTATAATCATGGATATATGCAACCATCAGCATATTCAATTTTAGAACATTTTCATCACCTCAGATGTACACTTCATACTTTTAGCTATCAATTCCCTATCCTCCCATCCTCCCAGCAAGCACTAATATAATTTCTAGCTCTATAGATTTGCCTATTATGGACATTTCATATAAATGGAATCATATGTGGTTTCTTGTGATTGGCTTCTTTCATTTAGTATCTTAAAGGTTCATACATGTTGTAGCATGTGTCAGTAATTGTATTAGTCTGCTTGGTCTGCTATAACAGAATACTACAACCTGGGAGGTTTAAACAACAAACTTATTTTCTCATAGTTCTGGAGACTGGAAGTCCAAGATCAAGGTGCCACCAGGGTTGGTTTCTGGTGAGACCTCTTCTTGGGTTGCAGATGGCCACATTCTCACTGTGTCCTCACATGGCCTTTCTTCTGTGTGCCTGCAAAGAGAGAGATCTCTGGTATCTCTTCCTCTTCTTACAAGGATGCCATTCCTATGGGATTAAGACCCCACCCTTAGCACCTCATTTAACCTTAATTATCTCCTTAAAGTTTCTATGTCCAAATTCAGTCACATTGGGGGTTAGGGTTTCAACACATAATTTTGCGGGGGGTGGGGTGGGGCATAATTCAGTCTATAACAGCACTTCACTCTTATTTATGGCCAAATAATATTCCATTGTATAGATATGTCACATCTTGTTTATCCATTCACCAGTTGATGGGCATTTGGGTCGTTTCTACCTTTTACCTATTATGAATAATGCTGCTATATTATAAACAGTTGTGTATAAGTTTTTGTGTGGACACGTGTGTTCCATTTCTCTTGGGTATGTACCTAGGAGTTGAATTGCTGGGTCATGTGGTAACTCTATGTTTAACCATTAGAAGAACTGCCAGACTGTTTTCTGAAGTGGCTGCATCATTTTACATTCCCACCAGCAGTGTATGAGGGTTATAATTTTATCAAGTCTTTGACAACACTTGTTATTATCTGACCTTTTATTATAGTCATCTTAGTGGGTGTGAATGGCATCTCATTGTGCTTTTAGTTTGCATTTCTCTGATCAATCATGATGTCAAGCATCCTTTTAATGTGCTTATGGGCTATTTGCATTTCTTCTTTGCAGAAATGTTTATTCAAATCCTTTGCCCAATTTTTAATTGGGTTATTTCTCTTGGTATTATCAAGTTGTAAGAGTTCTTTATGAATTCCTTGTTTCGTGTTTCCTTGCATTTCCTGTTTTTGTCTTGTTTTGTATTTACTTACAGTTTATGGAGCTTCCTGGATGTGTAGACAAATGTTTTTCAATAAATCTGTGAAGTTTTTAGCCATTATTTCTTCAAATAACTTTTCTGCTCCTTCCTCTCTTCTGCTTCTAGGAGGTTAGTATTCGGTGGAATGGAGGGCAGTAGCCTCAAGTTTTCTACGCTTGCTTCTCCCAGCACAGAACCACCGCCTTACAAGCCAGAACAAGGGTAATGGGGCCCCAGTATTGTCAGCGGTGCCGTGCCCAGGGTAGAGTCTCCATCCCACAAGTGGTGGCTGGGTAAAAGAAGGAAGCCTGCGCCTCTTGGCCATGGTCACTGGATCTTAGCCTCAGCGACAGGTAGCTAAGGGCAAGATGAGAAAATCTCACATCCTGCACCTTCTAAGGAGATAGCCTTCCAACTGGGAGCTAGGAAAAGGTGGAGCCCTGTGTTCTTGCTTGCACCAATCCAGAGAGGAGTTTCCTTCTTGCAGAGCTAGAAAAGGGGGAGGAAGGGAATGGGTCTTGGTTCCAATACCACATACTCCCCATGTTCTAATCAAATTTTAGTAGACTTTTTATTGAGTAGATGTTTCTTCATTTTCTGTATGTCCTTAGGATAATGTCCAGAGATTTTTTAATGGTTGTACGTATTTATACATAATTTTCACCAGTTTCACTGGAGAGCTAGTCCACAGAGCTCCTCACGTTGTCCTGCCAGAAGTGAAACTTCCATATATATCCATATATATTTTTGGCTGAGCCATATCAAAATAAGTTGCAGACATCAGGAAACATTCCTAAATACTTCAGTATGCATCTCCCCCAAATAAGGACGTTTTCCTATATAACCATAATACTATTATCATTCTTGAATAAATTAACATAATTTTATACATCATCTAATAAACAGTCCATATTCAAATTTCTCCAAGAATGTCTTTTATGGGCCTTTTTTTGGGTGGTGTGTGGTGGGGAACCAATAACCAAACAAGGTTCACATATTGCATTTTGTTGCTTTGTCTCTCTAGATTTCTTTAACTTAAAACAAACCTTCCACTTTTTCTTTTCATCTTATTTATATTTTGAAGAGTCCAGACTAGTTGTCTTTTAGAAGTCCACACAGGAGGATGGTTACTTCTTGTGTGCTGTCAATCTTCTGTTTCTTGACCTGGGTAGTGGTTTCCCTATGGCATTAGCTTTTAAAATTTTTTCATTAGGCTACACGGTAATATTTTATGCGTCACATTTGTATGTAATCAGTACTAAAAAGAAATGAGCTATCAAGCCATGAAAAGACATGGAGGAACTTAAACGTATATACTTTAGTGAGCGAAGCCAATCTGAAAAGGCTACCTACTGTGTGATTCCAATTATACAGCGCTCTGGAAAAGGTAAAACTAAGGCGACAGTGAAAAGGTCAGTGGTTGCTAAGGGTTAGTGGAGAGGGAGGGATGAATAGATGGAGGACAGAGGATTTTTAAGGCAGTAAAACCATTCTGTATGATACTGTAATGGTGGATACATGCCATTATACACTTGTCAAAATGCATAGTATGTACAACACCAAGAGAGCACCCCATTGTAAACTAAGGTCTTTGGTTGATTCTGATGTGTCAGTGTAAGTTCATCGATTGTAACAAATGTACCCCTCTGGTGGCGGATGCTGATAGTGGGGGAGGTTGTGTGGGGGGGAGGGTAGGGGGTATATGGGAACTCTCTGTACTTTGTTCAATTTTGCTAGCAACCTAAATCTGCTCTAAAAAACAAAGTCTATTTTAAAATCTGTATGTATATTATATTCCCCAGTTTTTTGTTAAAGGAGGAAATGTCTGGAGAGAAGTGATTACAGTTATAGTGCTCTAAGTTGCTCACATTTTTAAAGAGGTATGTCAATATATTAACTTTAGACTTAATTAAGTACAGTGGGCTATCGAAGTCAAAATTCTATGCTTTTCCCATTACACCGTCTTCCTCTCTAGAACCAAGTAAGGAGTTATTGACTTTCCGAAGTCTCCTAGGTTCAATCTTGATAAGTGAACTGCCAGATTTAGTGCCTGGGCTAATTTTTGCAGTTGTCATAGCTTCTTCTTCTTGTGAGGGTCTCCTTACAAGCATTTCAAAGTTCCCTCCAATCTCATTCTCTCCAATGAGTTGGCTTCTCCCCTTGACCTCCAAATTACAATAGCTGAGAGGTAACAATCTTCTCTCTCATGCCCTCCCCTGAAGTTAATCACGGCTTGCCCCCTGCCCTGGGGAGAAACAGTGACAGAAGTCTTGGCATACTGCTTGGAAAGGTCCCTCACTCATGATCAAGGGGATTAGGCTAAGAAAGAGACCGAGCTAATGATTAAAGAGAGTTAGGGATAATGTTTCCTTGCTTCTATTCCTAGCAGTACTGTACTAGCACGGGATTGGTTCAAATTAACACCTGACTTTCTATCTGTGAAACTAGGGAGACGGATCTGTTTGGGCTAACAAAATATACTTGGGGAAAAAAAAAATGTTTTTGTTGATACCATAAGAGTGACTGACCAGAGAAGTCTGGGAATTTTTATAAATAAAATAACCATGAATGTGCTTGTAAACACCATGCCGTTCCACAGCATCATTCCTTTTTTTAGTTAGGTTTTTGTTTTTGTTTTTGTTTTTTGAGAACAGATTTTTGTCACTAAACAGATGCAGGCTTTGCTGGGAAGGGAAAGA
>NW_006791462.1:1035182-1041314 GCF_000442215.2 Lipotes vexillifer | reverse complement strand
CTGGGAAGGGAAAGAGTAGAAGTGGGTTACAAGAGAAGTGTAAGGTACAGGCCTTGCCTTCAAGGTTCTTACAACCCTATTGGAGAAAAAAAAATTCAGCTAGGAGAAGGAAGAGAAAATATTTCGCTGGTTTGGAGTGCATGATCATTTCTTTATATGCCAGAGGTGAAGCTGACTTTTGAAGAAGGGGAGGAAGGTTTGTGTAGCTAATTAATTGTGAAAAATGAAGGCACTGTGTAGGTTCCTTAAAAGTGAAGGCCAACAGATTTGCTTTCAAAAACACCTTTGGGGAATTCCCTGGTGGTCCAGTGGTTAGGACTCAGCGCTTTCAACCCGGGCCCAGGTTGGATCCCTGGTCAGGGAACTAAGATCCCACACACCACGCAGTGCAGCCAAAACAAACAAACAAAGAAACAGAAACCACCTTTGGCAGCTGTATTTTCTCTTAAAGAATGTCTCTTAATGCCAACTGGGATCTGTTCTTTCAAGTCCTCAGCAGATTATAGAAGCCTTATTTCTCTGACCCTACTTTCTATCACCAGTACTGCTGCCTGTCTTGGAAAGTAATAGGACTCCACTCCTTGGACAGTGTTCTACATCCTAGCTGGTCCACAAGTTTAGATTGACCTTTCACCTAGTTAGGGCCCAGGAGTGAAGTTGACTCCATCAAGGAAAAGTGGTAAGAGATATGATCCTACGTGGACAGTGTTTCTCAGTGAGGCAGTGCGGATCAAACGAGGGAAATGGGGATAATGCTCTCTTCCATATGTCATGCTTTCTTGGTGACCAATAATTTCTGACTTATCTGTTTAATGTCGATCTCCCCAATGAAAGGGCATGCTCCATGAGGCTGTTGACCATGTCTTTTTCATTCTTGGTTGTATCACCAGCACCCAGCACAGTATCTGACACATAGTCAGTGTCCTATAAATATCTTTTAAATAAATAATTAATTAATTAGTTAAGCGGGACTTAAATCCTGACGGGATGTAGATGGAAACTAGCAAATGAGTGAGAAAAGGTGGTGAGAAATAAACTGAAGTCTTCGTTGGGAGCCATGAAGTGACTGCAGGAACAAACCAGGAAGTGTGGAATAGTAGGGCCTTCTAGTAACAGTGGTGAGGAAGTGAGAGTGAGAGGAATGAAATTAACACTTGTTGAGGATCTTCTAGGTGTCTAGTGCTTTAACATGTATGAATTCATTTAATCTTCACAGCTCCATGAGATAGGCAATATTATAATACATGTTTTACAGGTGAAAAGAAAAGGAGGTTCAAAGAGGTTCAATAACTTGCTAATGATCATTATTGTGAGATAATTTCCCATGGATCTCTCATGCTTTTCCACATCTTGTGAACAGAGACACTGACTGACATGGTTCTGGACTATTTTTTTCAAGGATATTTGTATAGTGAACAGCTTTGGAAGACACAGTGTCTCCCTGTGGAGCAATGGAAAGGCAAACTTACTGCCCATCATAAAAGATTCAGACTCATTAAACTCAGTGTTGCTCTCCTGTAACACAACCCACTGCATGTGCAGGTGTCACCTGGCCCTTTCTGAGTAGCTCCTATGAGACTTGGGGGCAAGGTGAACTGACACAAGAAAAAGCTTATACTCTGGCTACTACTATTGCTGACCCAGGAGTCTCATGTCTTCTGCCAGCATCCATGAAAAAAATGTGGCAGGCTAACTTGTTAGCTTGCAAGTAAGATAAAATCTCAGAACCATCACAAGTCTTGATGGTTACACAGGTGAAGTGTCAGAAATGGGAACTGTACCCATATCTGTTTGGCTCCAGAACCTACACTCTCTTCCCAGGATGCTGTTGCTTCCTGAGCCGTACACAGGAGTAGTTGCTGCATCGTATGATGTCATTCCTCCCTGCCCTTCTCCGATACCTATGTGTCACTAGACCTGACTTTACTTTTCAAGTTGGATGATTTGGGTGTTCCATTAAGCAGAGAAGAGGTTTAAAGTATCTGATTATAATTGTCTTTCCCTCTGTCTCCTAGATTAATGGAAGTCTTTAATCTATCATCCTATCTGCTTAATCACGCTATTTGCCCAGGGTTATGGTTCTTGTAATAGTCAGGCTTTTGTCAGGCATATTCATCCTGATGAACAAAAGTTCCCAGAGGACACAACGACTGGAGCACCTTAGATACTTCATAAATAACCGGCTAGTTTTAGCTCTTTGGGGGTTACTTGCCAAGCTCTACATCAAAAAGCACTGGGCCTTCTATGTCCTTGTTGGGCCATCTAGCGGGTATACAATGGTGGGATCCCAAGATCACATTTTCCATATATTTCTAACCCCCAAATTAATTGTATAAAGTGGTTTCGGTAGACATTTCTAATCTCAGGAGTCCCAAATACCCCTTTTGTTCATATAGGTCTTTTGCTCTTGTTATCTACAAACTCTTTTTAGCTTCAACAATGTTGGGATGTCAGGCAATCATTCTCTCTGTTCACTAAAGCTGGAGCTACAGCTGCCGCTACAGTGTTGGGGAGAGGGGAAACAGGAGGCTGTCGAGGAGTGAGGCCATTCCCCCTTATCACGTCCCCAGAGGACTGCTCTACCAGAAGGCCTGATGATTTGTCTAGCATTTGCACCAGAGTGATCGCATGCTGTCCTCACAAGAGCCCTTTGAGGAAACAGGTTCAAAGAGTTTAAGTGACTAACTAGTCCAACATTATACTGTACATTCCTAGCAGATCTGGGGCTAGAATTCCTCTCTATACCTTGTATATTTAGTGAGTTCAGAGGCTAGTGTCCTAGTCTTCAGGTGGTAGAGGACCAGGACGAGGAATCTTCCTTTTGACAGCTTCTGGTCATCCTGCCATAAGACAGAATCCCAGGAGGCAAAGGGCAGGACAACGTCAACGCCTAGCCACATCATGCTTCCTTCCACAAAGGCAGGGTGGAAGGGTGGTGTAAGGACTGATGTACTGCAAAGAGCTGAGGGCTGGGAGTCCTAGAGTCTGACTGGACCATGAATTTTTCTTTCACCACCCTGCATCCAAAATCTACAATGTGCTGGTATCTTTGGGTCTGAGAGTCCAGCCAGATAACCAGTTCTCCTGGCCGAATGGCCCACTGGCAGTTTCGAGCAGCAGAATTAACCTCCCCACAGCCTTCGGCTCTCCCCTTCCTGACCCTCTCTAGCAGCTGTTGCTCTCGTCTGAACAGAGGATGATTGTTTCACTTCTTGACTTCTAGGCATGGATTTACCAAGCTGGGCTCCGCTTGGGTTGGACCCAGAGTTGATGGGAAGCAAACAGTTCAGAAAAGGGCTACGTAACTTGGAGTTTCCACCGTGGTGAACCAAGCAAGGAGCACTGGGGATAGGAAAAGGAGGCATTTGGGATGCAGGCATGTATGAAATAAGGAGGGTCTCGAGAAAGTAGACTCGGGGTTTCTTTTCTTGAGCTGTATGTCTGTTTGAAGAGGCAAGAGACAGGGAAACAATTAGCATATTTCTGTCCTGCCAGCTCCTCAGGTGAGCAGCAACATGCCCCAGAGACACATTCTTTTTCAGTGTGGGCATTAGCAGTTCTCTAAGAACTGGGAACCTCATAGAAGGCACATTAATTTAATCCTTTTATCATAGATAACAGAGGTCTACTTAGGACACCTCAAGAAAAGAAAGATTATGATGACGATACACATAGCCTGGAAGACCTACTAGATTCCAAAGCAGCTCTAGTCCTCAGCGTCATGTTCCCTTCCTCTTGTATAACATCCCTGCTTCCCTCTGTAAGTCTACTCTATTCTCCTCTTGCCAGGGACTAGAAAATTCTCTCCGTAGTCTATATGAACAGTTCCACAGGTTGCTGGTCTGATTGCCCTAGCTTGATGCCATCAATCCTGTTGGACAGAACTCTTTGTGCCTGGCTACCTTATCTGTCACCAAATCTTGCGGCCCATTCCTGGTACAGTCAAGGTCACCCCTATGCCACAACTAGCTGGGTTTGCTTTCCTGGCCAGGAGGCGGTGAGCAGAGTTTTGGACACGGCAGACACCGTGACTAACAGGTCTACTACAGAGGACTTTCCCTGAAGGTTTACATCAGCCTTGGTGACAATTCACCTATGAGAGATTCATAGGTGAACACGAGAGAGACAGGGCCAGTTCTGTGTGTATGTGGAATAGGCAGCTGCCCATGCCAGTGTTTCCCAAATCATGGTCCTCAAACCCCTGCAGGAGAGTCATCTTTGTGCTTTAAACCTTCAGATTTCTGGGCTCAACTTCAGGCTTACAGAATCAGAATTTTGGAGTCGGGATCAGAGAATCTGCATAGGTAACAAGCTCCTCACATGACTCTGTGTCCACTAAAGTTGAGGACCTCTGTTCTATATTCTTCGAGCTTCATTTGAGTTGTTGCCTCTTTCTTCTAGTTCTTCTCCTGCTATCTCTGTTTAGCAAAATCCTGCCCCAACCCTGGAGGCCAAGGTCAGGTGTAGCTGCCTTCATGGAGCTCTCCCTGATTTCATGTCTCCTTAACTCCAACTATCTCCTGACGCTATGCAGCAGGGGATATTAGGCATCTAAGAACTGGGGTGCAAGGGAGTGTTGAGGCTATGAGAAGGCACATGTGGGATGGAGCTGTAGGAAAGAATTTATGTTTTGCTCCCAACTTTTTATTTGGAAAAATCTGATAGTAAACTATGATAAATAACAGCATATCCTTCACCTGGAAATTAACATTTTAGATTTGCACATAGGCTCTCTCTCCATATACACATACACACATGTAATAAAAACATTTATGTGTTTGGCTACAACATTTGAAATTAACTTGCAGGTACCATGCCACTTTGCACCTAAATACTTCAGCATGTATTTCCTACAAACAAAAGCATTCTCTCATTCTCTTGCATAATAATGACACCATATCACATCCAAGACATGTAACATTGATAGAATAATATTATTCAATATTGAGTCCATATCAAAATTTCTCAAATTATCTCCAAAACATCCTCTTTGGAGATAGCCGTTTGTGTTGATACAGGATTCAGTCAAGAATCATGGATTTCATTTGATTGTCTTTTCTTTTTAGTCTCTTTTAATCTAGATTCTAGAACAGTACCTTTGGCTTTTTTTCTTAATGATGCTGATATTTTTGAAGAGTCCAGGTCCTTTGTCTTGTTTACATTCTGGAGTCGTCTGATTGTTTCCTTACGATTAGGTTCATATTAAACATCTTTGGCAAGAATACCACAGAAGTAACGCTGTTTACTTCCCATTGTGTCACATCAGGAGGTTCACATGCAATTGCCCTGTTACTGGCGATGCTAAATTTGATCACTTATGTAAGGTGGTGTCTTCTAGAAGTCTTCATTGCAAAGGTACATTTTCCCTTTGAAATTAATAAGTAATCTGCGGAGTAATCGGGAATGAGCACATTTAACAAGCTCTTATGGTGATTTTTTAGTGCACTGAAGTTTGAACTGCTGTTTTACGTGGTGTGGTGTGAATGAGGGTCCTCAAAGGCCTTATCTGCCTCCAAAATACCTCAGGCTTAGCATGTCTGCCTTCACATTTCACCTCTCACTCCACCTCCAAATACCCTCTCCCTCTCGCCTGGCCCCAAATCCCTAGCATGAGAGACATTAGTAGGCCAGATGGGGGCATTGCCTAAAACCCGAGGGAGCTTTCTCCCCTACTCTGGTCATTGGCCTTGTGAGGAAGCGCCCTTGAAACGGACAAGGTATTTTTGTTTGTTTGGTTTGTATTATTATCAATAATAATAATAATAATAATAGAGTGAACTAAGCCAAGCACTGTACATAAATTACATCATTTGATCCTATGCCAATCTGATGATTTTACAGATGGGAAAACTGAGGCTCAGAGAAGTGAAGTAACTTCTCTAAGGTTACACAGCTATTAAGAGTGGGAACTGGATTCAAATCCAGTACCACTTATAAAGCCCATGCTTTTAAACACTAAGCTATATACTCCCTAATGAGCAATAATTCCACCCAAATTCAGAATTCTCTTGCCATTTTCTTCTGAAGAGTTCTAGGCCCACAGCATTCCTGAGAGTGAGGAAGCAAGGACACTGGACTTATTATCTTTAAAGGTGGAGAGATGGTTTAATAGAGAAATCAATTGGCATTCCT
>NW_006791462.1:1032237-1034862 GCF_000442215.2 Lipotes vexillifer | reverse complement strand
TTCCTGTGGTCTTACAGCAAGTGAGTAACCAAGCAGGGATGTTGATGGAGAAACCTTAAGCTCTTGCTTATGAATTTGATTTTGATTTAAGAGGCAGCTGAGAGCCACTGTGATTTCTGACTGGTGCTTGCTGAATCCAGAGTGGGTTCAGGTTGGATTAATATCATTGTCCTTTGTGTGGGGAAATGCTGCTGCTTGATAATAAACAGGCTTGCAGGCTTTGGTGGAAAAGACGGGTGTTGCCTTACAGCCCCTTTCTGTGCTTTGCACCCTTGATTGACTGTCTCTATGTTTACACCTCTCTGTCCAGCCTGTCACAGGGGAAAATGCTACCTCTTAGATTCTAGTTTAGCTCAAGAAAACCTCTTCCCCTCACCCTACACCCTCCATTCCCAATAAACAGAAAGAAAAACCTTGTAAAGGTGCTCTGAATTTCTGTAGCCCACAGTTTTCTCTAGTCTGCCAGTTCTCCCATGAGGATGCCCAGTCAAATGCTGCAGTGAAATGGAAAAAAAAAAACCCCACAAAAACCAAGACTCTCTCCTGCTAGCAAGAGTCATTTGTAATTTGGGGGGGTTATTGACCGATTTATCTTTAAGTTTCAGGTTGCCCATTTCTTAGCAACAGGGGTGTCAGGAAAATACCTCTGCACCTGTTGCAAGGTTTCATCTATGGCTGGAGCTAGACACAGACAAACACATATAGAGTATCATCCCAATTTTAGCATTTGCGCTGTTAAAGCAAGCACGTGTGCATGTAAAGTATCACCCAAGTTTAGCATATGTCCTGATAAATTAAACAACATCATATATAGACACAAAAGATTTCAAAATTGGAAGAGTCCTACTCTTCACCCCCTGGCTGTGCACACTTAGAACATCTTAGAACATCTCTATACTGAGAGACCAAAGTTTGGGCACCTCATGTGACAAGTTACTTACTAAGTTTCAGAGGCAGCTGCTCTCTGTGACCAGCTTCCAGGTTTTTTTTTTTTTTTTAAACAAGGGTCTTTGAGAAAATAAAGTGAAATCCATCCTCCCAGTAACTTCTAGCTTTTGGTGGCTGCTCCCTTCCTCTGGAGTCACGAAGAACGAGGGATCACCTTTTCTACCCAGGCCCTTCCCCCTGACCCTAGAGAGACTGAAACTTCCAGCACCACAGTTCCCAGCCAGGACCTTCTCTGCAGTGACTATTCTCCCCTTCTGACTGCTCCCTTTGGATGGCATGTGTCTCCAAGGTTCATGCTCCTGGTGGGTGCTGTCCCACCTATATTTCTCTGCTTCTCCCTGCCCACCAAGCAAGCACAAAGCTCCTGGGAGGCTGGGCTTCTGCCAGCCCACTGCAGTGCCATCGCTCCGCTTGCCAAAAGCCATCTGATGCGTCAGGTAAGCAAGTGGTTAGAGAGGTACATTGGGTTTCTGAGAGGCACTAGTCTAGCTAAGGCAGAAACAGGCTCGAACTTAATAATCTGCTCATCACACACAGTAAGAGACACCCTGACTTATTCAAAGACACCGTGGGTGGTGCAGAGGATGAATAAGCATGATTCACTGCCACTCTGGCACCCGGGGCATGAAGAATAATAAAACCCAAAGAATTGTAGCCGCCTGAGTAGTAAATTAAGAGATCCGGGGCTCAGCTAGACTCTCGACATCAATGTTACCATGGCAATAAAGGGCCCCAGCATTCAGCAGCTATTACAGAGCAGGCATCTAATAGGCTAGTCTATGTCACAGCCAAAGCCCAAGGGGCTAGCAAAGAAGAACAATTAGCATATCCATTCATTAGGGGCCTCTGCACACTTCTTCTCTTAATTCCAATTAGTTGTTTGTTTGAACCAATGTCGCTTGCCTGCATTATACTCATTAGTGCCTTTTAGCCACTGGAAATAGGCTTGAAACTCCACAAGGACCTCACTATTTCCCAAGCCTTCATTGTTTCCCTAGGGGGTCTAAGCTTATATAGTCACCAACTTAGAGCCCTCAGTCCCTCTAAATGAAAGCATCGCTCACTGTACAACTGTACTCGACAGATGGAAACTGCTCAGGAATGTGATGTGCTAAGGGTTCTTCCTGGAACTCAGCGAAATAAGGATCCGGGGCCATTATCTGGATCATTCAGGTCAAAGAAACCCTCTGGCCTTAGCCAGTGAGCCTGCTGGCCACGCTTGCTGGCCACTACTCAGAGGCTAGCTGTTCAGGAGGGGAACTTTGGGCACTGGAGACCATACTGGCATCATCAAAGTCGAGCAGTAGCTGTTCCAGCTTGAAGGACTGCCCTTCAAGTTCCAGCCCAAACCCCGCCTATTCTGGGAAGCCTTCCCTGATCTTTGCAGTCCCAAATGAGTTTCCCCTCCTCCACAAATTTTGAAGATGACACCCTATGCTGGGCAGCATTCATGGGAAGCCTCAGGTCCTAGGCCAGCCTGGAGTTTCCTCACCAGTGACTTCAGAGTCCTCAAGGTCACTATTTCTGGAAGGGACTGGGGTTCTAGAGAGCACTCAGCAATGCTTGGGTGACTCCAACGGCAAACAACTCTTAAGCTCCACTGCACATGACCTCCTAGAGACTCCCTGAAGACTTAGCCAATCCCTAGGCAGGGAAAGTACATAACCGCCCCTTGAT
>NW_006791462.1:1025009-1032185 GCF_000442215.2 Lipotes vexillifer | reverse complement strand
CGCTCTTTGATGGCTCTAGAACACTCCCCCTTACACACACACACACACACACACACACACACACACACACACACACACACACGATTGTGTAAATAGCCCACAGGAATAGATGCCTTAAACTAGCCCCTCTCAGAAGCAAAGAATCTCTCAAAAGTGCTACCTTCTCTTCCTTCCTTTGGGAACAGGAGAACCCAGTCCATAAGACTGTTTCTGTTCCCCATCAGCCACCGTGTGGTTTTCCTGAGGCAGGCAACCAGGAAAAGGGGCTTATAGAAGCAGCTGCTAACATCTGTGCACAAGGACTGGCCATATAGTTTTAGGGACTTGAATCATTTGCCTTTGAACTTGCTATCAAGTTCAAAGCCTCTCCTTTCTCCCTCCTCTCTTGCCTCTGTAGCCACTGCTTCATTTGCAGCCCCATTGGCCACTTCTGGCTCCAGTCTGCTACACTGTTAAGCAGACTGCTTTTTTCCAAAATTGGCGGGAATGGTTTCTCCTTTAGTCTTTTGAGTGTGAGCTCATACAGATTTCTGTCTTTGAGGTCCTATGGGATTTTGTTATTTTACCCCACCCAACAGCTGGCATTCCAGAAGACAGCCTGGGCTATAGTCAAAACACACTGCAAATATATTAAGGATATGGCAAACCCCAAATTACCCAGAACGCTAGGGAATGAGAGATTCTGGAGAATGGAACATTTTGTTACCTGAGTTCACATTGCTCCAAACCCTCTTTTATCTCCCACTCTTAGTTTTTTCTCCCAGTTTTATTGAGATATAATTGACATACAACATTACGTAAGTTTAAGGTGTACAATGTGATTTTATACACATATATATGTGTATATATGTGCAATATATATGATAAACATATATATTGCAAAATGATTACCACCATAGTGCTAGCTAACACCTCTAGCATGTCACATAATTACCATTTATTTTTTATGGTGAAAACACTTAAGATCTACTCTCTTAGCGACTTTCAAGTATGTAGTACAGTGTTATTAACCACAATTACCATGCCATACATTAGTTCCCTAGAGCTTATTCATTTCATAACTAGAAGTTTGTACTCTTTGACCAACATCTCCCCAATTCCCCCACCACCCCCCAGCGTCTGGTAACCGCCATTCTACTCTCTATTTCTATGAATTTGGCTTTTTTAGATTCCACATATAAACGAGATCATACAGCATTTGTCTTTCTCCGTCTGACTTATTTCACTTAGCACAATGCCCTCAAGGTCCATCTATGTTGTCATTAATGGCGGGATTTCCTTCTTTCTCATGGCTGAATAATATTCCGTTGTATGCATATATACCACACCTTCCTCGTCCATTCATCTGTTGACAGGACACGTATCCGTTTCTTGGCTATTGTGAATAATGCTAGCCCCTACTCCTAGTTTTTTAAATCTTGCTAACATGACTGTACTGTCTTTTCTGCCTTAGTAAGACAAGACCAATTTACCTATCCTCTGTTTGGTTTTTGAGGCTCCCAAGGGCTTCAGGTTTCTCATATACTTAACATCAGGAATCACACAAAAATCTCAAGTGGAGAAAGTGTAAAGATAAAGCTCAATGTCTACTGCGACCAGGTTATCCCCTGGAATACATTTTGCTTTTATTAAAATCCAAAAAGAGGAATGAGTTTCTCTTTTCTTTGTCAGTGTTCTCTTTCTCTTCAAATGAGGGTATCGGGGGAGACTCTGTAAGAAAGAATCCTGAAGAATAACGTTCTAATAAATGGAGTCTATATTTTAAATTAACCACTATTGAAGCTGTCTTCATCAGAATAGCCTAGGCTTGGCATTATGAATAAATCTGTCTATCTAAGAGGTTGGGTTGGCTTTCTTGGTTATGAATGTGCCCAGAATCTCAGTACCTGCAACATTCTCAGTCACCTGGGTGTAATGGGGGGAAGGGGATTTGTGAAGGATCTCATATTCCTCCTAGGCCTTTTGGCCACCCAGGCTCCAGTGGGGTGAACCAAACAAACCAAAAATGCTATACAATGTTCTTGGCTGTTTTTACTAATTTTTCTTTTGTTGGATCCCACATTGGCTTCAGGAGTTACATATGTCTGGGAAACTGACACTGCAAAGTTCTGGCTTGTTCCCTGCCCTGATGCTAAGGGATAAATATAGAGCTCAACCACTACAGAAATTTGGCCAGGATCCCAAGGGGTGTGTGTGTGAGGGGTAGTGCTGATGGGGTCATTCTGACATGTAGGCTAGAAAAAGGCTTCTCATGTCCAAGATCCTCTTTGGGCAGGGAGGGGCAAAGCAGGAGCCTGGCCTCTAAAATCAGAACGCATAATCCACCTTCAAGGGGCTGGTGGATTGACACAAATAAGGAATATCGTAGGTGGCTTGGTGTGTGTGTGTGGGGAGGTGGGGAGAGCAAAGGGAATCTTTCCTGACACCCTAGATCCTTTTGCATGAGATCAGCCTTATGAATAAAGAAAGTTATTCTTGGCCAACTCCCCTCACCCCCAACTCCCACCCACGCCCCACCCCCTGCACACACTGATATCCAACTCTCAGTTGAGAAGAACACAACTTAAGATTTCCATTGGGCCCATAGTAGCTCAGGCGCTAGAGAAGAGCGGGGAGTGAGAAGAGACATGAAGTTCGGGGCGGGCGGGGGGGGGGGGGTGAGTCGCTCATCCTCGTGACCCAGAATATCTCCCCCTCCCTGTAATGATGAGCTTGCTTTTCCATAAGGGCTTTCCTTTGATTCAGGGAAGGGGCCAACCAATGAGAGAGGGGCATGTTAGATTATTTTGGGGAAGGGCTCATGCCAGGGGGGGGGGGTGGTGAGTCGCTCATCCTCGTGACCCAGAATATCTCCCCCTCCCTGTAATGATGAGCTTGCTTTTCCATAAGGGCTTTCCTTTGATTCAGGGAAGGGGCCAACCAATGAGAGAGGGGCATGTTAGATTATTTTGGGGAAGGGCTCATGCCAGGAGGGTTCACTTTTACTAGGCGCCAAGTATCCCCAGCAACCAGTGTCTCCTGTACCAGCAGAAGCTCCAGAGCTCTCAGCCACTTGCCTGCCTCTGCCGCGTCTCTGCCCACTGAACAGCCATGAGAAGGCAGCTCCGGTCCAGAAGGGCTCCGGCCTTTCCATATGGTTATCGCTACAGACTTGTGAGTCCCAGGGAGCAGAATATTTTGTTGTCCCTTTTTAGTGGGGTGGGTTGGGGGTTGTGTAGGTGGTGGCTTAGGGCTGCTTCTCCTTAAGATGGGCAGGAACAGTGAAGTTTAAGGAAGCCCATCGTTTCAAGCTCGAGCAGTGACTCCCAGTACCCCACTGCACCCTAAATTGCTGGATTGAAAGAGGAAGCCCCTCTTCCTGTGCAACAAACATAAGGGAAGGAGAAGCTTCCAGAGAATAAGGGGGACTTCTAAAATTTTTTTGTGGGAGTCTAGAATTTGAACAGACCTTTTGGAGTCTGGGAATAGAGGTTTCATTCCGAGAGCAAGAAATTTAGCCAAGAGAGAAGGGAAGGGGAAGAGGAAATGAAAGGCGCTGCCTACCCAGCTGTCTCAGTCGCTTTGGGTGGTAGCTTCTTAGGAACCCAGCTGCTCTTTTCTAAAGCAGAAATTCCAAACGATGGCTAAAAGCATGGAATCCTAGATAGAAGTTGGGAGCAGTCCTAGACATCATCTCTCCAGAACCCCTCATTATGTAAAGGAGGCTGCTGGGGCTCAGAGCACAGGAGTGACTTGCAAGTTACTGGAAGAGCCAAAGTGAGAATGTAAGTTTCCTGACTTCTGATCCTGTGCTCTTTCCATCATATTTGCAGCGTGCCACTCCCTAGCCCTCTGATTCTCCACCACCCATTGCCTCCCTGCCTGCCACCCTGCCCTGCCCAGCACTCACGCACCCCAACTTCAATGTCACCATTTATCTCCAGGGTGCATTAGAAATTTTTTTGAACCCAAAGTTTCTTTGCGTTTACTTTGCTAGAAATCATGAACATATGCTGCATGCAGTAGTTTTCTTTGCGGGGAGGTATATTCTGAAATTTCCCCCAGAGAGGGTTGTGATCTGGGCCCCAGGAAGAAACAAAGCTTAATCCATTTTTCTTGGGGAATGTCCACTTATATAACCAGGGAGCTAAGTGGAGACTGTCAACAGCCAGCAGAGGCAGACACGAATTCCTCCAACCCCGTATCAACCTGCGGAGGGCTTCTCGTAACTTTCCAGCCACAGTTTGTAGAATCTCTCTTTTGACATCCCCAAAGTCCCTACCAGGTCTCAGAGCAGTCACAGTCTGTAGGGCATACATAACTATTCCCTACTTCGCATCTTTTCTCTATAATGCTGCTAAAGCATTGTGTATAATTTCAATTATTTGTCAACTGGTTTGGATTTTAAATGCATCAGGGGATCTTGCTCTTTATAGGGGCTACTTGATCAAATTTAAAAAGAAATTATTTGATGCAGTGAATAATCGGGTGCTAATGTCTGTTTGACAATTAACCAACTGTTCGAATGTTTACAGGGTGTTACTCAATGCAGGGCACAAATTTACCTTTCGGGTCATACTGTTTGTTTATATATTTGTTTATATGTTTATATATTTAGAGTGCTCAAAATGGAGCCACCTTCTGCCCTTCAGACTCTTTCCTTTTAGGGCAACACGATGGCCCCAGCACACTCACATACACTATCACATGAGGGCAGTGCCACTTTAGGAAACTGACAAAAACAGACCCCCTCATTACCAAAGGATTCCCTATTGGATTCCGTTAAATACTTAGTTGCACAAAAGTGCCTCTCTTGTACAACGTGAGGTTCTCCTATACCTGGAAGCAGGGGAGAGGGGAAAAGATATTTGCGGTTCCTGAAGCTCAGGCAGTGTGAGAGCCGGGGGGAAATTAGCTCTGAGAAGGTTAATTCTTCCCGGGAGGGTAAAGCTTTAATGACAAGCCATCTTTAATGGGATTATCGTGAGAGCTCATATCTACAAATAAGATCAGGCTGAGGCCAAAGCCAGCTGCCTCCTCGGTGGAGGGCAGGCAAACAGGCAACAAGGAGAGAAAAGGAAGTTTTCCAGAAAATATAAAGGGAATATAAATGTCTCCACGTTGAAATGTTATACTTTAAATTCTCTGAGATTCTCAGTTGCGTTAGATTCTCTGGGGGCCATGATGACTACCCACTACAGTCCAAATGAGTGCTGAGGCCAGAGCAGCAAGCTCTGTGAGACCATTCCCCCAGAGCTCTGGTTCAGGAGTTTTCGGTCAGGCAGTTATCACTGACGTTTGTTCAGTGCCTGCTGGTTACCTAGCTGCGGGCTCCACACTGTGGAGAGCCATCAAGGAGTTAGAAAATATGGACCCTGCCCCCGGGTGCTCAGAATGTCATTCTGGAGGTCAAATGGGTACATAGGTTCATACACAAGGGAAATAGATTTAAGAACATTTATTAATCCATTCAACATTGAGTGATGAGGTTTATTTTCCTAAGCCTTACTCTGTGAGTCCTTGTCAGAGTTAGAAATCTTTGACTATAAGCACCTCCAGTCTCTTGGGAACACAGAATCTGACACATCGTAGTGCTCCATAAACCGCCTCTGCTAAACCGCCTCTAGGCACTTGTGCTCAGTGTGAGAAGCATCACATTGTCCAGGGTATCAGGAAGCATGGTTCTGAGACTGTCAGCTCTATCATGACCTTGCTGAGTGATTTTGGCTAGATCCTGTCCCCTCTCTGGGCCTCACATGGAGAAGTGAATCTTCAAGGTCCCTGTCAGCATTGATATGGTGCGTGACATAAAGCTGTACATTTGAACAAACTAGAGAGCGATTCAAGAGTGCTTATAATCAAGAGCTAGATAGCACCGGGCAGACTGACTGCTGAGAGTATAGCCTTGTCACGCTGTATCACTTTTACTGATCTTTTTTTCCCCCCCCCCCCCCCCCCGGCCATGGCAGCCCTTTTAGCTGAGTGTCCTCTAAATGGCCTTTGAGGAATCAGGCAGGGAGGGTGCAGCACAGAGCCCCTGGCCTCTATTATTTGACACATCCAACCCCAACAGGTGCACAGGCCCCGCCACTCTTCAGATTTGGACAGCAGAGAGAAGGGACGGTGGCCTCAGACCCACAAAGAGCAAAGATCCAACCCTCCAGCCCGTGGCTGGGAGGCATTGGAAATACCATTTGGTGAAGTCTGGGTTTTTCTTTTTGTTGTTGTTGGTTTTTGTTTGTTTGTTTGTTTAATTTTCTTAGAACCACTCGGAGAAGATTACAGTTTCAGATCTCAAGTAATGGCTGCAATCAGTCAATCAACAAATATGTGCTGAGCATTTACTGCGTGCCCAGACTTCTGCCTAGGGTATGGGGTTGGTGGGGGGAAGATGAAGAAAGTATCAGTTGCTGTGCCAGCCCTCAGGTGGTCTGTCCAACCTGCTTAAGGCAGGAGGAGGTTCCAGTGTGGGCAACAGTCAGAGAAGCAGCGAGTAACGCCCCCATCTCTTGTTTCTGTTGGGAAGGCAGTCTAAGTTTTGAGGAGGGGTACAGCAGCTGGCCTCTCCTCCTGATGTCTGTCCCAGGCTATTTTTAGCTACAAGTTAGGATGGTGAGGTTGAGCAGCTGAAAGTGTACAGGGTGTTAGGACAAAGCTGGCTTGGACTGAGAATTTGCCATCACGGACACGAGTGTCTAAAACTACTCCATCCTCCAGTGTTGAGCGCAGCTCTGCCCTGACAGGCCAGACAAAGTTAAGCGGGAAGCCAAGGCCCCAGGACAGAGTAATGACATGAGCAGTCCTAGGGGAACAGCCCAAATGCCTGAAGCCGAGAATAAAACTCGCACCTCTATGGAAAGAATATTGGGTCAAAATGGGTCATAGAAAGGATATTTCCTGCAAAAGAACAGAGAGAAAGAAATCTGCCTCTTGTAACAACAGGTATGTTTATGGGTAAGTGGACATCTGAAGCATCTCCAAATATTGAGTCGTGTTCCATTGATTTTGGCTGGTGGGATGTGCCACTGGAAATCTTCTCCAAAAAGGGGATTGTGGGGCCTCCCTGGTGGCACAGTGGTTGGGAGTCCGCCTGCCGATGCAGGGGATACGGGTTCATGCCCCGGTCCGGGAGGATCCCACATGCCGCGGAGCGGCTGGGCCCGTGAGCCATGGCCGCTGAGCCTGCGCATCCGGAGC
>NW_006791462.1:982970-1023980 GCF_000442215.2 Lipotes vexillifer | reverse complement strand
GGAGGATCCCACATGCCGCGGAGCGGCTGGGCCCGTGAGCCATGGCCGCTGAGCCTGCGCATCCGGAGCCTGTGCTCCGCAACGGGAGAGGCCACAACAGTGAGAGGCCCACATATCGCAAAAAAAAAAAAAAAGGGGGATTGTGTTTTGTCACTGTTTCAGGATGATCAGGATGAAGTGAACCAGAACTACTTAGCAGATGAAGAGGAAGAAGCAGAAGAGGAGGCTCGGGTGATGGTGGTACCTGATTTGGAGGAGGAGGAGGAGGAGAAAAGGGAGGAGGAAGAGAGTCAGGCTCAGGAAACAGGCAGTGCCTGGTGGCGGAAATGGCAGATCGTGAACGAATACCTGTGGGATCCGGAGAAAAGGATGTCTCTGGCCCGAACAGGTCAGAGTTGGAGTAAGTCCCAGTTGTCCCAATGCCCCAGTCGGGTGTCCTTTGCTTTTGGCTTGGTGTCCAGGACTCCTTTACCATACGTTGGATGGGCTTGTCTGCAAAGTTCTCTAGCACTTCATGTAACAGGATCACTGCCTAGGGAAATAATGGGCAGATCTCATCAGAGCAAACTCCCAAGTGGGTGAACAAACTTGATTGTATAGCCGAAATACACTGGGCTCAATAGCATTTGCAGTGCAGAGAGACAGTAAGAATGAGTTGAAAAAGTGCAGATTTCTTTGAAGCCCCAGCCCTGTCACTTTCTATCTGTAACTTTGGGCTCATCGTTTATCTTCTCTGAGCCTCAGTTTCCTCACCTGCTTAATGAAGGAAACAGTATCTGCCTTACCTCTCTCACAGGATCAGCCTGAGGCTCCAATAAGATGTTAAAATTGTAAAGTACAAAGTACTATGCAGAAGACTATTCCTAAGATACGAGACCCAAGACACTGCTAACCTGACCAAGGGTTTGTACAGCCTCATCATTTCACCTCGTAATATCAGTGAAGGAGAGCCACGGCTGCCCCTGGCCCCAGCTTGCATGTGCTTTGCGATCGATCCCATGGTGTATAGAGAGAAATGGGTTAAAGGGATCATTTCTAGCAATTTAAGGCTGAGTCCCCGTATTGCTTGATCAATGGCAGAATTGCGGTCCCCAGCATTTCCTCTTTGTACCACATGCTGCCACCACCTTTACTTCACAGCTTTCCCAGCACGCCTCTTGCAGGGTCCTACTCACCTCTTGAACTATTAATGCTGATCCTTATCAGGAGATTTAGCTTGTGGTAAAATTCACACTCGCCATAGTCTCTGAACATCCCAGGAAAAGAGCAGCCGCTGGTTTGAATTCAGTTAACCCACAGAAGAAAACAATAGATAACTCTATGGATAAAATAAGCGTCCCCCAGTGCCAAGGGTCTAGGTTGCTAAAGTCGATGGTCATGCCTTCTAAAGGCCCCTTTGGCTGAGAATTCCCTCCTTTGTAGTTTATGTTTCTAATTCAGCTCAGTCAGGGTGAAACAGCCAGCCCTGCTGCCTGGAATTAGCAATAGCAGGTGTGGGGCTCTGAACAACACCCACCTCCCTTCACCCCTCTTCAGTTCCCAGCCCCACCCCTGCCCATCCCTCGAACTCTCAACTGGAACAAATGTACCATTCAAGGAACATTCCGACGTTCTGGAAGCTGCAGACAAATGCTGGACACTCACTGGGGCTCCAAAAGGGGGCACAGCTGTTTCTCCCTTGCCTAAAGAGGACTGGAAAAACAGGCCTTGTGAAATGCAAGTGTGATTCTGGGAGAGGGAGCCCTACGTTAACCCTTAAACAGCCCGCCATTGGAACTTAACCAGATGAGCTGATCCCAACTGCGCCTGCAGGGAACAATCCATAGGCCAACAAGTGGGGATGAGGGAGGAAGGTTCAAGTGCCCAGGGAAGATATGGCAGTGGGGACACTGCACGGTAGGCCGTATCCAGGCCTCGGGGTAGCGGGTCTAAGGAGAGCCCGGGCTACCACTGGGCAAAGGGCAAATAGTGATGTTAATGCCTAGGCCGCCACATGCCTTGCTGCCCTCCTGCTTGAGAACTAGGTGCCACTTAAGCACTTACTAACACTGTCCCAGCCTGGACATCAAAATGACCAACATATTCACCCAGCCTATTATTATATTGTGGGCTTTTCCTCTGATAGCTGGGCAACTTCTATTCTTAGGAGCTTTATGTTATTTTATTGGGTACTGACAAGAACTGTATGAGGTAGTAATATTATTATCCCCATTTTACAGATGCAGAAACTGAGGCTTAGAGAGGGTAAGTAACTTATCTAAAGTCACACAGTTAATAAAGTGGCAGTACTGGGATTCAAACCCAGCTTGGATGAACACTGGAGTTCATTCTCTTGCCAGAACATCATGCTGTCTTCATGAACTCTAGCAATGAGCAAGGCCCTGATGGATAGGGCCTCAGGACCTGATGGGGTGTTTTAGTGGAAGGACTGACGAGTTGGGATCGTGGGTACCTAGTCTATTCAAGATATAATGGTCTATCCAAGCTTGGGTGGGACATTCAGGAGAAAACCCTGGATTACCTAGAGGAGCAGCCAAGTAAAACTTGGACATTTGGAGCAGAAAGGGTTGGAGGGATCAATGGGTTCAGGTGGGTACAGTGCTTGGTTTTGCCGGGGGCAGGGGGTGGTGTAGCTGAGACAGTTAGCCTATCACAGACTCCAGGGCACAGACTCCTGGGCAAAGCTGAGGGGACTCCTTGCTAGTGCCCTTCTCCCATCTACAGCTTCCTGGCCACACATCCTGGGCAAGAAGGAAGATATCTCCAAGGGAATGTACCTGTATTCTATTGCTTTCCTCTCATCCATGAAACTGAGCCTTCTGGTCCCCCAGGATGGCTCCAGCTGTTGATCGGTTCCCAGGATGGGGATGGGGGTAGAGGGTTGTAGGAGGAGTCACAGGGCACATCCCATCAGGACAGCAGGCGGGCAGCAGCCAAGTATCACAGGCACACGAGGTGCTGCTATTTCTTCTCCAGGGACTCCAACTGAATCAATGTGTTCATATTCCAGTTCTGCTTTAGTTCATCTTATAAAACATAAAGGTTCACTCCTAGTTAGATTACTAAGAATTTTTTTCTCCTTTCCCCTACTCCTTTTTTTCTATTTTTTTTTTTGGTTCATTTTATTTGGTTCATGGTTCAACTTAAAAGTTAATATTTAATAAATAAATAATAATTAAAATGAATATCTGCTTATAAAAATTAATATTTGGATTTGGTTTGAGGTACAGCAAAGTTATGTGGTTTGTTCAGGTTTCTGGTTGATGATTCAGTTCAAATCTGTAGCTCCGACATCATGTCACTGCTGTGAGCGGAGCTAGATATTATTTTCTGAGAGAGCCCCAAGGAGGACTTGAAAGAGCTTCTCAGCAGCAATCTCATGCTCATTCACTCATTCTGTGCTGCCTAATCCTGGGGCAAACCTAGTGCTAATCCAGCCCACAGAGGAAGAATTCACACAACTGTGCTTCTGGTCCTATGGCAATAATAATATTAATAATAACAATGATGAAGACTGCCACTTACAGAGCACTTAGTATATGCCAGGCTCTGTGCTGTGCTATTTATATGCATTATTCAATGTTAAGAAGTGAGTACTATTATTATCCTCATCTTACAGATGAGGAAATTGAGGCCCAGAGAGGTAAATAGCATGTCTAAGATTAAACAGTTAGGAAGTGGTAGTCAGGACAGGATGTAAGGAAAGGCTGAATTTCAACTAGTGTTAGGGATATTGATCAGAATATGAGGTAAGTGCTGAACTTATCCCCATTGTACCTGCGAGGAATTGGGGGTGCCAGGAGGTTCTATAATTTATAGCTCACAGGTTGAGCTCACAGGTAGCAGGTGTCAGTAATTAAGTAGAGTTTGCCCCTCTTCCCTTCCCCATCCTGCGTTAGTGTTCTTTTTGAAAAGCAGAGTCACTTAGAGTTTTGCCAAAGATAAAGAAGATTTGAAATATGTAAAGTGAAACCTCACTTTGCCTTCATTAGAGGCACACCCAGTGGAAACGAATCAAAGGTTTGAATTATAGGCTATGTGAAAAGAAATGCTGTTTTCATCACTTGCAAATACATATAATCACTGGAACCAAGCTGCTAGGTCTCTTTAGGGCACCTACTTTAATGAATAGCGAAGAATGATTTGTACTTAGGACATCAACCATTGCCCAGAGGACTCCCAAGCAATTTGCCCTCTGCAGTACTTTAAACTCCAGTCCCCTGTAATCTCGTTCACGGCCATCATTTGCTCAGCAAGCCCTTCCATCGGAGATGCTGTAAAGGTAAACTGCAATCAGACCTCTGACGCAATTCTCACCAATTTCAAATTGGTGAAATCTGAATAAGCAAGGACATACTGAATCTGGGGAGTTAAAAAAAAAAGCCATGTCACATGTTTGGGCTGGTTCTGTTTCATGAGTTCAAATGCAGAGGCAGGGCTTGTTGGCCAGCACTGACCACCCTCATCTGTGATTGTTCTGCAGGCCTGATCTTAGTCATTTACTTCTTCTTCTATGCTTCCCTGGCCGCTGTGATCACCCTCTGCATGTACACGCTATTTCTGACCATCAGTCCTTACATGCCGACCTTCACTGAGAAGGTGAAGCCTCCTGGTGAGTGCCCAAATACCCTGTGCTGTCAGAACTTGCTGGACAGAAATCTGCTTTGCACAGCATGTTCAGCTTCAATTAACTTTGGCTCTTCCCGGTAATGACTTAGGGATTCAATTATTAAGAGTAAAAGTAAAATGGTACTTAGCAAATTATGGTCCTTTTCATTTTGATTGCCTGGGGGGAAATGGTTTCATGGGAATCGATACAAAAAAGTTATCCCAAGAATGGGTTAATATATCCAAGACCTGTTTTCATTGCCAGGAGTTATGATCAGACCCTTCGCCCATAGCCTTAACTTCAACTTCAACGTTTCTGAACCTGACACTTGGCAGCATTATGTGATTAGTCTAAATGGCTTTCTCCAGGGTAAGTTCCTCTGAATGGTGAGAATCTCTTTGGAAAGGTGATGGGTGGGAACTCAAAATTCAAAATTCACTTGGCTCAGAAATCCCAGTCTTACTAGCACTGCCCATTCTGGTTTTTCCTTACCATGCATTCCCCCTCAGCACCTGCAGATACAATCAAAACTGCTGTGGTTTGTGATTGTATGTTGCCTTGAAAGCATATAAGCCAGTAAGATGATAAGTTCATTGGGACAGAGAACTTGTTTTCTCTTCCTGAACACCCTATAGCATCTAGTTATGTCCTGGGCACATCCAGATGGCTCAATAATGATCAATTATAAAAGATAATTCGGGGGCTTCCCTGGTGGCGCAGTGGTTGGGAGTCCGCCTGCCGATGCAGGGGACGCGGATTCGTGCCCTGGTTCGGGAGGATCCCACTTGCCACGGAGCTGCTGGGCCCGTGAGCCATGGCCGCTGGGCCTGCGCGTCCGGAGCCTGTGCTCCACGGTGGGAGAGGCCACAGCAGTGAGAGGCCCGCGTACCGCAAAAATAAAATAAAATAAAATAAAATAATAAAAGATAATTCGGGGGGAGGTAGTGGTGAGAAAAGAAGACTGTTCTCCAGAACAGGAAGATTCTTGCCTCCTATGTTTTCTCCAGGTAAGAGAATTCATTTCTTGGAGATGATCCATCTTAAAGGAGGAGAAAAAGGGTCTTCATTTAAATAGCAGTCCAAAAGGGAGTTAGAGGAAGAATCTCTGGGTGGCACTCACTCCAACATTTTGACAGCAAGTGTTTTCTATAGCGTCATCAGATACATTTTCAGGGGTGAATGAATGGCTTTCTGAGAAGCCCTTACACAGGGTGAAAACTGAGGTAGCAGCTTGGTTAAGGTTAAACACAGAGCACACAGTCTCTGTATTTATCCAGCTATCAAAGAGGAGCCCCCATGGGTTTATTGCACCTATTATTTGTGGAAAAAAAGCCAGGTTTGGTTTTCCTGGCCTGGCTGAAGTGGGGTGATGGGGGTGGCCAACAGAATGTGCACTGAGTTAAGAGGATTCTCTTATGTGATAGGAAGTGTTATTTAAATGTGTAAATGTTGTCACTGAACTTTAACCCTGCATAGCAGAGTCTATCGTCCCCATTGGGGGAACTAAGGCTCAGAAAGGAGAAGAAATGTGATCAAAGTCTCCCAGTAGCAGTAGTGTTTAAATTTAAACCCTTGTTTCTGTTCTCGACACCCTTGCTACTCAAAGTGTGACCCAGGTACCAGCAGCATCAGCATCACTTGGGAGTTTGTTGGAAAGGCAGAAACTCAGGCTCCACCCAGACCTGCTGAATGGGGGTCCACAGGTGGTCTGTATGTCCATTAAAGCTTGAGAAGTTCTGCTTTTCATAATTCTTTGTTGCTGCCATATGACCAGGAGTTAGAAACTCAGCTTTGTACTGGTAATGCTCAGTGTCATCTTGCTTAAGTCTGAGCTTCAGATTCCTCACCTGTAAAATTAGAGGGGCTGGGTTCTTTTTGAATCCATGTAGTTCCACTTTTGGCTCCCCAAAATGTTTTGGGCATCATAGCCAGCACAATATCTTCTTTTCTTTCAAAATGTTTGTGAGCTACTGCAAATGTACTGCCAGAATCTCTGCTGAGGAAATTCCTCTGAGAAGGTAGTAGGTTCAGAAATATCAATTCTGACCTGACACGACACAGGTGGGGAACATTAGGAAAAGCATTGGGTTTTTTAGTTCCTAAGTGTAGATAATATGCCCTGTTAAAAAGGAACACATCTCTGAAATAGACATCCCAGAGTATCAATTTCATTCCCATGAGGACAGGGATTTTGCAATAAGGGTCATGTCCATGTCACAGTATTTTTAATGGAACTACCTCAAGAGAAACAAGGAGCACATGATTAGAGCTTCTATTTAGAAAGTTGTTATTTGAACATAGTTTACTCTAAAAAGAGAGAGAGAGAGAGAGAGAGAGAGAGATATTAAAACAAAACCTTGAATTGAATGTAGCTTTGTCAAAGGACAAATAAAGGCTTAGCCATAATTAGAATAGATTTAAAATTCCCAGTTGCTTCTAATATCAAACTCAAGTCACAATCTGTTTAGATGAGGCTCCAGCAATACGTTTGGAGTTTTAATGCTGGTGGATTGTAGGTGCACAATCTCCTCTAAAACACTGAGCTACTTGGAACATGAATGCATGGGGGCTGGATCTAACAGGACTAACTGGATTCCATCATTTAGAACCAAACTGGAAATAATGCAGTAATTTCTAAAGCCCAGTTCTCTGGCATCTAGTAGCCCAAAGAGTCAGCTCACAGATAGCCCTTTTCAGCTCTCTCCCTGATATATGTACCTTGGGCGCATGTTAAATTCCATCCAGTGTAAAGGGACACTAACTCTGAGCACCTCAGGTCTCAGTAGACAAGATCTCACCCCCTCACCCTCTCAGTGGAGACCGCTATGGTTGTCATTGTTTTCTGTCTTTCAACCTAAGCTCCTATTTTGCAGTGCTAACTTCCCTCTGTAAAGAATGAGGAGCTGGTTTAGCTCCTCTTCTTCTTCCCCCTTCCTCCTGTCCCACAACACACACTCTTCACTGTCTTGCATCGGGTGCCTCTCCATTGACCTCACAGAGAAATGTTTCCTAAGCTGAACTTAAAGAGATTTAACCCAGGGGCTTTGCCTCCTTATATATGCCATGCCTCGAAATGATTCAATCCTTCTTCCAAAATCCATCTACTATGTTGCCTATTCCTCTCCCAGAAGCAGAAAAGGCAGCCCTCCAAGTTTACAATTTACCGTATCAGAAAAGAAATAATGAAAAATAGAGAAAAGTTATAAAGCGACAAACATACAATCCAGAGACAGATATCAAAGAAGTTCAAGGGAATGAAAAGCCGGGGGACAGGCAATCAAAGTGGGCTGAGGGGACCAGCCCAGAAGGCTTCTTGGAGGGATGTTGCTGATGAAGGGCCTTGGGCACCTGATGCCAGGTCACAGGCCCTAGGACAAACTGAGTGGGCTTTCAGAGGAGCACAAGCAAGCTGGAGAAAGGAAACTAGGGAAGAGAGCGACTGAAAACATGGCCTTCCTCTGTAGTACCTATCTAACATGACCCTTTGCCGCCCACACTTTAGGTTATAACGACAGTCTTCAAGAGGAAATGAATGTAGATTGCCCCCCGGGCCAATACTTCATCCAAGATGGTGATGAGGATGAGGACAAGAAGGCCTGCCAATTTAAGCGCTCCTTCCTGAAGAACTGCTCTGGCCTGGAGGACCCTACTTTTGGCTACTCTACTGGACAGCCCTGCATCCTTCTAAAGATGAACCGGGTATATTGGCCCTTGTCACTCTGTCTATGATAAGTGGATGAGTTGGGTAGGAAGGCTCTGGCCACTACATTTCTCTCGGGCTCTGTCTTCATACACTGTAAGTGTGGCCATTTTTACCAAGAGCGTCACTAATACAAACAACCAGACAAACCTACCAAGCAATAATTCCTTTTCTCCCTGAACACTTTCTATTTCGATTCTTCTCCAGCACCCCTAAACCTTTGATGCTCTGTCAAGAATGAGATCTTGAGCTGTTTGGAACAGGGGACTGACATGGGGGTGGCATGGGGGACAATTCTTAGTTTTTTATTTATTTTATTACTTTTAAAAATTTTTTTTGCGGTACGCGGGCCTCTCACTGTTGTGGCCTCTCCCGTTGCGGAGCACAGGCTCCGGACACGCAGGCTCAGCAGCCATGGCTCACGAGCCCAGCCGCTCCGCGGCATATGGGATCTTCCCGGACCGGGGCACAAACCCGCGTCCCCTGCATCGGCAGGCGGACTCTCAACCACTGCACCACCAGGGAAGCCCGGGACAATTCTTATATCACAAGAAATGCATTTTCCTTCTCTCCTGCCATGCCTCAGGTGTGGCAGAGCCTTGCCAGGCACACTCCTCTTGACCCAGTACGTTCTTTACATTTTCAGGGTAATCCTGCTGCAGTTACCATTGTATGAATATCAGGCACAAATAGAATAAGAAGTAAGCTGAGCTGAGCAGCTCTGAAGATACTTTGCATTTTCTGCTTTCTGTAACATTTCTGAGAGGGCAAAATAGATCATGTTTATGCCTAAAGAAAGGACAACTCAAGGGGTAATTAGAAAAGCCATATTTTTACTGTCAAATCTGTTTTGGTTTTTGTTTTTTAAAAAAAACGCTGGTTTTCTTTTGCTAGATTGTTGGCTTTCGTCCTGAGCCTGGAGACCCTGTGAAGGTTTCCTGCAAAGTTCAGGTAAAGTGCCCTTTTGAGTAAGTACTGTTAGCACATCTGTTTCATGCAAAAGGGTGGGTCATCCCTTCCAAGGGCTTTACCATGGACTGTTGCCTAAGGGTTAGGGAAAGGGTTAATCTTTTCATAACTACACCTCCATTTATACCTTCGGGCCTCCCTGTTTCCAGAAAGCATTCCATTCATGTGTATTCGTGTGTGTAGTGTTTGTGTGTGTGTGTGCTGATTTATACCTGTGAAAGCCAAAGACTGAACCTCAGCTAAGGGCCACAGCAGGAAACAACAATGTGCCAAGTCATTAACAGAAATTCTGTTTACACTTTTGCTCTAATTACTTGTTTCTTTGAACTAAACAAGCAGCTCTCATTAGAGTCATTAGTCCCTGCTTTTAAAACTGATTTCACAAAAGAAAAGCAAGGGAATGATACCACAAAAGTTAGGTAGTGTTTGTGGAAAGACAGGCTCTGATCTGTTTCTTAACTTGGGTGGAGGGTCTTCAGGGGTCAATTTTCTTCTTCTTCTTTAAATTGTGTGTGTGTGTGTGTGTGTGTGTGTGTGTGTGTGTGTGTGTGTGTAGCCTCCATACCCTTTGACATATTTTACAGTATAACATATATAGCAATACAAAAATAAATAAATAAATAAAACTGATTTCACTTTTTGCAGCAATGACCAGTGGCACTGGGTGTTGCAATAACAAATGACTACAAGGGAAGTATAAACAGAACTCCATTAATATGCTAATTAACTGTCCTTCAAGGGACCATTAACTCCTATCTCATCTGTGCCAATTAGCTCCTTTGTAGGAAAAAGCCTACAAAGATCTTGGGTTTGCTGGGGTTTGCTTCTTAAAGCTGGCAGTAGCTCCCTCCTGTCTGGTAACACCTACTACACCCCCAGTCCTGGAAGGTTGTCTTGCAAATATGTGAAGCCGGGTAACCCCATTCTTGGTACCAGAAATGCTGCTCAAAACTCCAGTCTTGATTGTGGCAGATCAGAAAGCAGCAAAAGGCAGCATTTATTCAGTCAATAGTTCACATTCAGCAAGAATTAAGTACCAGGTACTTTGCTAGGTGTTGGGGGTGCCAAGATAAATATGATTCCGTCTCTGAAATCAGGGCCATCAAGTAATACAGGTGCTATGAAAGGTGCAGTGTGGGGCTTCCCTGATGGCGCAGTGGTTGAGAGTCCGCCTGCCGATGCAGGGGACATGGGTTCGTGCTGCCGTCTGTGAAGATCCCACATGCCGCGGAGCGGCTAGGCCCGTGAGCCATGGCTGCTGAGCCTGTGGGTCCGGAGGCTGTGCTCCGCAACGGGAGAGGCCACAACAGTGAGAGGCCCGCGTACCGCAAAAAAAAAAAAAAAAGGTGCAGTGGGGACATTAAAGAGGGAAAGGTTAGTTCCACATGAGAGGTGGTGACACTGAAGTTGAGCTTTGAAAGGTCAGGCAGTGCTTGCTAGGTGAACAGGGCAGGAAGGACATTCATTCTGGTCATATATGTGAGCATGTATAAACATACACACGTGAGGTGTGACTGCAAACCGGTGGAATTGATTCCACACACCATTCACAAAAAAATGAATTTCATTACTTTTTACAAGAATATATAAATAAACCATAAAGGCGAACTCAGTCTTAAACCAGCATATTAATTGGATTGAGTCCTGCTTATAGTTCCCTAGTGGAAGCCATTAATTTCTCAGCTTACAGCAAACCTTGCTGAGAACTGTCCTTTAAAAAAAAAAAGAAACACTGAGTCATTATACATTGTATAATAATCAACACTGGTCAAATCCACACCCACTTGTGGAAATCAAGCATGATGAGGTAATTATTAGAATAAATTAAGGAGAGCTCGGTTTATACTAAGAGCCATTATACTATATCGATAGAAGTAATCACATGACCCAAGTGAGTGATTTGCTAGTAGTGATGCCCTATTTGTCCCCTAGTAACCTCTAGACCTCTGCTATTTAGGGCAAGCCTAACGCATAGGCAGAATGGGCAGTCCCCTACCTGACGTGATATGATGAGGGTAGACTTGTTTATTTAATCATTTCCCCCCTTGCTTATCCTCCTGACCCCACCTCCTGTAATTAAGCACCTCAGAGAATGTGGCCAGAGACGTGCATTTACGTGAGCCAACTACAGGCTGTGTCCCTATGCATCAGGTCCCTGTGCACTGGGTCTGACCTCAACCAGAAATGAGCACACCGTGTGCATGTTGCTGTGGAGTGGGATTTACTAGGCATGTTCCAACTTACACCTGCCTCAGCTCCAAAGTCCAAGACTGGGTACCAGGACCAGTGTGATTCTTTGGAGAGGGGCTGGCATGGTAGGCCCTCTTGCCAGAGCAACACTGGGTACTCCAAGCCCTTTGGAGCCCTTCTACCTGGGTCCCCTAGGAGCCAGCATAGAGCCATACTGAGAACCTTCAGCCTCCGTGGTCTGGGCCTTCTATTCAGTGTTCTTTGCACTGAAAAGCCAAAGCACAGTCTCACCCTGGAAACACTCCTCTGGGGATAAGTCTGGGCTGAGCTATGCCCCATTCTGCTTTCGTGGTCTTCCTGAGACAGTTGTGGGTCACACAGTGATTTCACCTGGGACACAGGCCCCTTTAGCTCAGGCTCCAACTCACTGAGTGACCCAGCACCTGATATGTACTTGCTTTTACTTACAGAGAGGTGATGAAAACGACATCCGATCCATCAATTACTACCCAGAGTCGGCTTCTTTTGACCTCCGTTACTACCCTTACTATGGCAAACTGACTCACGTAAGTCTGTATTCCCTTCAGTCTTTGCTGTCAGAAAGGGCTCAGAGACAAAGGAAGGGCTGGCTGGGATCTATGAGAATTAGGGAGCAGCAGGTAGTAGCAAAGGGGTGAATAGCTACTGGCCCAGACTAGGAGTTCCCTCTATCAATTCCTATCCCAACCGCTCCTTTCCAAATCTGAAGGAATCTCAGACAGGGTCTGGCCTAACTCCTTCAGTTTACAGATGGAGAGATTACGGTTCAGAGAGAGGAAGTGACTTGCCCACGGTCACATAGCTAATTTGTGGCAGAGCCAGGAGCAGACAAATCACTTGCCATTGCACTAAATTATGCCCAAATAATCACTTTCCTGTTTCTCCCACTTAGAGCCTTGGGGCAGTGAAAACTTCATCTCCAGCATGGAGACTTGATAAATACTAGTTCTGGTTTGATTCATGGTCTGATATCTAGAAAATCATATCATGCTGAGCTAGAATTGGTTTTCCCCAGAGGACAATCAGACAACTGACACTGACTTATGAGAGAAATGTGTCATTTCTCCACTGTCCCAGGGCAGAGAGAGCATGTCAGTTGCTTTAGCCATTTGTGACTTGGCATCATGGGATTTATTCAGTTCCTTTTGTGGAGGTTGTTCCATCCTCCTGCACTGATTATCTGATCAATTCCATCCTGTTGCCCTCCCCTACATCCCCTCCCCTCCTCACACTTAGAATTCATTGTTCTTCCACCTACAGGTTAACTACACCTCCCCGCTGGTGGCAATGCACTTTACAGATGTAGTGAAGAACCAAGCGGTGCCTGTGCAGTGCCAACTGAAGGGCAAAGGCATCATAAATGATGTCATCAATGATCGTTTTGTGGGTAGGGTAATCTTTACTCTGAACATAGAAACCTAAGAACTTCAGGGGGCCACTCCCACCAGTTCTGTTTCTGTCTTATTTCATGTTACCCTGGTAGCACCTGAATTCTTTTTCTTCAGTTGGGACACAGCCAAGTGGACACCTGAGACAGCAGATCATCTTTCCTTGCCTTTGACATATGTTCGAAATGGCATTGTGGGAGCTATTTGATTTTTAAAGGTAGTCTCTCCTGATGACAAATAGCTTATATTAATTTCCTTTTCTCCCACTTAAAACTAAAACCCATTCTTGCTGCTAGAAGTCTCATTGTAGTGTAACATAGTATCTGATAAAATTCACAATAGCCATGAAGGAGAATTTCCGTAATGATTATAAATTCATCATGTTTTCTAAAAATTTGTTGTTTTTAGAGGTAAGATTCCTCCCAACCAGGCTGATAACTAACCATTTTTGTTAACCTGCCTGGCAAGGTCCTTCCCTGAGAATCACCAACCAGACCAATCCAGAATACACCTAGGGCCACCATACCTAGGGAACTCTGCATCCAGGGGTGCTTGTGAAACTGGCTGCCTCACATGGGCAACTAAATACTGATTCACAGACTAGGTTATCTTCAACTGGGACAGAAGTCAGTGATAACTGGATATTGTCCTGGGATAGACCAGAACATAGACCTTCCCTATAACTTTTTTTGGGAGGTGAGGCCCACTGCACCTGGGGA
This sequence comes from Lipotes vexillifer, assembly GCF_000442215.2. Taxonomy (NCBI): domain Eukaryota; kingdom Metazoa; phylum Chordata; class Mammalia; order Artiodactyla; family Lipotidae; genus Lipotes; species Lipotes vexillifer. The sequence goes on along the minus strand of NW_006791462.1, from coordinate 1,010,366 downwards.
GAACACCTACCATGTGGATGTGACTGGTATTAGATTCCTTGCTTTATGGTGTAATCCAAAGGCAAATGTTCCTGCAGAAAGGTTTGTCTCAGCTTCAGACACAGGAAGAAAACAAGGAAGATCTCCACCAACTAATTCTTGAGCTCTTTGTTTGACAGTAGTGTGATGTTCTTTGAGACCATCAGGGATAGGTGTGTTGACCGTCCCCGCCCACACCTCGTTACAGTGCTGGGAATTGAAATCAGGGTCTCCCAACTGATACGCGGTAAGACAGAAAGCTCCTGCCAGGCCACCCTAAATTCAAGGCCCATTAGCCAGCTTTGTAGTTGCTTAAAAAATGATAAGAGGCAGATGTTTATCCAGGTTGTAGATCAGCCAGGCTGCTTTGTCTTATCTTTGGCCATGTGACCATCCCACTGTTCCTTAACACCTCCACCAGGGGGAGGGCTGGGACAAGGAGAAAAAGAAAGCATCAGAGAAGAGCATAGTGTCTCAGGGTCCAAAGCAGGGTTAAATGCCACCTAGAAGTATCCAGAGTCCGAATCTCCTCTACAATGTTTCCCTTCTCCCAAAACAGGAAACTGACAGTATGGTAGTGAAGAAAAACAAGTAAAGAAGTAACTACAATATAGCGTGACAAGAGTTATACTACTAGTATGTGGAAATGCTATGGGAACATGAAGAAAAGTAAGCTGAGAAAGTAGCAGAGGAAATTTCACATGCAAAGTCACAATCACGAAAGACCATGGTGTGTTTGGGTAACTGAGCAGTTCATGTAGCTGGAGTGTAAAGGGCTCAGAGCAATGGCAGGGAGCGGCAGTGGATTGGGCTAGAAATGTATACAGGTGCCGAAAAAAGACTTTGAGTTTTATCGAGTAGGCGAAAAGGAGTCACGAAAGCATTTTATGCAGGGAAGCTCTGTGATCATATTTACTTTTTAGAAAGAGCACTTTGGCAGCCACAGTGTGAAGGGTGGATTGGAGGGGGGCAAGACTGGGGAATGGGCAACGAGGGAGAAGAAAGAGTCAAGAATGACGCCAAGGTTTTGAGCTTGGCTACAACCAGTGGGATAGTGATATTGTTAAGACTGGAAATACACGAGTGAAGCAGGATTGGACAGAAAGATGTTGAGATCACTTTTGGACATTTTAGGCTTTTGATTTCTATTGGTCAGACATTGATGTGGAGATGTAAATATAAGTGGGGTTGGGAGGAAGGAAATCTGAGAACAAAAGCAGCATTCGCTTAAGTGAACTCTCTTAATAAAGTCTAAGCTATTTAACCATGGGAATTTGAGCCACTTATGTAAAGACACCACAGCAATCTAGTCTCTCGGGTAGTGCTTCTCTCTTGGCTTGGTTTATGGCAGAAAGGACTGCTGTTGCTCGTTGGAATCTCCTTCCCAGACACCTTTCCAACTTTTAGTGACAGAGTAAAGGGGGGTTGACTGCTATTAACAAGTGATTAAAAGACATGCGACAGCAGATTTGTGGAAGATACAAAAAACAATGAAACTGTCTCTTCCCAACGCCTTTCCTTTTACCAAATTCCATTTTCAAAGCTAACCTTTAAAAAGAAACAGACTTGAAGATAACAACTTACTTTAAAGCCACCTAAAAATCACCTCGAATAACCAAGCTCTCGAGATTTAGTAGTAAAAGGTAATAGAACATTAGATCTGGAAAGGATATTAGAGCGTTTAGTGAAAACAACCTGCGTTGCATCTGACTCCAGGTCCAGTGCTCTTTCTACTCTGAGCTGCTGCTTACCAGGAAGTACCATCTTTTTAAAAATCAATGAATGATATCCCAAACATTTTAAAACATATGTCAAATTTGAGTTAGAATAGTTAACATTTCACAGGAATTCAACTGGTGCTATATATTATACATAATACATTATCCTGTTAAATACGTTGACTATTAAACAGACAAGGAATTATGAATCTTTTGTCATACAGTATTTCTCATTCAGTGGAATCCATCGTGTCCACAGTTTCAAAGCGGTAATGAATAGTACTAGGGCAGTTGGGGATGTCAGCTGGGACATTTAAAAATAGCTTTATTATACAGAAATGGATATTATAATATATTCACTAAAATTGGATTCTAACAATTCAATAAGCTTCTAATGGATTAATTTAAATAGTCCCCCAAACTGTGCTGTACCGGGATTTGATTTGTATACCATCTGTTGCAGTGCACTTGGTTTTACTTGATTGTCAATGAGAAATACTACTTTCAAATGCCTTCATGATTTTGTCCATATGCTAGACTTAGGATTTTTTACTTCTTATCCCTCTGAAATTATTATCCTGAAGTTACCTTTCTCAGGCATCTGTTTGCTGGGAATCTTCATATAGAAGACATTAATATTGTCTTGGGGAGTTGTTGACAGCAATAAATTAAAATAAAAAAGGAGTGTATGATTTCCTCTTTCTAAACTGTACCACTGATTTTCCCATAGGAATACTGGGCAGACATGTGGGTGGAAAACCCGACAACTGACAGCCTATTAGTTTAAGACTTTTTTTTCTTCTTCTCCCTCCCACCTTTTTTTTTTTCCAACTCCTGGGATTTGGCCACAGGAGAATGAAACTAAAAGCTGTTCCATTTCTGAGCATTTTTCCTTTTGCAGTCTTCGCGCTCCAGTTTCTTGGAAGACTACTTTGTCAGAGCAAACTTCCTTTCTTCATCAAGGTTGAGTTCCAGTATAAATTGCTCTCTTTGTGTAGGAGAAGAACACTATGAGAAACTCTGAGGCGGGGAGAAGGAAGCGAAATTCAAAGAGAAGCTGCAATTGCTTGATGAAAGTCTAGCTAAGTGACTTCAGGGCACATTTGACCCCAAACTGTCTCCCAGAGCAAATCTCTAGTTGTAACTGCAACTAAACTGTCTCCCAGAGCAAATCTCTAGTTGTAACTGCAACTAAAGACAGAAATATTTCCACTCCCTTGTTTGACTCAGAGGCTAGGCTGCAGTAGGAATCCCTTTCTTTGGAAGCTGCCCTGGGCTAAGTTCTACTAGGTTGATATAGTTTGACTTGGGGCGAGGTCCGTAATCCCAATGTATTTCCCCCATCTAGGTTCTTTGTTAGAGTCATTTTTCCTTACTGATTTCAAACATGATAAAGCAGTTTAACCAAATCATACAGAAGTGTGATTTACACTGTGATTTTATCCAGGCAGAAAATAGAGTTTGGGGGTTCGTGTGTGTGTTGAGGTGTGTGTGGGGGCCTAGGGTGGATGGAGGCAAAGGGCAAGGAAAATGGAGTTGAGAGGCTGAATAGCCCTGCCTACTTCACAAAGTTCTGCAGTTGCAGGCTAGGAGGGTAGAAAAGCTGATAGAGGGATCCAAAAGGTTTAAGAAGGATGTGATAGGCTCTCAATCTGAGAGCACAGTATCCAGGATATACTTCTTTGCAGGCTCCTCTATGGCCATAGCTTCAGTTAGGGTTCCAACGAGAAATAGATAGCACACTTGACAAAATGGAATAATTGGAAGAGAATTTATTTACAAAGAGATTACTTATAAATGTGTAGATGTAGGGAACCGCAAAGAATAGCATAATAACCCAGGCTAGTATAAGCTAAACTCTAGCCTTCCCCAGACCCTAAGGGACAACGGTAGGAAGTGGTTCCCAGAGCCCAGAAGGACTGAGTTGTGCCCAGTTGACTGCTTTGAGAGGAGTGGCGACCTTGTTGGAGGACTAAGTTAGCTCTAGGTGACCTTGTAGGTGGGGAAATAGGAGAATAAATACTTCGACTTAATTTTCCTCCCTCCCTATGATCTCCTGCTGGTAATTCCCATTGCCCAAAATCAACCAAAAGTCAGAGGACAAGGAAGCCCACCCGTGTGGTCCATACAGGTCAGCCTCCCAAGGAAAAAAGCAGGGTGGAAAAGGGTAGAAAGTGCATTTGGAGGGGCAAACAAAATACCTAGCACAGCCACCAAGATTTTGAGATTCTGAGGACAGACTCCTCAGAGCCTGATACAGTGCTGGAACTATCTAAAAGGAATTTACTGAATCACATAACTGAAAAGTCCAAGAACTCTAAGATGTCATTAGGAACCAGTCTCTCTCCATCTCTCTATTCTGCTTTCCATCACATTGGCTTCATTCTCAGGCTCCACAAATCAAGATATGCATGATGGCTGCCAGCATTGCCAGGCTGACATCCTTAAAGGCTAATTCCCCTTTGAAAAGATAGCTTCTCTTCCCTGATAGTTCAAATAAAAATTCTGAGTCTCTCATTGGCTTGAATTGGACTCTGTGTCCATCCCTGAACCAGCCTCTGTGGCCACAGGGGGAAACTTCTCTAGTTGGCCAGGCTTGAGTCACATGCCCAGCCCTGGATCTTGGGGTGATATCAATACCACTCAACCTGCCTGGAAGGAAAGTCAGGGAGAGGTGATCCTCCTGAGGAAAACTGAAGTGTTGTTACCAAAGAAGGGTGTACGGATGGGAAGTGGAAGATAGAATAGATGTTCACTACATTTTGTCAGTGTCCTGTCAAATCCTATACCTACTTATGGTTATATCTGAACTTTTAGACTAAAATCTTTTCAAATTTTTAACATTAAGATCTCCAAAGAACAGTCCTTTCACTCTACTCTGGCATTTTGTCAACACCTTCTGCTTGGAAGAAAAGGAAGGTGGAAAGAGAGAGAAAGAAACCATCTTGATTTGTTCTACTTTGTCATTACCAAAGAGAATTCCAAAATTTAAATCTGCATTCAGAGTCTGGCTTCCATAAAACATTTTCTTCCCGGAATAGAATGATATAACCTTCATAAAACAGTTAACTTGAATCATAAAAGTATCTGACTTGAATCAGAACAAACATGTTCACAAATGAGATGCAGGAGGAGGGTCACATCCTTTCCCTTCTCTCCAATCCTCTGGCTGATGATATCATCTTGTATATAGAAAATCCTAACCTCCTAGAGAAATAGAAATAAAAACAAAAATTAACAACTGGGACCTAATGAAACTTAAAAGCTTTTGCACAGCAAAGGAAACCATAAACAAGACAAAAAGACAACCCTCAGAATGGGAGAAAATATTTGCAAATGAAGCAACTGACAAAGGATTAATCTCCAAAATTTACAAGCAGCTCATGCAGCTCAATATCAAAAGAACAAACAACCCAATCCAAAAATGGGCAGAAGACTTAAGTAGACATTTCTCCAAAGAAGATATACAGACTGCCAACAAACACATGAAAGAATGCTCAACATCATTAATCATTAGAGAAATGCAAATCAAAACTACAATGAGATATCATCTCACACCGGTCAGAATGGCCATCATCAAAAAATCTACAAACATGAATTGCTGGAGAGGGTGTGGGGAAAACGGAACCCTCTTGCACTGTTGGTGGGAATGTAAATTGATACAGCCACTATGGAGAACAGTATGGAGGTTCCTTAAAAAACTACAAATAGAACTACCATACGACCCAGCAATCCCACTACTGGGCATATACCCTGAGAAAACCATAATTCAAAAAGAGTCAAGCACCCAATGTTCATTGCAGCACTACTTACAATAGTCAGGATATGGAAGCAACCTAAATGTCCATCAATAGAGGAATGATAAACAAGATGTGGTACATGTATACAGTGGAATATTAGTCAAAAAAAAGGTTCTGACGAACCTAGGGGCAGAACAGGAATAAAGACGCAGACATAGAGAATGGACTTGAGGACACGGGGAGGGGGAAGGGTAAGCTGGGACAAAGTGAGAGAGTAACACTGACATATATACACTACCGAATGTAAAATAGATAGCTAGTGGGAAGCAGCTGCATTGCACAGGGAGATCATCTCAGTGCTGTGTGATCACCTAGAGGGGTGGGATAGGGAGGGTGGGAGGGAGACACAAGAGGGAGGGGATGTGGGGATATATGTATACGTATAGCTGATTCACTTTGCTATACAGCAGAAACTAACACAACATTGTAAAGCAATTATACTCCAATAAAGATGTTTAAAAGAAAAAAGACTATGACAGCTAAGGAACAAGTTCACTAAGGTCTCAAGATAAAACATCAGTATAAAAAAATCAGTTGTGGGACTTCCCTGGTGGTGCAGTGGTTAAGAATCTGCCTGCTAATGCAGGGGACACGGGTTTGATCCCTGGTCCAGGAAGGTCCCACATGCCACGGAGCAACTAAGCCCGTGTGCCACAACTACGGAGCCTGCACTTTAGAGCCCATGAACCACAACTACTGAGCCCTCGTGCCACAACTACTGAAGCCCGTGTGCCTAGAGCCCCTGCTCTGCAACAAGACAAGCCACTGCAATGAGAAGCCCGTGCACCACAACAAAGAGTAGCCCCTACTAGCCGCAACTAGAGAATGCCTGTGCACAGCAACAAAGACACAATGCAGCCAAAAATAAATAAATAAATTTGTTAAAAATAATAAGAAGATTTTTAAAAATTTAAAAATAAAAAATCAGTTGTCTTTCTCTACACTAGCAGTGAACAATTCAAAATGAAATTAACAAAATAATTCCATTTACGATAGAATAAAAGAGGAACAAAATACTTAGAAAAAGACTAACAAAAGAAGTGCAAGACTTGTACACTGAAAACTACATAATATTGTTGAAATAAATTACAGAACTAAATAAATGGAAAAACACTGGTGTTCATGGATTAGAAGATTAATAGTGCTAAAATGGCCATACACCCCAAATTGATCCACATATTCAATACAAACCTTTCAAAACTTCAACTTCCTTTCTTCTTTAGAAATTAACAAGGTGATCCTAAAATTCATACGGAAATGTAAGGAACCCAGAAAAAACGAAGTAATCTTGAAAAACAAAAATCTAGAAGACTCATACATCCCAATTTCAAAACTTACTACAAAACTAGAGTAATTAAAATAGTGTGGTATTGTCAAAAGGATAGGCATATAGATCACTGGCATAGAACTGAGAGTCCAGAAATAAACCCACACATCTATGGCCAATCGATTTTTCAGAATGGTGCTACATCCATTCAATAGTCAAAGAATAGTCTCTTCAACAAATGGTGCTGGGACAATATACATGCAAAAGAATGAATTTGGATCTTTACCTCACACCATATACAGAAATTGGCCCTAAATGGATCAAAGATATAAGAGCTAAAACTATAAAACTCTTAGAAGAAAACCTAGACTTAAATCTTTGTGACCTTGGATTAAACAATGGTTTCTTAAATATAATGCCAAAAGCACAAGTGACAAAAGAAAAATAGATAAATTTGACTTCATCAAAATTAAAAACTTTCGTGCTTCAAAGGACACTATCAAGAAAGTGAAAATACAACCCACAGAATAGAAGAAAATATTTGTAAATTATATATCTGATAAGGTAGGGGTCCACAACCTCCAGGCTGTGGACCGGTACCAGTCCTTGGCCTGTTAGGAACCGGGCTGCACAGCAGGAGATGAGCAGTGGGTGAGCAAGCAAAGGTTCATCTGCTGCTCCCCATCGCTTGAATTACTACCTGAACGATCCCCCCCACCCCTTCCGCCCCTGATCCGTGGAAAAACTGTCTTCCAAGAAACCAGTCCCTGGTGCCAAAAAGGTTGGGACCGCTGTGATAAGGGACTAGTATCCAGAATATATAAAAAACTCTTACAACGCAACAGTAAAAAGACAACCCAATTTAAAATGTGCAAAGAATCTAAATAGATATTTCTCCAAAGGAGATATACAAATGGCTAATAAGCATATGAAAAGATGTTAAGTATCATTAGTCATTAGGGAAATGCAAATCAAAACCACTATGAGATACCATTTCACATCCACTACAATGGTTAATAATAATTTTTCTTTAAAAAAGAACAGTAAGAAGTGTTGAGGATATGGAGAAGTTAGAACCTTCATACACTGTTGGAGAGACTATAAAATGGTGAAGCCACTTTGGAAAAACAGTTTGGCAATTCTTCAAAAGGTTAAACATAGAGTTTACCAAATGACCCAGCAATTCCACTCCTAAATATACATGAGAGATAATTAAAAACATATGTCCACTCAAAAACATGTACACAAATGTTCATAGCAGCGTTATTCATAATAACCAAAAAATGGGAAGAACCCAAATGTCCACCAACTGATGAATGGATAAACAAAGTATGACGTATCCATACAATGGAATATTATTCAGCCATAAAAGGAATGAAATACTGATGCATGCTACAGCATGGATGAATCTCAAAACATTATGTTAAGTGAAAGGAGCCAAACACAAAAGGCCACATGTATGATTCCATTTGTATGACATGTCCAGAATAGGCAAATCCGTAAAGACATAAAATAGATCCGTGGTTGCCAGGAGCTGGAAGGAGGGGGAATGGAGAGTGACTGTTAATGGGGATGAGAATATCTATCTATCTATCTGTCCGTCTATCCATCTATATATAGAGAGAGGGAGAGAAATTTCTGGGTCATATGGTAATTTTATGTTTAACTCTGAGGAACTGCCAGACTGTTTTCCAAAGCAGCTGCACCATTTTACAGTCCCACCAGCAATGTATGAGGGTTCCAATTTCTTTACACCCTTGGCAACGTTTTTACTATTTTTTTTTTATTAGAGCCATCCCACTAGGAGTGCAGTGGCATCTCATTGTGGTTTTGATTTGCATTTCCCTGATGACTAATGACTTAGAGCATTTTTTTTTTCTTGTGCTCATTGGCCATTTGTATATTTTCTTTGGAGAGATGTCTATTTAGATCCTGTGCTCATTTTTAGTTTGGTTGTCTTTTTACTCTTGATTTGTTAAAGTTATTTATATATTCTGGATACTAGACCTTTATCAAATATAAGATTTGCAAAAATTTTCTCCCATTTTATGGGCTGTCTTTTCAATTTCTTGATGGAATCCTTCAAAGTACAAAAGTTTTAAATTTTGATAAAGTCCAATTTATCTATTTTTTCTTTTGTTGCCTGTGTTTTTGGTGTCATACCTAAGAAACTCTTTCCTAACTGAAGGTCATGAAAATTTACTCCTATATTTTCTAAGCGTTTTATAGCTCTAGCTTTTACATTTAGATCTATGACCATTTTGAGTTACCACACTCTTAATTACTATAGCTTTGTAGCAAGTCGTGAACTCAGGAAGTGTAAGTCTTGCAACTTTGTTCTTCTTTTTAAAGATTTTTTTTCTTTTTAAAGATTTTTTTGGCTTTCCTGCATCCCTTTAATTTCCATATACATTTTTTGATCTGCCTGTCAATTTCTGCAAGAAAGGTTATATTTCAATGGTTGCTTTAGAGTTTATACCAGGTTTTCTTAATCTCAGCATTGTTAACTTTTGGGGCCAGGTAATTCTTTGTTTGGGGGACTGTCCTGTGCATTTTGGAATGTTTGGCAGCATCCCTGGCCTCTATCTAATAGATATCAGTAGTATCCCCTTCACTTTTGGAAACCAAAAATGTCTCCAGACATTCCTAAATGTCTTTTGGGGGTCAAAATCACCCCTGATTGAGAACCACTGGTTTAGGGTATATATATCTTTAACATCACAATCCACCTTCAAGTTATATTATACTACTTCACATACTGTATGTGAACCTTACTGTAATACTTCCATCTCTCCCCTGTGGGCCTTTCTGCTATTGTTATCATACATTTTACTTATTCATATATCATAAGCCCCACAACACATTGTTATTATTTTTATTTAAACAGTAAACTATTTTTAAAGATTTAAATAATAAGAAAAATTCTTAATATTTAATTATGTAGTTACCATTTCCAATTCTCTTTATTCCTTTGAGTAGATCCAGATTTCCATTTTCATGCTGCTTGAAGGATGTTCTTTAATGTGTTTTATAGTGCACAACTGCTGGTGATGGTTTGTTTCAGCTTTTGTATGCCCGAAAGTCTTTATTTTTGCCTTTTTTTTTGAAAAATATTTTGATGAATATAGAATTCTTGATTAAGAGTGCTCGCTTTCACTTTAAAGATGTTGCTTCACTGTCTTCTGGCTTTTGTTTCTTTTATAAATTTATTTATTTATTTTTGGCTGCGTTGGGTCTTCATTGCTGCGTGCAGGCTTTCTCTAGTTGCAGCGAGTGGGAGCTACTCTTCGTTGCAGTGCGCGGGCTTCTCATTGAGGTGGCTTCTCTTGTGGAGCACAGGCTCTAGGAGCACCGGCTTCAGCAAGGGCTTCAGTAGTTGTGGCATGTGGGCTCAGTAGTTGTGGCTCATGGGCTCTAGAGCACAGGCTCAATAGTTACGGTGCATGGGTTTAGTTTCTCCACGGCATGTGGGATCTTCCCGGACCAGGGCTCGAACTCGTATCCCCTGCATTGGCAGGCGGATTCCTAACCACTGCACCACCAGGGAAGTCCCTGCCTTGTTTCTTCAAGAAATCTGATGTCAACCTTTGTACATAACATATTTTTTCTCCTGCTGTTTGTGAGATTTTCTCTATATCACTATTCTTAAGCAACTTGATATTATATGCCTGGCATAGTTTCCATGTTCCTTGTGCTGGGAGTTCATTGATCTTCTTGGATCTGTAAGCTTATAGTTTTCATTAAATTTTGAAGTAACTCAGCCATTATTCCTTCAAATATTTTTTCAGCTACCACTCCCACCCCATCCTCTCCTTCAGGGACTCCAAATACACATATATATTGGGTCACTTAAAATTTTCCCACAACTCGGCGCAGTGGTTAAGAATTCACCTGTCAATGAAAGGGACACGGGTTCAATCCCTGGTCCAGGAAGATCCCACATGCCACGGAGCAACTAAGCCCACGAGCCACAACTACTGAGTCTGCATTCTAGAGCTCACGAGCCACAACTACTGAGCCTGCGTGCCATAACTACTGAAGCCCGTGCACCTAGAGCCTGTGCTCCGCAACAAGAGAAGCCAACGCAGTGAGAAGCATGCTCACCGAAACGAAAAGCAGCTCCCACTCACTGCAACTAGAGCAAGCCCTCATGCAGCAACAAAGACCCAAGGCAGCCAAAAATAAATAAAATAAATAAATTTATTTTAAAAAAGATGGACTGAAAAAAAATTTCCCACAACTCACTGATACTCTGATCCTTTTTTCAGTCTTTTTCTATCCATGTTTAATTTTGAATATTTTCTATTTTCATATCTTCACTAATATTTTCCTTTACAACTGGTAACCTATAGTTAAGCTAATACAGTGCTTATTTCATCTCAGATATTGTAGTTTTCATTTCTACAAGTCTGATTTGGGTTCTTTTTATATCTTCCATGTCTCTCTTTTTATGTTCAATATTATGTTCATAATATTTCTTTATAATCCTTTTAATGTCTGCATGAATCCATAGTGATGCCTTTTCTCTCATTCCTGATATTAGTAACTTGTGTCTTATTGCTTTTTTTCCCTAGAATCTGGCTGGAGGTTTATCAATTTCATTGATTTCCTTAAATACCAGCTTTTAATTTCATTGATTTTCTTCTATTGTTTTGCTGTTTTCTACTTCATTGATTTCTGTTCTGATTTGTATTGGGGTTTTTTTCTTATTATTTTGGGTTTAATTTGCTCTTATGTTTTTGGTTTCTTAAAGTGGAAGCTTAGATCACTGAATTGGGAACTTTATTCTTTTCTCGTGTAAGTGCTTAGTTCTATGAATGTCCAAGGATATTTAGATTTAAACATGTCATGTTTACATTTCCCTCTAAGTAAGTTATGCTTTAGCCACACCTCAAAAATTCTAATATATTGTGCTTTTATTTTCATTCCCTTCAAAACACTTTCTAATTTCCCTTTTGATATCTTCCTTGACTCATGAATTATTTAGAAGTGTATTATTTAGTTTCCAGATACTTGGGGATTTCCAGATATCTTACTGTGATTTCTAATTTAATTCCATGGTGGTGAGACAACATACATATTATTTAAATAATTTGCATTATAGGTATTAATAAAAGTCTGTTGAATAAATTAATTTCAATTAAATATACCTGACCAAAAAAACCTGCAAATAAATAATTTAAAATACATTAAAACTTGTTTTATAACTCAGAATATTGTCTATCTTGGCAAATGATCACTTCAAATATGTATTCAGATGTTTGTGGGTGTAGTGTTCTATGAATATCAATTAAGTCAAATTGATTAATCATATTTTTCACGTCTATATGTTTACTGATTTAATAATTGTTTAATAATTGTTCAGTTATTACGAGAGTGGTGTTGAAATCGCTGACAATAATTTGTTTGGATTTGTCTATTTTTCCTTTCAGTTCTAAGTTTTTGCTTCATGTATTTTGAACCTCTGATATTAGTTACATAAAGATCTAGGAATGCTATGTCTTTTTTTTCCCTTTTATTTTACTTTATTTTTTATTGAAGTGTAGTTGCTTTATAATATCGTGTTAGTTTCAGGTGTAGAGAGGATTGTTATGTCTTTTTGATGAATTGATCCCTTTATCATTATGAAATGACTTTGTTTTTCCCTGGTAATATTCTTTACTCTGCTATCTACTCTGCTTGAAATTAGTGCAGCCATTTCAGCTTTATTTGATTAGTGTTAGCATGGTGTAATTGTTTCCTGTTCTTATACTTTAGCCTATTTATGTCTTTATATCTCAGGGGGTTTATTGTAGACCACTCATAGTTGGGTCTTTCATATTTTTCATCCTGACAATCTCTACCATTTAACTGAGTTGTTTAGACCATTTATATACAATGTGATTATTGATTTGGTTGTATTTAAATCTACCATCTTGCTATTTGTTTTCTGTTGGTCCCATCTGTTCATTGTTCCCCCTTTCTTTTTTTTTTCTGTCTTCTATTGGAATTAATTGAGTTTTTAAAATGATTCTACTTTATTGACTTATAGCTATATTGCTTCATTTATTTCTTGTGTGTGTGTGTGTTTTTAGACATTGCTTTAGGGTTTCATAGTAGATATCTTTAACTTATCACTGTCTACCTTCAAGTCATATTACACCACTTCATGTATAGTATAGGAACTTTACAACAATTAACCTCCATTTCATCTTTGTGTTATCATACATTTTTCTTCTATGTATGTTATAAACACCACACTTCATTGTTATTATGTTTGCTTTAACCCTTATCATTTTTCTGTTCTTAACATGACTTTTTTTTTAAACATCTTTATTGGGGTACAATTGCTTTACAATGGTGTGTTAGTTTCTGCTCTATAACAAAGTGAATCAGTTATACATATACATATGTTCCCATATCTCTTCCCTCTTCGTCTCCCTCCCTCCCACCCTCCCTATCCCACCCCTCCAGGCGGTCACAGTGCACCGAGCCAGTACCCCTGTGCCATGCAGCTGCTTCCCAATGGCTATCTACCTTATGTTTGTTAGTATATATATATATATATTAACATGACTTTTAATAGCTAAATAGTATTATGTACTATCCAGAGTATGGATGCATCAAAATTTATTTAATCAATTCCAAATTGTGCATTAAGGTTGTTACCTGTTTTTCCCTTGATATTCAAAATTATATAGCAATGAACATTCGTGTGCTGAAATCTCTTTGCACACTTCTGATTATTTCTTATTTTTTTGCTGTGGCAAAAAAAATACACACAACATAAAATTTACCATCTTACCATTTTTAAGTATATAGTTCAGTACCATTCAGTAAATTCACATTCTTGTGAAACAGATCTCCAAAACTTTTTCATCTTACAAATCTGAAACTTTGTGCCCATGAAACAACGCTTCTTTTCCCATTTCCCCCAGCCTCTGGTAACAACCATTCTACTTTCTGTTTCTATGAACTTAGATATCTCATATAAGTGAAATCATACAGTATTTGTCTTCATGTGGCTGGCTTATTTCACTTAGCATAATGCCCTCAAGGTTCATCCGCGTTGTAGCATGTGACAGAATTTCCTTCCTTTTTAAGGCTGAATAATATTCCATTGTATGTATATTCCACATTTTGTTTACCCATTCATATGTTGATGAATATTTGGGTTATTTCCACCTTTTGGCCATTATGAATAATGCTGCTATGAACATGGATGAACAAATATCTTTTTGAGACCCTGCTTTCAATTTTTCAGGGTACATACCCAGAAGTAAGATTGTTGGATAATATGGTACTTCTATTTTTAATTTTTTAAGGAACCTCCATATTGCTTTACATAGCAGTTGCACCATTTGACAATCCCACCAACAGTGCACAAGGGTTCCAATTTCTCCACATCCTTGTCATCAATTGTTATTTTCTGTTTTGTGATAGTAGCCATGCTAATGAGTGTGAGGAAGCTCATAGATCTGTGCTTCATTAGGGTTGATGTCTAGAGTTTTATTTTGTTCCTTTGATTGGGCCATGTTTCCCTGTTTCTCTGTATACCTTGTAATTTTTTGCTGGGCTTTGGGCATTTGAAAAACAACCACTTCTCCCTATCTTTAAGTGCTAGCTTCTTGCAAGGGAAGACCTTCACCAAGCATCCCTGCAGGAGGTTCTAGGACCTCTCAAACCTTTTCTGATCTCTTGCTCCCCCCCGTGTCTACCTGCAGAACTACAGCCCTAATATGCTGTTCTCTATTCTCAGAAGCTTCCAAACTCTGGCGCTGGTCCCATCAGTGTTCTGAGTCAGGCAAGAGAGAAACTCGCCCCTCTGGCAGTCTCAGACAAGTCAGAATGTTGGAAATATGGTCCATTTTTATTCCTTCTGGAGGGAGGAGCTCCAGTATGGAGGGTTTCCTCCTGGTTACTCTGTACTATGCAGAACAGGGGGAGTGACATGAATGAGTAAACAAAAATGCCACGAATTTTCCTACCCTTTCACTGGAATCCCTCTTGGTTTTATAAGGGCCTAGTTGCTGTAGCTTCTCAACTGGTATCTAGAGTTCTCACAGAGGTATTCTGGTCTGTGTGTTACTGTTAACACAGTGTTTCTGTGGGGAAAGAAGGGTCTGTAGCTTCCTAGTCCACCATCCTGTACCCTTTGCCAATTTTTTTTTTAAGTGTGAGTCCCCCTTCTGCCTCAGACCTTCAGTTCCCCTTTGCAGAGACAATCACTGTGGTGGGTTTTTAAAAAATATTTATTTATTTATTTATTTGGCTGTACCGGGTCTTAGTTGCGGCACGTAGGATCTTTAGTTGTGGCATATGGGATCTTTAGTTGCGGCATGTGAACTCTTAGTTGCAGCATGTGGGATCTAGTTCCCTGACCAGGGATCAAACCTGGGCCCCCTGCACTGGGAGTGTGGAGTCTTAGCCACTGGACCACCAGGGAAGTCCCCTTGTTCACTTTGCCCTTTTAAAAAAAAAACATCTTTATTGGTGTATAATTGCTTTACAATGGTGTGTTAGTTTCTGCTGTATAACAAAGTGAATCAGTTATACATATACATATGTCCCCATATCTCTTCCCTCTTGCATTTCCCTCCCTCCCACCCTCCGTATCCCACCCCTCTAGGTGGTCAAAAAGCACCGATCTGGGCTTCCCTGAGGGCGCGGTGGTTGAGAGTCTGCCTGCCGATGCAGGGGACACGGGTTCGTGCCCCAGTCCGGGAAGATCCCACATGCTGCAGAGCGGCTGGGCCCGTGAGCCATGGCCGCTGAGCCTGCGCGTCCGGAGCCTGTGCTCCACAATGGGAGAGGCCACAACAGTGAGAGGCCCGTGTACCGCAAAAAAAAAAAAAAAAAAAAGCACCAATCTGATCTCCCTGTGCTATGCGGCTGCTTCCCACTAGCTATCTATTTTATGTTTGGTAGTGTATATATGGCCCTGCCACTCTCTCACTTTGTCCCAGCTTACCCTTCCCACTCCCCATATTCTCAAGTCCATTCTCTAGTAGGTATGCATCTTTATTCCTGTCTTGCCCCTAGGTTCTTCATGACCATTTTTCCCCTTATATTCCATATATATGTGTTAGCATATGGTATTTGTTTTTCTCGTTCTGACTTACTTCACTCTGTATGACAAACTCTAGGTCCATCCACCTCACTACAAATAACTCAATTTCATTTCTTTTTATGGCTGAGTAATATTCCATTGTATATATGTGCCACATCTTCTTTATCCATTCATCTGTTGATGGACACTTAGGTTGCTTCCATGTCCTGGCTATTGTAAATAGAGCAGAAATGAACATTGTGGTACTTTACTCTTTTTGAATTATGGTTTTCTGAGGGTATATGCCCAGTAGTGGGATTGCTGGGTCGTATGGTAGTTCTATTTTTAGTTTTTTAAGGAACCTCCATACTGTTCTCCATAGTGGCTGTATCAATTTACATTCCCACCAACAGTGCAAGAGGGTTCCCTTTTCTCCACACCCTCTCCAGCATTTATTGTTTGTAGATTTTTTGATGATGGCCATTCTGACCGGTGTGAGGTGATACCTCATTGTAGTTTTGATTTGCATTTCTCTAATGATTAATGGTGTTGAGCATTCTTTCATGTGTTTGTTGGCAATCTGTATATCTTCTTTGGAGAAGTGTCTATTTAGGTCTTCTATCCATTTGTGGATTTGGTTGTTTTTTTAATTTTTTTTTTATATTGAGCTGCATGAGCTGCTTGTAAATTTTGGAGATTAATCCTTTGTCAGTCGCTTCATTTGCAAATATTTTCTCCCATTCTGAGGGTTGTCTTCTTATCTTGTTTATGGTTTCCTTTGCTGTGCAAAAGCTTTTAAGTTTCATTAGGTCCCATTTGTTTATTTTCGTTTTTATTTCCATTTCTCTAGGAGGTGGGTCAAAAAGGATCTTGCTGTGATTTATGTCATAGAGTGTTCTGCCTATGTTTTCCTCTAAGAGTTTGATAGTGTCTGGCCTTACATTCTGGTTTTAATCCATTTTGAGTTTATTTCTGTGTATGGTGTTAGGCAGTGTTCTCATTTCATTGTTTTACATGTAGCTGTCCAGTTTTCCCAGCACCACTTATTGAAGATGCTGTCTTTCCTCCACTGTATATTCTTGCCTCCTTTATCAAAGATAAGGTGACCATATGTGCCTGGGTTTATCTCTGGCCTTCCTATCCTGTTCCATTGATCTATATTTCTGTTTTTGTGCCAGTACCATACTGTCTTGATTACTGTAGCTTTGTAGTATAGTCTGAAGTCAGGGAGCCTGATTCCTCCAGCTCCGTTTTTCGTTCTCAAGATTGCTTTGGCTACTCGGGGTCTTTTGGGTTTCCATACAAATTGTGAAATTTTTGTTCTAGCTCTGTGAAAAATGCACTGGTAGTTTGATAGGGATTGCATTGAATCTGTAGATTGCTTTGGGAAGTAGAGTCATTTTCACAATGTTGATTCTTCCAATCCAAGGACATGATATATCTCTCCATCTATTCATATTGCCTTTAATTTCTTTCATCAGTGTCTTATAATTTTCTGCATATAGGTCTTTTGTCTCCTTATGTAGGTTTATTCCTAGATATTTTATTCTTTTTGTTGCAATAGGAAATGGGAGTGTTTTCTTAATTTCACTTTCAGATATTTCATCATTAGTGTATAGGAATGCAAGAGGTTTCTGTGCATTAATTTTGTATCCTACAACTTTACCACATTCATTGATTAGCTCTAGCAGTTTTCTGGTAGCATCTTTAGGATTCTCTATGTATAGTATCATGTCATCTGCAAACAGTGACAGATTTACTTCTTTTCTAATTTGGATTCCTTTTATTTCTTTTTCTTCTCTGATTCCTGTGGTTAGAACTTCCAAAACTATGTTGAATAATAGTGGGGAGAGTGCACATCCATGTCTTATTCCTGATTTTAGAGGAAATGGTTTCAGTTTTTCACCATTGAGAATGATGTTGGCTGTGGGTTTGTCATTTATGCCCTTTATTATGTTGAGGTTGTTGAGGAAAGTTCCCTCTATGCCTACTTTCTGCAGGGTTTTTATCATAAATGGGTGTTGAATTTTGTCAAAAGCTTTCTCTGCATCTATTGAGATGATCATATGGTTTTTCTCCTTCAATTTGTTAATATGGTTTATCACACTGAATGATTTGCGTATATTGAAGAATCCTTGCATCCCTGGGATTAATCCCACTTGATCATGGTACATGATCCTTTTCATGTGCTCTTGGATTCTTTTTGCTAGTATTTTGTTGAGGATTTTTGCCTCTATGTTCATCAGTGATATTGGCCTGTAGTTTTCGTTCTTTGTGACATCTTTGTCTGGTTTTGGTATCAGGGTGATGGTGGCCTCGTAGAACGAGTTTGGGAGTGTTCCTCCCTCTGCTATATTTTGGAAGATTTTGAGAAGGATAGGTGTTAGCTCTTCTCTAAATGTTTGATAGAATTCGCCTGTGAAGCCATCTGGTCCTGGGCTTTTGTTTGTTGGAAGATTTTTAATCACAGTTTCAATTTCAGTGCTTGTGATTGGTCTGTTCATATTTTCTATTTCTTCCTGATTCAGTCTTGGCAGTTTGTGCATTTCTAAGAATTTGTCCATTTCTTCCAGATTGTCCATTTTATTGGCATAGAGTTGCTTGTAGTAATCCCTCATGATTTTTTGTATTTCTGCAGTGTCAGTTGTTACTTCTCCTTTTTCATTTCTGATTCTATTGATTTGAGTCTTCTCCCTTTTTTTCTTGATGAGTCTGGCTAATGGTTTATCTATTTTGTTTATCTTCTCAAAGAACCAGCTTTTAGTTTTATTGATCTTTGCTATTGTTTCCTTCATTTCTTTTTCATTTATTTCTGATCTGATTTTTATGATTTCTTTCCTTCTGCTAACTTTGGGGTTTTTTTGTTCTTCTTTCTCTAATTGCTTGAGGTGCAAGGTTAGGTTGTTTATTCGAGATGTTTCCTGCTTCTTAAGGTGGGCTTGTATTGCTATAAACTTCCCTCTTAGAACTGCTTTTGCTGCATCCCATAGGTTTTGGGTCGTTGTATCTCCATTGTTTTGTTTCTAGGTATTTTTTGATTTCCTCTTTGATTTCTTCAGTGATCTCTTCGTTATTAAGTAGTGTATTGTTTAGCCTCTATGTGTTTCTATTTTTTACAGATTTTTTTCCCTGTAATTGATATCTAGTCTCATAGTGCTGTGGCTGGAAAAGATACTTGATACGATTTCAATTTTCTTAAATTTACCAAGGCTTGATTTGTGACCCAAGATATAATCTATCCTGGAGAATGTTCCATGAGCACTTGAGAAGAATGTGTATTCTGTTGTTTTGGGATGGAATGTCCTATAAATATCAATTAAGTCCATCTTGTTTAATGTATCATTTAAAGCTTGTGTTTCCTTATTTATCTTCATTTTGGATGACCTGTCCATTGGTGAAAGTGGGGTGTTAAAGTCCCCTACTATGATTGTGTTACTGTTGATTTCCCCTTTTATGGCTGTTAGTATTTGCCTTATGTATTGAGGTGCTCCTGTGTTGCGTGCTTAAATATTTACAATTGTTATATCTTCTTCTTGGATTGATCCTTTGATCATTATGTAGTGTCCTTCTTTGTCTCTTCTAATAGTCTTTGTTTTAAAGTCTATTTTGTCTGATATGAGAATTGCTACTCCAGCTTTCTTTTGATTTCCGTTTGCATGGAATATCTTTTTCTGTCCCCTCAGTCTGTATGTGTCCCTAGGTCTGAGGTGGGTCTCTAGACAGCATATATACAGGTCTTCTTTTTGTATCCATTCAGCCAGTCTATGTCTTTTGGTTTGAGCATTTAATCCATTTACATTTAAGGTAATTATCGATATGTATGTTCCTATTATCATTTTCTTAATTATTTTGGGTTTGTTCTTGTAGGTCTTTTCGTTCTCTTGTGTTTCTTGCCTAGAGAAGTTCCTTTAGCATTTGCTGTAAAGCTGGTCTGGTGGTGCTGAATTCTCTTAGCTTTTGCTTGTCTGTAAAGTTTTTAATTTCTCTGTCAAATCTGAATGAGATCCTTGCTGGGTAGAGTAATCTTGGTTGTAGGTTTTTCTCCTTCATCACTTTAAATATGTGCTGCCACTCCCTTCTGGCTTGCAGAGTTTCTGCTGAAAGATCAGCTGTTAACCTTATGGGGATTCCCTTGTGTGTTATTTGTTGGTTTTCCCTTGCTGCTTTTAATATGTTTTCTTTGTATTTAATTTTTGACAGTTTGATTAATATGTGTCTTGGTGTGTTTCTTCTTGGATTTATCCTTTACAGGACTCTCTGTGCTTCCTGGACTTGATTAACTATTTCCTTTCCCATATTAGGGAAGTTTTCAACTATAATCTCTTGAAATATTTTCTCAGTCCCTTTCTTTGTCTCTTCTTCTTCTGGGACCCCTATAATTCGAATGTTGGTGCATTTAATGTTGTCCCAGAGGTCTCTGAGACTGTCCTCAGTTCCTTTCATTCTTTTTTTCTTTATTCTGCTCTGCAGTAGTTATTTCCACTCTTTTATCTTCCAGGTCACTTATCAGTTCTTCAGCCTCAGTTATTCTGCTATTGATCCCTTCTAGAGAATTTTTAATTTCATTTATTGTGTTGTTCATCACTGTTTGTTTGCTCTTTAGGTCTTCTAAGTCCTTGTTAAATGTTTCTTGTATTTTCTCTATTCTATTTCCAAGATTTTGGGTCATCTTTGCTATCATTATTCTGAATTCTTTTTCAGGTAGACTGCCTATTTCCTCTTCATTTGTTAGGTCTGATGGGTTTTTGCCTTGCTCCTTCATCTGCTGTGTCTTTCTCTATCTTATTTTGCTTAACTTACTGTGTTTGGGGTCTCCTTTTCGCAGGCTGCAGGTTCTTAGTTCCCCTTGTTTTTGGTGTCTGTCCCCAGTGGCTAAGGTTGGTTCAGTGGGTTGTGTAGGCTTCCTGGTGGAGGGGACTGGTGCTTGTGTTCTGGTGGATGAGACTGGATCTTGTCTTTTTGGTGGGCAGGACTGCATCCGGTGGTGTGTTTTGGAGTGTCCGCACCCCTGTGGCTGTGCTCTCCTCTGCGGCCCCGAAGCTTTCCCACTCCACCATCCGCAGTCTCCGTCCACGAAGGGGCTTCCTAGTGTGTGGAAACTTTTCCTCCTTCACAGCTCCCTCCTAGAGGTGCAGGTCCTGTCCCTATTCTTTTGTCTCTGTTTTTTCTTTTTTCTTTTGCCCTACCCAGGTACGTAGGGAGTTTCTTGCCTTTTGGGAGGTCTGATGTCTTCTGCCAGCATTTAGTAGGTGTTCTGTAGGAGTTGTTCCACATGTAGATGTATTTCTGATGTATTTGTGGGGAGGAAGGTGATTTCCATGTCTTACTCTTCCACCATCTTGAAGCTCCCTCCTTTTGCCCATTTTTTATTCAGGTTTTTTAAATCATTCAGTTGTAGGAGTTCATTATATCCTCTACATATTAATCCCTTATCAGATACATGATTTTCAAATATTTCTCCCTTTCCATGGGTATTCCTTTTCAATGTGTTTTGTGTCCTTTCGTGCACAGAAGTTTTAAATTTTGATATAGTGCAATTTATATTTTAAAAAATTTTTGTTGCCTTCATTTTTGGTGTCAGGTCCTGGAAATCATTGCTAAATC
This sequence comes from Lipotes vexillifer, assembly GCF_000442215.2. Lineage (NCBI taxonomy): Eukaryota > Metazoa > Chordata > Mammalia > Artiodactyla > Lipotidae > Lipotes > Lipotes vexillifer. Next base: position 988,931 of record NW_006791462.1, on the reverse strand, counting down.
CATTCTTTTACTTTTAAACTATTTGTGTTTTTATATTTAAAGTGTGTTTCTTGTAGGAAACTTAGAGCTGGGCCTTGGTTTTAAATCCACTCTGAGAATCTCTGACTTAATTGGGGTGCAACCTCAATGGTGTATTTGCCCCATTTATTTTTTTCTCCTTTTTTGCCTTATTTTTTTATTAATTCCATGTTGTTTATGATTTCACTTTTTTACTTTTGTTGCTTTTATTAGCATTAGCTTTCTTTTATTTTAAGGTTGCTTTACAGTTTACAGTATACATTTTTAAGTTATCACAGTCTACCTTAATGTGATATTATACCATTTCACATATTATATGAGAACCTTACAATAGTACATTTCCATTTCGTCTCTCCTAGCCCTTATGTTATTTTTGTCATGCATTTTATTTTACATATATTATAAACCCTACACTAGATTGTTAATATTATTTTAACAGTCAATTAAATTTTAGATATTTAAATAATAAGAAAAAATCATATATATGTATATCTCCTTGTTGTAACCATTTCTGGTGTTCTTTATTCCTTTGTATAAATCTACATTTCCATCTATCATTTTCTTTCTGCCTGAAGAAATTCCTTTAATACTTCTTATAGTATGTGTCAGCTAATGATGCATTATTTCAGCTTTTGTATAGCTGAATAAGTATTTCACCTTCTTTCTTGATATTGTTAAAAACAAGACAACAGGTCACAAATGGAGTCACTTATGCTAAGCCCCACGTCACCAAACCGAAACTTAATTAGTTTCAGCTTTCCCAGAAATGGAATCTTAAACCAGTCAGTCAGGAATTACCTGATCAGCACTAGTGAGGTCATCTTCCTGATAGACCCTGCCTTCCCCTAAAGGAAAGTGACCTTGCCACAACCAATTTCCTTGTTCCTGCTCCCTTCTGCCTATAAAAATCTTTCACTTTGTACAGCTCCTCAGAGCTCCTTTCTATCTACTAGATGGGATGCTGCCCAATTCATGAATCATTGAATAAAGCCAATAAGATCTTTAAATTTTACTCAGTTGAACTTTGTTTTTTAACAATATTTTCACTCGGTATAAAATTCTAGGTTGGGGCTTCCCTGGTGGCGCAGGAGAGCCTGCTGCTAATGCAGCAGGGAATCTGCCTGCTAATGCAGGGGACACGGGTTCGAGCCCTGGTCTGGGAGGATCCCACATGCCGCGGAGCAACTGGGCCCGTGAGCCACAACTACTGAGCCTGGGCGTCTGGAGCCTGTGCTCTGCAACAAGACAGGCCGTGATAGTGAGAGGCCCGCGCACCACGATGAACAGTGGCCCCTACTTGCCACAACTAGAGAAAGCCCTCGCACAGAAACGAAGACCCAACACAGCAAAAATAAATAATTAATAAACTCCTACCCCCAACATCTTCTTTAAAAAAAAAAATTCTAGGTTGATAATCATTTTTTAATTTCAAGACTTTAAAGGTTTTGCTCCTCTGTCATCTTACATTATTTCTGATATGAGATCTACTATCATCCTTTTATGTAACCTATGTCTTGTTCTGGTTGCTTTTAAGATTTTCTTGGGGAATTCCCTGGTGGTCCAATGGTTAGGACTTGGCACTTTCACTGCCATGGCCCGGGTTCAAACCCTGGTTGGGGAACTAAGATCTCACTTCCCACAAGCCACGCAGCGCAGCCAAAATATATATATATATATATTTTCTCCTCATTGTGAGCAACTTAATCATATATACCTTTAATCATATATGTGAGGTAGAGCAGGTGGATGTCTTGTGACATTCAGGTAGGGAGAGGAGACCTCATGATGCTCAGCAGAGGAAGGGAGGGTAGACCTTGGAGTCTCTAGTTAGCAAAATCTAAAACTTTTATTTGGAAGGACGTGTTGATAACATACATTTCAAAAGAGTCACAATATTTGTCCAGTAAAATATTAAAGAACTAAAAACAAAACAGGGACTTTCTTGGTGGTCCAGTGGGTAAGACTCTGTGCTCCCAATGCAGGGGGCCTGGTTCGATCCCTGGTCGGGGAACTAGATCCCACATGCATGCTGCAACTAAGAAAACATGCCACAACAAAGATCCCGTGTACTGCAACTAAGACCCAGCGCAGCCAAAATAAATAAATTAATTAATTAAAATAAAAACAAAACAAAAAAATCATACATGCCTTGGTGTAGTGTTCTTCAATTTTTTGTGTGTGCTTGAGGTTCTTTGAGCTTCTTAGATCTGTGGGTTTATAGTTTTCATGAAATTTGGGGAAACTTTCAACTATTTTCTGTACTCCCTTCATTTGGGAACTCCAATTACCAAATACAGTTTTCTCACAGCTCAGTGATGCTTTGTTCATTTCTTTGGATGTTTTTTCTTCTGAGTGTGTCATTTTGGATAGTTTCCATTGCTACAGTTTCAAGTTTACTAATTTTTTTCTTGTGCAATGTCTAATTTACTGTTAGTCCCATCCAGTATATTTTTTTTTTTTTTCTTGCGTTATGCGGGCCTCTCACTGTTGTGGCCTCTCCCATTTGCGGAGCACAGGCTCCGGACGCGCAGGCTCAGCGGCCATGGCTCACGGGCCCAGCCGCTCCGCGGCATGTGGGATCTTCCCGAAACGGGGCACGAACCCGCGTCTCCTGCATCGGCAGGCGGACTCTCAAGCACTGCGCCACCAGGGAAGCCCCCATCCAGTATATTTTTATTTCAAATTGCATATTTCTCAACTCCAGATATTTGATTTGTCTTTTTATATTATACATGTCTTAACTTCTGAAGATATGGAGTTATAACTGTTTTAATAGTTATAATAACTGTTTTAATGCCTTTGTCTGCTAATTCCAACATCTGTGTTATATGGGGGCTGCTTTTGATTGGTTGATTTTTTTTCATCTCATTATGAGTTATGTTTTCCTGCTTCTTTGCATGCCTAGAAATTTTTGATTGGATACACAACACTGAGAATTTTAACTTGTTGAGTGCTAGTTGTTTCTGTAATCCTATAAATATTATTGAACTTTTTTCCTCAGAAACACTTAAGTTACATGGAAACATTTGAATCCTTTAGGATCTTGCTTTTATATTTTAGGTGAATTGAGAGCAGTGTTCAGTCTGAGTCTAAATATCCTCCACTACCTAGGCAAGGACCTCAGTATTCTATCCAATGTTCTATGTTTTACCAGTCTGGCTAAAGGGAACAGGCACTATTTCCACGTCTATTTGTGTTCCAATCCTTTTGTGTGATTAATTCCTTAGCTTTGGGTAGTTTCTTCACATGTATGAGCACATCAGTACTTGAGGGAACCCTCTGCAGGTCTCTGGAGTTATATATATTGATAGGTATCTCTCTCTATATATAGATATAGATATAGATATAGATCTTACTCTGTCTTCCAAATCATAGCTGCCTTAGTCTCTGCAGATTCTTCACTCCATCTCCTCAACTCATAGAGTTTTTCAGGTTCCACCTGGTTCCCTCTCCTTATGCTATGTCCTGGAAACTCCAGACAGCATGCTGAGCAAACATGGGGCTCACCTCATTTGTTTCCCATTTCTTAGGGATCACTGTCCTTCATTTCTTGACGTCCAGTGACTTGAAAACTATTATTTCATATCTGTTGTCCATTTGTAAAAGTGTAGTTTTCTTTTTCTGATAAGAGAGTAAATCCAGTCCCTGCTATTACCACCTTGGCCAGTAGCGGAAATCTACCTTCTTTTTTGTTAAATTTTATTTCAAAGTATGCCAATCAGGCTTCAATCAAAGTAGCAGGACTACACTGTGTGTGTGTGTGTGTGTGTGTGTGTGTGTGTGTGTGTGTGTACGTGCACACACGTGCACACATGTGAGTGTGCATGTGAGTGTATGTGTGTAATTTTTAAGGGATTTGTTACAGAGATTTTACCTTACAGAATTGTGGGAACTAGTTAAGAAATCTCTGTAAGGCTGTTTTCTTCACATCTAATGCTGGAACTTTAAGTCCACAATGCAGATAGTCAGGAAGGCAAGATGGACATAGATGTTACGTGGGAGAGAACAAAAACAAACTGGAACCCACAAGCATGAGCTAGAGCTCCCAAGGACGAACTGAAACCTGCGTCAGTTTCTTGTTTCCTCCGACCCTGATAGAATGGGCATCCAGTAGAGGCCAAGACACTGTCTCAAAACTAAACTTACACACCTGACCCAAGAGTCAGAGGAGTTAAAGGAGAATCCAGGGGAAGGTGGGGGCAGTTCCAAACCCAGTTGCTGCCTTGTGCCAATGAGGTGAGTCAGTAGAAAAACAGCAACAACCTTAATGATGCTATTAATTGTATTAGTATTTATTAGTGTCTCTTGGATTTTCTGGGTATATACTCACACCAGAAAAAGTTACAGTTCTTTTTTCAATATTTATTATGCTAAATCATTTTATTCCTTTATTGCATTTATTAGAATATCTAAGAATATGTGGAATAATAATTATAATAGCATTCCTGTGTAATGCTTGGTTATCTGGGAAATGCTTTTAGTGTTTCATTCTTTAGAATGATATTTGTTGTTAGTTTTTAGTAAGGAGCCTTTAGATAGGTGCTTTCTATTCCTCTTTTACCTTGCGTTTTTATTAGAGACAGTTACTGGATTTTATAAAAGCATTTAAAGTATATTATTAATATGTCCTATGATGTTCTTCTTTAATTCATTTTTTTATGAATTACAAGTATAGATTTATTTATATTGAAGCACCTTTGTATTCCCTTTATATATCCAAAATGATAATAATGGATTATATCTTCAGTTCAGAATTATTTTGACTGCAAGTAACAGAAAGCTTAATTAAAAATAGCCTCAACCATAAAGACATTGAATTATTCAGCAACACTAGAAGTCTGGAGCAGGTGGTTACAAGGTCTTTTGAGAGGCTGAATAAACTCATCAAGGACCCAGCTATCTCACTTTTCCATACTGCCATCAGAAGTATGCTCTAATAGAGTCGAATCCCTTTTACAATGTTTGACTGCTTACAGCTTTTAAGCTTCACCCTCCCTCTTCCCTTTGTGCCTCACATCTTGGCAAGCTGATAAGAAAGTCTGGGTTCTCCTTCCTTTGGCACCAGCCATAGATTCAACCCCCCCGGCCCCATCCCATGCGCAGGAACCTTCACTCCAGCCCACCCCCTGACCACCATAAAAACCCCAAGCCAGTCTTCTTTCCTTGCTCTCCCAAGTCATTTCAGATCAGTTTGGGATGCCTGCCCTGTTTGCCCCAGAAAGCCTCATTATGTAAGCAATAAACCTTTCATATCCTCTAGATATGTGTCAGTCTTGACATCAAAACCAAATTTGGGGTGGGAGTCCATTCTGTTTCTGTAGGGCGTCCACAATTGGTACTGTGAGCAGAATGCTGAGACAGTGACCACCACCACCAGGGGTCTGTCTTCTCTTGCTTTGACTTGCTAACTGACTCTGATGCCTGCTGGCTAGCTTGCCCTTTGAGCTGTGCTGCTTTGTGCTGCATTTGCTGAGTCCTACTGAGCCTCTGTTATTGATTTAACTGGCTTAAGTCAGAAGTTTCAGTAATTAATTGGCATTTAGGGATAGAAGTATAGGATCAGGGCCCTCCTTAAAGTGACCCCGGTTGTGTCTTGGCCCAGACCTCTCTGTGTGTCTTAGAATGAATCAACTGTCTTGATTCTAGCACAAGCTTTGACTAATGCTAGGCTCAGGGGAAAGAGATCATTTGGCTGTGTGTCTCAACAGCAGTACCAACTGTTCTACAGAGCAGTCATGGGAAAGACTACACCCTGTGCAATATACAGGCCCCTTGGCTGGTTGCTCATGTGGAGGAAGATCATTCACTATTTGAAAAGGAGTTACTACCTGAATTTTTTTTTAAGATTTTATTTATTTATTTATCTATTTATGTTTGGCTGCGTTGGGTCTTCGTTGCTGCACGCGGGCTTTCTCTAGTTGCGGCTGGCGGGGGGGGGGGGGG
>NW_006791462.1:974105-982934 GCF_000442215.2 Lipotes vexillifer | reverse complement strand
CTTGTTGCAGAGCATGGGCTCTAGGCACGCAGGCTTCAGTAGTTGTGGCTCGCGGGCTCTAGAGCACAGGCTCAGTAGCTGTAGCGCATGGGCTTAGTTGCTCCGCGGCATGTGGGATCCTCATGGGCCAGGGCTCGAACCCGTGTCCCCTGCATTGGCAGGTGGATTCTTAACCACTGCACTACCAGAGAAGTCCCACTTGAATATTTTAATTATTGAATCCAGATACCTAAAGGCAGAGGGCTCACTAGGACCCTGCAAGATGCTTTTTTTGCTGTTGCTGTTGCTGCTGCTGCTTATGCCACAACAAAGATCCTGATCCACAAGGTTATAGGGAAAATCACCCATTGTACCCTCATGGCACAACAAAGGGGTAAATTCAAAGTCAACTTTGGGGATGTAATGTACAACATAGGGAATGTAGTTAATAATATTGTAATAACTTTGTATGGTGACAGATGTTAACTAGACTTACCATGGTGATCATTTTGTAATGTATAAAAATATCAAATCACTATGTTGTATACCTGAAACTAACAAATATTGTAAGTCAATTATACTTCAATAAAATTATTTTAAAGAATCAGTAATGTTTCAGGCCAAAAAAAATATAGTCACCCTCATCAGTTTGAAAAAAAAAAAAAAGCTCAACTTAAGCCTGAGGTCTTTAAGCTGTATAAAGTAACCCTTGCTATGGGAGAGACCCTAACACTGATGATGCTTGTCTGAGGCTCGCTGGAGGAAGAAATGTATAAATACAAGCAGGGTAGAGAGAACTTCGCCAAAGTATATCCAGTAATCACGAAAAAAGGAAAGACAGAAAGCAAGCAAGGAAGGAAGGAAGGAAAGAAGGAAGGGAGGGAGGAATCTGGATACAGGGGAGGAAATAAAATAGTGAAACAGAGGTCCACAATTTGAGCCAACTGGAAATCCAAAATTTACTAAAAGTATTTATAAAACAAAAAGATTGGGACTTCCCTGGTGGCGCAGTGGTTAAGAATCTGCCTGCCAAGGCAGGGGACACGGGTTCAAGCCCTGGTCTGGGAAGATCCCACATGCCATGGAGCAACTAAGCCCATGTGCCACAGCTACTGAGCTTGCACTCTAGAGACCACGAGCCACAACTACTGAGCCCGCATGCCACAACTACTGGAGCCTGCGTGCCTAGAGCCTGTGCTCTGCAACAAGAGAAGCCATCACAATGAGAAGCCTGCGCACCGCGAGTAAGAGTAGCCCTGCTCAAGGCAACTAGAGAAAGCCCGCGTGCAGCAATGAAGACCCAACGCAGCCAAAAATAAATAAATAAATAAATTTTTTTACAGAAGTATGCTGATTCACTTTTGCACCTCTACAACATAGTTTCTGAATTAATTTTGATGTCTGCTGAAATGCACCAATTGGCAAACCTTGATGGCCTTAATCAACAGTTGGGCTCAAATTACAGTAATACCTGAGGATCCTTCTAAATTTGAACAACACAACCCCACTAATCTTAGGGGAATTACTGTAATATAAAGTAGAAGACAAACAGTTATGCCTCACCTTAACTATCAGAAAAATAGCCTTTCCTAAATTCTCCATGATGGTAGCACCCATTGCCCTAAAATATCCCATAGTGGGGGCATGGATCACTGACCCAATGGGTAATAAGTTAAAACTAAATCTGTGGCAGACATTGAGAACATACTTGTGGTTGCCAAGGGAGGGGGGAGGGAAGGATTGGGAGTTTAGGATTAGCAGATGCAAACTGGTATATATAGAATGGATAAACAACAAGGTCCTACTTCATAGCTCAGGAAACTATATTCAATATCCTGTGATAAACCATAATGGAAGAGAATATAAAAAATAATATATGTATATGTATAACTGAATCACTTTGCTGTACAGCAGAAATTAACGCAGCACTGTAAATCAACTATCCTTCAAGTAAAAATAACCTAAATCTGGGCCTCCCTGGTGGCGCAGTGGTTGGGAGTCCGCCTGCCGATGCAGGGGATGCGGGTTCGTGCCCCGGTCCGGGAGGATCCCACGTGCCGCGGAGCGGCTGGGCCCGTGGGCCATGGGCGCTGAGCTTGCGCGTCCGGCAACGGGAGAGGCCACGACGGTGAGAGGCCCACATATCGCAAAAAAAAATAAATAAATAACCTAAATCTGTGGCACTTACAAATTGGCTTTTAAAAATGGGACCACATGGACCTTCTCCCCTCCCCATCCCTGTTAAAACAGCTAATAAGGTCCAATGTAAATGTAAATAGGGGCTTCAAGAATTGAAACCCATTATACAGGACCTATTTAAAGAAGGAGTGATTGTTACCACTGCTCCTCCCTTTAAAAATCCAATTTGGCCTGTTTTTTTTTAATTGAGGTAACATTGGTTTATAACATTGTATAATGTTCGTGTGTACAACATTATATTTCTACTTCTATATACCCTACAGTGTGCTTACCACCAAAAATTTAGTTTCCATCTATTACCACACAGTTGATCCCCTTTACCCATTTCGCCCTCCCCACTCTACCTTCGCCCCTTCCCCTCCAGTAACCACTACTCTGTTCCCTGTATCTACATGTTTGTTTTTCTTTGGATTGTTCATTTAGTTTGCTTGTTTGTTACATTGTACATATGAGTGAAATCATATGGTATTTGTCTTTCTCCTTCTGACTTATTTCACTCAGCATAGTACCCTCAAAGTCAGTCCTTGTTGCAAATGGCAAGATTTCATCTTTCTTTAAATGAAATGTGGCCTGTTCTTAAAGTTGGAAAGAATTAATGGTGCCTCACAGTAGATTGTAGCAGCCTCAATGCTGTGGTCCCATTCATTAAGGGCTCCATATTCAAAATTATTGAAATTACTGACTCCATCCAATTAGCAAATGGTAAATATTTTTCTGTAATAGATTTGACTAATACGTTCGGTTAAGTCCTTATTTCAAAAGCCTCTCACCCACAGTTTGCCTTCACTTCCTAAGGTACATGACACACCTTTACCTGGCTATCTATGGAGCACCTCAACAGTCACATCACACACAGTCAACATCACACACAGTCTTTGCAAACATGATCTTAACTGCATCCAGCTTTCTCCAGGGGCACAGGTATGGCTTTGTATTCATGACATCCTCCTCTGAGGATATTCACCAGGCACATTTATTCAGGACATACAAATATTCACAAGGGAGCTCAGAAAAGGGGATGGGCCATTGCCTCACACATAGTACAAGACCCCACCACCTCTGTAAATTCCTGAAAATTATTTGGTAAACGGAGGGCCCCTCCGTACCTAACACTGTCAAGAAACAGTTATTAACCCTCTCAACTTCCACAATGTTAAAACAAACCCAATACCTTTTAGGCCTTTTGGGTTCTGGAGGTTATATATTCCTCATTTACAAATTTTACTTTAGCCCATTAACGTAATTATTTGCAAATCAGCCCACCTTGAATGGAGCCCCTTCCAACAAAGGCTCTAGATTCTGTCAAAATTGCAATACAACAGCCAGTCTCATTAGTGCCCCTCAACTAGACTCCTTGCACAATTGAAGCTTTAGCAACCTTCTTTCATGCCTCCTGGAGTCTCTGGACCACCCATACTGGCCACAAGTCACTTATGGCTTTCTGATGCAAAAACTGCCCTCCTCAGCCCTGTGCTGTATGCCATTAGAGCTGCAATTGCTGACTACATCTTGGGATTTAGAGGTCCCACAGGCCCTGAGTCCATGACCCTCCATACCCAGCTGCCCACTATGCATTGGGTCATGGGAACAGCACCGACAAGATTTCCAAGGCCACCAAGGTCTCCTTTGCTGCAGGACAGAACCAGACTGAGGCCCTCTTCCATATCTCATCTGCAGGAGGACTGGCTGACCTGTCCTCATTTCCTTGCCAGATGTCATGGCACTGGAGGAGGCAACCCCTCTACTAGACCCCTTAGCTACCTAGGGAGCCCCTGGAATCAACTGAGTAAACAGCAGTGGGAGCTTGTACACTTTTCACATGCTGTTGCCACCACAGGTAACTGAAGTTCACTGGAGAGCTGCTGCTTTTTATCCCTTAACCAGGACACCCCTGATAAAGGATAAGACCCAGGGGTCAACACAATTGGTCAAACTTCAGGCATGTATCTAGGCACTGTTTTCCCTGGCTAAAAGTCAGCCCCATCTGCACCATTTTACAGACTCTTAAGACTGCTGCCAATGGGCTGGCTCTCTGATCCAGCCTATGGCAGCAACAATAATTTCTTGTCCAAGGTTTCCCCTTTTAGGGTAAAGAATTCTTGCCTCATAGATACCCTAAATATAAATCAAGGTCACACATTCTTGTACATATCCTGAAACCACAATAGAAGACCTTACCAAGACACTCTTTTTCCCCTTTGGAATCCAGGCATTACTGACAGCGACTAAGACGCTCATTTCGCTTCTCAGAATACACAATACAGGGCCCTTGGACAAGACATTCAATGGAACTTTCACCTTCCTTACAGGCTACAGGCTTCAGGCTCAGAGTGCCATAATCTCTTATTTAAACAAGCTCAAATTCACTTAAATGAAGCATGGTACACTTTTGTCATCACTCAAACTTCAGGGGTGAATTATCATGAAGAGTCTGACTCCACTTTTTGATATTTGACTACTGCTGACAGCCCTTAGGCCTCAACCCTCACTCTCACCTTGTGTCCCTCATCTGGGAAAGCTATTAAGAAAGCCTCAGTGCTTCCTCCTTCGGTGCTGGCAAGAGTTCCAAGCCACAAGCCCCCACCCACACACTGGAACTGTAACCCCAGCCCCAGCCCTAGCTACAGTTAAAATCCCCAGCCAGTCTCCTTTCCTTGCTCTCTCAAGCCATTTTTGGACCAACTTGGGAGGCCTGGCTGTTCTCTTCAGAAAACTCCCTTATATAAGTAATAAAAATTTTCATACCCTCTTACTGTGTATGTGATGTCATCAGTCTTGACATCTGAACCAAATTTGGTTCACCCTACATGATGGTCACAACATATGTCTGTCATTCATGGTCTCAAGGTAACTGCTGCAGCTCTAAACAACACATCGTTATACGGGCATCCCAAGGATGAAGGCTTGTGGTGAAAGGTTTTCACTTCATTGGTCCTCTCTCTAATCACAAAGGAAAATCTTTCCCTGAAATCCCCAGCAAATTTCATGATACATCTCACTGACCAGCACAGGGTTACATGCCCACCCCTAAACCAATCATGAGACTCTGCCCAGGGCTTCACATACCACTGACTAAGCAATGTAGAGTTTCTGTTAGCAAGGAACAAAGTAGGATTTGCTGTTATTAACAGCAACATCTGTCATATGAATGGTGATACTGTCCATTTTCAGATATTTTATGTAGAAGTTTTGCAGATGGATCAGTGTATTTATGCAATATTAATTAGTACACTATTTTTCTGATTGGCTATTAAATTTATCAGCTTCACAAAATGAACTGGGGAGCTGTCCATCTTTTTTATGGTGTGGAATATACCTCTTTAACTTACAATATGCATCTTTAACTTTATACCTTTAAGAGTTATTATAGGACTTCCCTGGAGGCGCAGTGGTTAAGAATCCGCCTGCCAATGAAGGGGACACGGGTTCAAGCCCTGGTCCAGGAAGATCCCACATGCTGTGGAGCAACTAAGCCCGTGCACCACAACTACTGAGCCTGCGCTCTAGGGCCTGCGAGCCACAACTACTGAAGTCCGCACACCTAGAGTCCATGCTCCGCAACAAGAGAAGCCACCACAATGAGAAGCCCATGCACCACAACGAAGAGTAGCCCCCGCTCGCTGCAAGTAGAGAAAGCCTGCGTGCAGCAACAAAGACCCAATCAATGCAGCCAAAAATAAATAATTAATTTAGAAAAAAGAGTTATTATACTCCTTCATATGTAATACAAGAATCTCACAACAAGGAATTGCTCTCACATATTAACCAAAAGTAACATATAAATGTTGGTACAATCTCTTTGCAGCCATATTTAAAAATGAGACGGGTCAATAGCATTCTTTTTGGTAATATATTTTTCTCATTGGATATTATAAAGGCTATACAAAATGATCTGAGGAGCTTTTCATATTTTTCTATGGCTGAAATGGCATACATCATAATTATCTGGTTTTAAAGGTTAAATAGGAATTAGCACAGAATCATTTTTGTGCTTTTAATAACTGACTATACTATAACTATGTGTCTATAAATTAGAGTGCACTGAGACTCAGTCCTCTGTTTTCTACTCTCTCCTCTCCCTAGGGGATCTCATTCAAGTCCATCGTTGTTAAACACCATCGATTTCTGCCCTGTGCTCCAGACCTGTATATCCCAGAAGGCCTGCTTGATATCTCTACTCTGGTCACTAAAATATATCACAAACCACATCTCTGAAACAGTACTCTTGCTTTTCCTTTCTTCCCCAAGTCTTCTTTGTCTCAGAAATGATACCACCATCTGCCCAATTGCTCAAGCCTAAAAACTAGGGGTCATCCTTGTCTCCTTTCTTTCTCTCAATCTTTACAAACCCCATCCAAACAATCTATAATACCTGTCAATTTTACTTTCAAAATGTATTCTCAATCTAGCTCCCTGTGTCCATGTCCACTAACACCACTTTAGACTAAGCCAAATCATGATTCATTCATTCTTTCTTTCTGGCCGCATTGGGTCTTCGTTGCTGCATGCGGGCTTTCTCTAGTTGTGGCAAGCGGGGGCTACGGAGATAAAGAACATCTTTATCAAATACCAAATACACACAGCGTGTGTGTGTGTGTGTGTGTGTGTGTGTGTGTGTGTGTGTGTTGTCCATTAAATTGTTGGTCTATTATTATATCCAACTAACATTTGATCCTAGCTTTATAGCACATCTTAATAAATGCAGTACAAGTTATCACTCATTTATTTTTTTCTAAACTTTCTTGGTAGTTATTACCTGTTTATTCTCAGTTAACGCTTTATAATTTAACTCTACTCCTTTGAGTCCCAGATGTACTTCCTTCAGTTGGATTCTGTGAGGCTTATCCAATCACTTCATAATTCATTCTTTTTTTAAATAAATTTATTTTATTTATTTATTTTTGGCTGCATTGGGTCTTCGTTGCTGCGCGCGGGCTTTCTCTAATTGTGGCGAGTGGGGGCTACTCTTCGTTGCGGTGCACAGGCTTCTCATTGCGGTGGCTTCTCTTGTGAGCATGGGCTCTAGGTGCGTGGCTTCAGTAGTTGTGGCACATGGGCTCAGTAGTTGTGGCTCTTGGGCTCTAGAGCGCAGGCTCAGTAGTTGTGGTGCACGGGCTTAGTTGCCCTGCGGCATGTGGGATCTTCCCAGACCAGGGCTCAAGCCCGTGTCCCATGCATTGGCAGGCAGATTCTTAACCACTGCGCCACCAGGGAAGTCCCCATGGTCATTTCTTGCTTGGTCAACTGCAACAGCTTCCAAATTGTTACCCCTGTTTATACACTTGATGCCTTATAGTCTATTCTATGCAACATCTGGAGTAAAACTTTTCAGAACTGAGGACACCACCCCTAGAAACAGTACAGTGTTGCCCCCTCATACCTAGAATAAAATTCAGTCTTCTTAATAATTGCTTCTGAGGTCATGCAAGATGACGCTTTTGTCTATGTTTCCAACATCATGTCATTCACTCCCTTCCTAACTTATCATGCTCTCGCCACACTGGAATCTCTTCTATTCCTTGAAGATTTGAAGCTTTTCTACACCAAGCCTTTTGCCTCTGGAGTTCTGGGTCTCAGTTCAAATGTCACTTTCTCATAGAGACCTTCCCTAAATTCCTTATTTATAGGGGACAACCTTAAACCCCTGTGTAGTCCCTACCTCCCACATCAACTTATATATTAACTTGATAGCACATATCAATTTATAATTACCTTGCTTATTTATTTTTTTTCATTTAATGTTTCACCAATGGGATACTTTTCAATATTTTTTTTCACTGCTTTTTGTCAAGTGACTCTACTCTGTTCAATAGCTACATATGAAAGGAATAAAAACGTATGTATCTGATGTTTATGAGAGATGTCTAAGTTGGAAATACTTAGACTTGTGATAGAGGTAGTATTTAAAATTACAGGAGTGGGGGACTTCCCTGGTGGCACAATGGTTAAGAATCCACCTGCCAATGCAGGGGACATGGGTTTGATCCCTGGTCTGGGAAGATCCCACATGCCACGGAGCAATTAAGCCCGCGAGCCACAACTACTGAGCCCACGTGCCACAACCATGGAAGTCTGTGCGCCTAGAGCCTGTGGTCCACAACAAAAGAAGCCACCACAATGAGAAGCCCGCACACTGCAATGAGGAGTAGCCCCCGCTCGCTGCAACTAGAGAAAGCCCATGCACAGCAATGAAGAGCCAACGCAGCCAAAAATAATAAAATAAAATAAAATTACGGGAGTGGGATCGGGCCAACTCACCTCCTGTCACGGGCACATCAAAATTACAATGATTTACAGAACACGTATCAATGAAAAAGACCAGAACCTACAAGAAAACATCTTCTACAACTAAAGATATAAATAAGAAACCACAACAAGATGGGTAGGAGGGGCAGAGTCACAATATAATCAAGTCCCATACCCCCGGGTGGGCGACACACAAAAGGGAGAATAATTACAATTGCAGAGGTTCTCCCCAAGGAGCGAGAGGTCTGAGCCCCAAATTGGGCTCCCCAGCCCAGGGGTCCTGCACCAGGAAGATGAGCCCCCAGAACATTTGGCTTTGAAGCCCAGTGGGGCTTACTTTCAGGAGATCCAGAGGGCTGTGGGAAATAGAGACTCCACTATTTTTTTTTTTTTTTTTTTTTTTTT
>NW_006791462.1:946170-974068 GCF_000442215.2 Lipotes vexillifer | reverse complement strand
ACTGTTGTGGCCTCTCCCGTTGCGGAGCACAGGCTCCGGACGTGCAGGCTCAGCGGCCATGGCTCATGGGCCCAGCCGCTCCTCGGCATGTGGGATCTTCCCGGACCGGGGCACGAACCCGTGTCCCCTGCAGCGGCAGGCGGACTCTCAACAACTGCGCCACCAGGGAAGCCCGAGACTCCACTCTTAAAGGGTGCACACAAAATCTCACATCCTCCAGGACCCAGGGCAGAAGCAGTAATTTGAAAGGAGCCTGGATCAGACCTACCTGCTGACCTGAAGAATCTCCTGAAGAGGCAAGAGGCAACTACAGCTCACCCTGGGGACATAGAAACTGGTGGCAGCCATTTCTGAGAGCTCTTTCTACCATGTTGACACTGGTGCTGGCAAGCAACATTTTGGAATCCTCCCTCTAGCTTATTAGCCTCAGGACCCAGTCCCGCCCATGCCCACCAGCCTGTAGGCCCAGTACTGGGACACTTCAGGCCAAGCAACTAACTGGGAGGGGACACAGCCCTACCAACTAGCAGACAGGTTGCCTTAAGACCCCCTAAGCCCACAGCCACCCCTAGACAAGGCCCTGCCCACTAGAGGTCCCAGAAGCAGGCCCCACACACCAGTGCATGCAGCAGATCTGGGACCACCAGGTTCCTGTGGCCAGAGACCCTGGGACCCAGCTCCACCCAACAGTGGGCAGCCACCAGCCTCAGAATCCCAGGCCCCGCCCACCAGCAACTCTGCTCTAGCCCAGGGAACAGCCTCACCCACCAGCAAGAGGACACCAGCCCCACTAAAACCAAAGCCCTGCAACCTGTATACCCAAGTCACTCACCAGCAAGCCAGCTCCAGCCCTAGTACTAGCTGGGCCCTGGCCCTGCCCACCAGCAAACTTCCTCTAGCCTCAAGACAAGCCTCACCTTCCAGCAGGTGGACACTAGCCCCAGGAAAACCACAGCCCTGCAGCCTACAGACCCAGACCAACCACCAGCAGGACAACACCTGCCCTGGGACCAGCTGGGCCCTGGTCCCACCCACAAGCAGGTCAATACAAGCTTCAGGGCACCCTGGGCTCTGCTGCCAGCTCTGTCAGGAACCAGCTCTGGGACCTGAGGCCCTGCAGCCAGATCCCAGGACCTGGCTTTACCCACCAATGGGCTGGCACTAGCTCCAGAACCTTGCTTCATGCACTGGTGGGTGGGCACCAGCCCCAGTATCTCCTGGACCCCAACTCCACCTACCAGTGAGCCAGCACTAGCCCCAGGGGCCCCCAGGGTTCTGAAGTCAGCCACCTTGTGACCTAGCCCCACCAAGCAATGGCCAGCAGCCTCTACAAAAGGCAGGGTCTGGTGACCAACTGGATCAGGGGCCAGCCAAGCCTACTGGACCACCCACAGTAGCCACAACAGAAGGATCCAAGCAGCCCCGCATAGGGGGCGCCCCTAGAACATATAGCTTTAGTGACCAGAGGGAAGTGTGCTGCTGGGATGCATAAGACATCTCCTATAAAAGGCCACTTCTCCAAGGTAAGGAAACATAACCAACGTAACAGGCACAAAAAAATAAAAACGCAAGTTAGGCAAAATAAAGCAACAGAGGAACATGTCCCAAATGAAGGAACAAGATAAAACCCCAGAAGAAGAACTAAGTGAAGTGGAGATAGCCAATCTACCTGAGAAAGAGCTCAAGGTAATGATCATATAGATGATCAGAGAACTCAGAAGAATGGATACACAGAGTGAGAAGTTAGAAGTTTTTAACGAAGAGTTAGAAAATATAAAGAACAACCAAACAGAGATGAAGAATACAATAACTGAAATGAAAAATACACTAGAAGGAATCAACAGTAGACTAAATGATATAGAGGAAAAGATCAGCGAGCTGGAAGACAGAGTAGTGGAAATCACTGAAGATGAACAGAAAAACGAAAAAAAAAGAATAAAAGGAAATGAGGAGAGTTTAAGAGATCTGTGAGACAACGAGACAACATCACTGTTTGCAGATGACATGATACTACACATATAAAATCCTAAAGATGCCACCAAAAAATTACTAGAGCTAATCAATGAATTCAGTAAAGTTGCAGGATACAAAACTAATATACAGAAATCTGTTTCATCTCTATACACTAACAACAAACTATCAGAAAGAGAAATTAAGGAAACAATCCCCTTTACAATTGCATCAAAAAGAATAAAATACCTAGGAATAAACCTACCTAAGGAGGTAAAAGACCTGTACTCGGAAAACTATAAGACACTGATGAAAAAAACTGAAGATGACACGAACAGATGGAAAGATACTATGTTCTTGGATTGGGAGAATTAATATTGTTAAAATAACCATACTACCCAAGACAATCTACAGATTCAATGTAATCCCTATCAAAGTACCAAGGGCATTTTTCACAGAAAAAGAACAAAGAATTTCAAAATTTGTATGGAAACACAAAAGACCTCAAATAGCCAAAACAACCTTGAGAAAGAAGAACAGAACTGGAGGTATCATGCTCCCTGACTTCAGACTATACTACAAAGCTACAGTAATCAAAACAGCATGGTACTGGCACAAAAACAGATACCTAGATCAATGGAACAGAATAGACAGCTCAGAAATAAACCCACACACTTATGGCCAATTAATCTACAACAAAGGAGGTAAGAATATACAATGGAGAAAAGACAGTCTCTTCAGTAAGTGGTGCTGGGAAAACTAGACAGCTACATCTAAAACAATGAGATTAGAACATTTTCTCACACTATATATAAAAATAAACTCAAAATGGATTAAAGACCTAAATGCAAGACCTAAAACCATAAAACTCCTAGAAGAAAACATAGGTGGAACACTCTTTGACATAAATCGTAGCATTATTTTGGATCTGTCTCTTAATGCAAAAGAACAAAAAGCAAAATAAATAAATGGGACCTAATTAAACTTAAAAGCTTTTGCACAGCAAAGGAAACCATTAACAAAATGAAAAGACAACCTACTGAATGGGAGAAAATATTTGCAAATGATATGACTGATAAGGGGTTAATATCCAAAATATATAAATAGCTCATACAACTCAATATCAAAAAAACAAACAACTTGATTTAAAAATGGGCAGAAGACCTGAATAGACATTTTTCCAGAGGAGACATACAGACGGCAAACAGGCACATGAAAATATGTTCAACAGCACTCATCATCAGAGAAATGCAAATCAAAACAATAATGAGATATCACCTCACACCTGTCAGAATGGGCATCATCAAAAAGGCCACAAACAACAAGTGTTGGTGAGGATGTGGAGAAAAAGGAACCCTTGTACACTGTTGGTGGGAATGTGAATTGGTGCAGCCACAGTGGAAAACAGTATAGAGGTTTCTCAACTAAAAATGGAACTGCCATATGATCCAGCAACTCCACTCCTTGGTATAAATCTGAAGAAAATGAAAACACTAATTTGAAAAGATACATGCACCTCAATGTTCACAGCAGCATTATTTTAAATTATTTACAATAGCCAAGATATTGTAGCAACGTAAGCGTCCATCAACAGACAAATGGATAAAGAAGATCTGAGATGGACTTCCCTGGCGGTCCAGTGGTTAAGACTTCGCCTTCCAATGCAGGGAGTGCAGGTTCAACCCCTGGTCAGGGAGCTAAGATCCCACATGCCTCGGGGCCAAAAAACCAAAACATAAAACAGAAGCAATACTGTAACTAATTCAGCAAAGATTTAAAAAATGGTCCACATCAAACAAACAAAATCTTAAAAAATTAAGAAGATCTGAGATACACATACACACACACACACACACACACACACACACACACACAGGAATATGACTCACTCATAAAAAAGAATGAAATTTTGTCATCTGCAACAACATAGGTGGACCTGGAGGGTATCACGCTTAGTGAAATAAGTCAGACAGAGAAAGGCAAATACTGTATATTATCACTTATATGTGGAATCTAAAAAATAAGACAAACTAGTGAATATAACAATAAAGAAACAGACTCACAGATATAGACCACAAACTAGTGTTTACCAGTGGGGAGAGGGAAGGGGGAAAGGCAAGATACGAGTAGGGGATCAAGAGGTACAAACTACTATGTATAAAATAAGCTACAAGGATATATTGTACAGTATAGGGAACACAGCCAATATTTTATAACTATAAATGGAGTATAATCTATAGAAATTTTGAATCTCTATGTTGTACACCTGAAACTAATATAGTTTTGTAAATTAACTCTCTCTCTACATATATATGTGTGTGTGTGTGTGTGTGTGTGTGTGTATATAATATAACCAGACAGGATCTGGGGCTGTGATTGGGTACAGACTGTTAGAACTATGACTCCACACCACCACTATTATGACTTCTATTAGCAGCAACTATCTAATCATTGCAATAAGAATTAACATATTCTAAACACTTTATATAGATTACTATATTTAATCTTCACAACCCTATAAGCTAGGTCCTATATTCCCATTTTATAGCTGATGGAATTGAAGCCCAGAGGAAAAAAATAAAAGTAAAATAAAATTATAGGAGTGAATAAGCTCATCCAAGGAGGACATATAGAATGAAAAGAGGAGGGGTCTGAAGACAAAACTGGGAAAATACTAACTTTGGAGCTGTGGGCAGAAGAAGAATATATATAGGGCTTCCCTGGTGGCGCAGTGGTTGAGAGTCCGCCTGCCGATGCAGGGGACACTGGTTCGTGGCCCAGTCCGGGAAGATCCCATATGCCGCGGAGCAGCTGGGCCCATGAGCCATGGCCGCTGGGCCTGCGCGTCCAGAGCCTGTGCTCCGCAACGGGAGAGGCCACAACAGTGAGAGGCTCGCATACTGCCAAAAAAAAAAAAAAAAAAGTTCAAAGAAACAGAAAGATAAGCCAGAGGAATAGGAGGAACATCAGAAGAATTTGATGTCACAGAAACCAAGACAGTATTGAGTGTCAAGGACGGAATGGGCAAGAGAATCAAACCCTACTGAAAAATCACGTGAAAACTAACTTTCAAAGTATCCACTCGCTTTTGTACTGAGGTAGGGACTGCTGGTGACCTTATCAGAGAATTTTCACTAAAGTTTTGGGGGATGAAAACCAAAGTGCAGCAGGTTGAAGGGTGAAGGGAGCACAGTGAAGTGGACATAGTGTAGACTATTCTCTAATGAGAAGAGAGAAAGGCCAGGACTTGGGTTAGAGGGAGGAAATTATTCCAAATACAGAGGGAACTTGAAGAGGTTTACCCTCTGGGAGAAAAATATCCAGTAGCACAGGACGGGGGAGGGGCGGCGGAGATGCAGGAAATACAGGGGAAATAAGATGTAGTGAAGTCCCTGAGGAAATGGAATAGGAGGGACTGGGATCTAGAGCATGAAGGTAAGGTTTAGCAAGGAAAACCGAGGGGCTTCATGGCTCAGCCACTTGATTTTCTTGATGAGACGAACTCCAAGGTTGTCTGCTTTAGGATGAGGGAAGAGAACAGACAGCTTGAGACCGTATAGAAAGTTTGAGATAGCAGCTGACAGTTAAGCGAGAGGGAGCTGAACCAAAAGACCCCCCCCCACGCCCACTCACCTGACTTCCGGGTTTGAAATTTGTTGCGCCGCCGTATCCAGGTGCCGTCCTTCAGAAGCTCTTGGAAAAGAGAATCATTGTGAGGCGCACTGCGGTCCCCGGGAGCACAGTCACCAGCCAGCCTGCCCTGTAGGAGCCGCTGTGCCAAGGAGAGCGCGTCCCAAGTGGACCCTGGAGCAGTCACCCAACTTGCCCGCCCAACAGGGGGTGCTGGGTAAAGTACGGTGTTTCCCAACATGCTTTGCGGCGTGAGTCGGAGCCCACATCTCAGAAGTGCTAGCTCGTCGCCCTGAGGGGGTTTGGTATGGCGAGTGGGTCGCTTCACTCTTTGTTAGGAGAACACACAGGTGAGAGGGGAAGGAGGCTGAGGAGGAGGCCAGGACTGAGCTAGGGCTGAACGGGGACTGAGTGAGGAGCGAAGAGGCGGATCGGTTGAGGGCCACCGCTCACCACAGAGGCAGTGGCTCTGCTGACGAGGCCGCGGCGGCCATGACCGTGGACTTCAGAGACCGCAGCAGCGGTTTCCGCCACAACGAGGTAGTTATGTTCATCAACGAAGAAGTGCTCAGTAACGGAGGCGGCCCAGACTTCTACTTGACCTTCCGCTCACGGCCCTGGAACGAGATCGAGGACGAGCTGCAGTCCATCCTGGCCAACCTGCAAGTGCCATTGGCCATCAACAGGGCCTGCGCCTGGAGCGTGCTGGCCTTGAGCGTGCGTGTGGCCACGCGGCATCAGGATCAGCAGGCCCGCCAGGTCCAGCAGCAGCAGAAGCAAGTGGGGCAGCGGGAGACGGCCACCTGGGCTCTGACCTCGCAGCTGCAGCGCCTGCGCGAGGAGCGCGAGGAGCGCGAGGAGATTGTCAGGCAGTTGCGTTGCACCCGCAGCTACCTGCAGCAGGTGCTGAAAGAGCACGAGGCCCTGCGTAAGCAGCTGCTCCAGGCCGAGATGCAGTCCCAGGAGTTCGTATCCCGGTCTGAAGCCCAGCAGCTCTGGGCTGACATGTGGCCCCTGACTCCAGAGGAGTGAAGCACGTTGCTGGTCTCGACGTCGCAGCGCAGGCAGATGGAGGAGGCCCAGAATGCCTCGGCAGGCGGTGTGCTTTATGTGCCACTACCCCCGAGTTCCTGGCCCCACGTTGTTCAACCCCCTCCTCCCATGCCGTTCCACATGCCATTCCCATACCCACCGCCTCCCGCACCTAGGGTAGTCTCAAAAGCAGAAGCAGCAGCCGCAGCAGCAGCATTCCCACCCCAGATGCCTGCTGGGGGGATCTACCAACCTGGCATGCAGCCTGCAGTCGTGTCCCAGGAGGAGGTAGCCCTGCAGTGGGACCCGAGGATCCAAGGCCAAGAGGAAGGTCCTGTGAGGCCCCCACTTCGTAAATCCCTCAGGGCACAGCTGGAGCCAAGAAGACCCAATGAAGCAACAACCTCAGGAATAGACGCCCAGGCAACCAGAGGTAAGAAAGCCTTTAAACCCCAGCAAGAGGAGAAACCTGCCCCAGACCTCAGGAGGAGGGATTGGGACTGCCTAAGGTATAGAGTGGGATTAATTTTTCCTGATACTTGTCTTGCAATAAATGCCAGAAAATCTAGATACTAAGTGAGGTGGAAAGTCTTGCCCAAAACAAGCTCCTCATTAAATTCAGGGATGGGATACAGAAAAAGAATGGACACATAGTCTAAAGAGAAATCAATTTCTGGAGGCCCTCTTCTGATCAAAAACTAACTCTTTTATTTACATCATAAAAAAATTTGAAAATCCATCAAACAAAAATTTTCATTATCCTACCATCAAGCAATAACCATTTTTTTTTTTAACATCTTTATTGGGGTATAATTGCTTTACAATGGTGTGTTAGTTTCTGCTTTATAACAGAGTGAGTCAGTTATACATATATATATGTTCCCATATCTCTTCCCTCTTTGTCTCCCTCCCTCCCACCCTCCCTATCCCACCCCTCCAGACAGCCACAAAGAACCGAGCCGGTTTCCCTGTGCCATGCGGCTGCTTCCCACTGGCTATCTACCTTACGTTTGTTAGTATATATATGTCCATGTCTCTCTCTCGCCCTAACACACCTCACCCTTCCCCCTCCCCATATCCTCAAGTCTGTTCTCCAGTAGGTCTCTGTCTTTATTCCTGTTTTACCCCTAGGTTCTTCATAACATTTTTTTTTTCTTAAATTCCATATATATGTGTTAGCATACGGTATTTGTCCTTCTCTTTCTGACTTACTTCACTCTGTATGACAGACTCTAGATCTATCCACCTCATTACAAATAGCTCAATTTCGTTTCTTTTTATGGCTGAGTAATATTCCATTGTATATATGTGCCACATCTTCTTTATCCATTCATCCGACGACGGGCACTTAGGTTGTTTCCATCTCCGGGCTATTGTAAATAGAGCTGCAATGAACATTTTGGTACATGACTCTTTCTGAATTCTGGTTTCCTCAGGGTATATACCTAGTAGTGGGATTGCTGGGTCATATGGTAGTTCTATTTGTAGTTTTTTAAGGAACCTCCATACTGTTCTCCATAGTGGCTGAACCAATTCACATTCCCACCAGCAGTGCAAGAGTGTTCCCTTTTCTCCACACCCTCTCCAGCATTTATTGTTTCTAGATTTTTTGATGATGGCCATTCTGACTGGTGTGAGATGATATCTCATTGTAGTTTTGATTTGCATTTCTCTAATGATTAATGATGTTGAGCATTCTTTCATGTGTTTGTTGGCAGTCTGTATATCTTCTTTGGAGAAATGTCTATTTAGGTCTTCTGCCCATTTTTGGATTGGGTTGTTTATTTTTTTGTTATTGAGCTGCATGAGCTGCCTGTAAATTTTAGAGATTAATCCTTTGTCAGTTGATTCATTTGCAAATATTTTCTCCCATTCTGAGGGCTGTCTTTTGGTCTTGTTTATGGTTTCCTTTGCTGTGCAAAAGCTTTGAAGTTTCATTAGGTCCCATTTGTTTATTTTTGTTTTTATCTCCATTACTCTAGGAGATGGGTCAAGAAGGATCTTGCTGTGATTTATGTCATAGAGTGTTCTGCCTATGTTTTCCTCTAAGAGTTTGATAGTTTCTGGCCTTACATTTAGGTCTTTAATCCATTTTGAGCTTATTTTTGTGTATGGTGTTAGGGAGTGATCTAATCTCATACTTTTACATGTACCTGTCCAGTTTTCCCAGCACCACTTATTGAAGGGGCTGTCCTTTCTCCACTGTATATTCCTGCCACCTTTATCAAAGATAAGGTGACCATATGTGCATGGGTTTATCTCTGGGCTTTCTATCCTATTCCATTGATCTATCTTTCTGTTTTTGTGCCAGTACCATACTGTCTTGATTACTGTAGCTTTGTAGTATAGTCTGAAGTCAGGCAGCCTGATTCCTCCAGCTCCATTTTTTGTTCTCAAGATTGCTTTGGCTATTCGGGGTCTTTTGTGTTTCCATACAAATTGTGAAATTTTTTGTTCTAGTTCTGTGAAAAATGCCAGTGGTAGTTTGATAGGGATTGCATTGAATCTATAGATTGCTTTGGGGAGTAGAGTCATTTTCACAATGTTGATTCTTCCAATCCAAGAACATGGTATATCTCTCCATCTGTTTGTATCATCTTTAATTTCTTTCATCAGTGTCTTATAATTTTCTGCATACAGGTCTTTTGTCTCCTTAGGTAGGTTTATTCCTAGATATTTTATTCTTTTTGTTGCAATGGTAAATGGGAGTGTTTTCTTGATTTCACTTTCAGATTTTTCATCGTTAGTATATAGGAATGCCAGAGATTTCTGTGCATTAATTTTGTATCCTGCTACTTTACCAAATTCATTGATTAGCTCTAGTAGTTTTCTGGTAGCATCTTTAGGATTCTCTATGTATAGTATCATGTCATCTGCAAACAGTGACAGCTTTACTTCTTCTTTTCCGATTTGGATTCCTTTTATTTCCTTTTCTTCTCTGATTGCTGTGGCTAAAACTTCCAAAACTATGTTGAATAAGAGTGGTGAGAGTGGGCAACCTTGTCTTGTTCCTGACCTTAGTGGAAATGCTTTCAGTTTTTCGCCATTGAGGATGATGTTGGCTGTGGGCTTGTCATATACGGCCTTTATTATATTGAGGAAAGTTCCCTCTACACCTACTTTCTGCAGGGTTTTTATCATAAATGGGTGTTGAATTTTGTCAAAAGCTTTCTCTGCATCTATTGAGATGATCATATGGTTTTTCTCCTTCAATTTGTTAATATGGTTAATCACATTGATAGATTTGCGTATATTGAAGAATCCTTGCATTCCTGGAATAAACCCCACTTGATCATGGTGTATGATCCTTTTAATGTGCTGTTGGATTCTGTTTGCTAGTATTTTGTTGAGGATTTTTGCATCTATGTTCATCAGTGATATTGGCCTGTAGTTTTCTTTCTTTGTGACATCCTTGTCTGGTTTTGGTATCAAGGTGATGGTGGCCTCGTAGAATGAGTTTGGGAGTGTTCCTCCCTCTGCTATATTTTGGAAGAGTTTGAGAAGAATAGGTGTTAGCTCTTCTCTAAATGTTTGATAGAATTCGCCTGTGAAGCCATCTGGTCCTGGGCTTTTGTTTGTTGGAAGATTTTTAATCACAGTTTCAATTTCAGTGTTTGTGATTGGTCTGTTCATATTTTCTATTTCTTCCTGATTCAGTCTTGGCAGTTTGTGCATTTCTAAGAATTTGTCCATTTCTTCCAGATTGTCCATTTTATTGGCATAGAGTTGCTTGTAGTAATCCCTCATGATTTTTTTTTTTTCTGCAGTGTCAGTTGTTACTTCTCCTTTTTCATTTCTGATTCTATTGATTTGAGTCTTCTAAGCAATAACCATTTTTAACACATAATATATGTTTCTACATATGGATCTCTTTCTCCCACTTTCATATTATACATGTATATGTATATATGTGTATATAATGTGTATTGTTTTAAAGGAAGATGAGATTCTATTGAATATGTTAATTAATCCTTTAAAGGAAAATTTCTCCAATTGCATTTAAGTTCACAGGTTGGTGGACTTTGGATGGCTGCTACCGATTGAATGACACCCTCGAGAGGCTGATGTGATTAAACATTCTCTTTTTCTCCTTTCTGTATTCTTCTAACCTCCTCTCTCCCATAATACCAGGTCTTTGGCTGAGAATAACCATGCTCTTAGAACATAAGATACACTTTATTCTAGGAACACTGCTTTTCCTTGAGAATGCTATTGTTATGCTGTATTCTGCAGCAGTGTTCATATTTGTTTCTTGATTTGTTTTTATAACATTCATTGGTTTGGGCCTGTTCTTTGTGTCTCTAAGCTCCAGGAACTTCGTGTGAAGCTGAAGGAGGTCCAGCTCCCAGTGTGTGAATCCTTAGGAAATACCCTTCTGGCTCTCAGCAACCTTCACCTCAGTGAGATCTCAACTGGCTGGAGGTAAAGAGTATCAGAGAAAAGGAAACATTCTGGCACACATCTTGCAACAAGGGAGGGCAGACAAATTTTGTTAAACTTAATGCTTCTGTTGGGGACAAGAGATAGACATAGCAGAGTGTCAAAGAGGGGGGTGGGAGGGTAGTACTAAACTGTAGGGGTTACAGAAAGTTTGTCAAATTGCATTCACTAATTCATTGAACAAATAGTGATTGATTGTCTATTATGTGCTAGGAACTACTATTGTATGTTATTATCTGGTACACACATTTTAACTCAATTGGATAAGTTTGGTTAGATGACAGGAGAGAGCCTAATCTGGCATACAAATTATATCAGGAGTGACTTCTTTGCCTTACACATAGTATGGCTTTAGGGTAAACCCAAGTGAAATAAAGTCAAGATCCATTTCTACAATTCTGGGGGCAATGTCAAAGAGACTTTCATGGAAGGACTTGAATGACTGAACTGCTCATCACATTAATCCCAGTGGAAATGAATGAGCAGGGGCATATATTGGGAATGTAGCCTCACAAAAGTACAGGCAGGACTTTTCTCATACTCCTGCTGATTCCCCCCCTTGAGAGGAACAGCTATTTTCCCAGTTGTCTGAAAGACCACTGCGTTGTCTTTAAGAAAGACAGAGCTTTGGGAGAGTGTTGGCTACACACTCGAACCCTCAGCTTCAGGCTGCCCCCATCCCGAGCCCCTTTCCAGTCAAGAGTAGATGAAGAATAAAATGGATTCCAAGGACAGGCATTATGCTATGGATGGTGCTTCCCTTGGGAGTACCTACTGGATTAAAAATAGAACTGGACTGGGACAAGCACCCTAAGTCTTGACAATGCCCCTGGGTCTTTCTCTTTCACTTGGTGTGTTCTCTGCAGGCTCTCTGCTCCCCTGAGGCAGCTGCTGCAAGCCACGGGGAGCCAGGGTCGAGCCCAGGGGCTGGGAAGTTAGGTCAGCCTCCAGGCTGAACAAAAAGTGTCCTCGAGTTCCCCCAGGAGATCCCCATTCACCAAGCTCAACATTTGTCAGAGGTTTCCTGATTCTAATTAGTAATAAAGAGTGTGCACTTACTTGCTGTGTCTTCTGTGTAGTGTGTACCTCGGGGCAGGTTTTCTCAGAAGCGGCAGTTTGAATCTGCATTTTCCCTCCATCCCAGTGCGGTGACAGAAAATCCAATCTCATTCACTATTGAAGGGCCCCTCCTCTTCCTGTGAGTTACTCAAGAATGGGAGGGCGGAGGGTATTCTACAGGGTCTTCGATCCATTGTGATTGTCCCTGCTCCCCTCACTGTCCAAGTCCCCACGGTTCCTTGAAGGTGGGCATCTCTGCTACTCCTGGGCCCGTGGGGCACGAGAGGTGAGGTGAGGAGGGGGCTTCTGCCTAGGCTGGGAGCCCTAATGCCTGGTGTCCAGCCTCCCTACAGGCACCAAGAAGCCATTTCCCTGAGGCCCTGTATCCCTTGAGCAGAAATCTCCCCCCTGCATTTCTGCCCTGCAAGTCACTGCCCCCTCCCTCCTATGCATAATCCCATCAAGGTGCTCAGGATTCTGGAGAACAGCCAGGCTTAGACAGTCAGCTAACAAGACAAATGTTCCCTGAGGCAAAGGCGGGTAGAGTCTGGCTACCTGCTTGGTGTAGAGACAGGGAAGGGGCAGAGAACAGACGTGAACCTGACCCACCAGCATTCTCTCTTCCCTCAGAGTCTTGATTACCAGGAGGCCTGGGTAACACGGGAAGGCGCTGGGGAGGAAAGGGACCATCAGGGACATCAACCCAAAGCTAGGCTTTCTGGGTTGGAGAATGGCTTTGTGATACACTTGTGTATGCTGATAGCTCCCTGGAATTTTGGGAGGATGGGACACAGATGAGACTTGGGAATATTATAGTACATTTTAATCCGGCAGTTCTCAATGCATGGTTTCTGAGCCAGCAGCATCAGGATCACCTGGAAACTTATTACAAATGCAAATTCTCAAGCTCCACCTCAGACCTCCTGACTTGGGAAGTTGTGGGAGGTGAGGCCTAACAGGTGTTTCTGGTGCTTACTAAAGTTTGAGAACCTTTGTAACCCCTAGTGTAGTGTGAACAAATCACCCTGGATCTCGTTATGGTTGGTTCATTTAGGGCTTCACAACACACTCTGATGTCCATTGGAACGTCTGTAGATCTGTATGAAAGCAGACAGCCCAGGCACAACTCTTCCACAGCTCAGTGTGATCACCTAATATTTCAGGGCTGACTTTTTTCATAGCAACCTGCATGAATCTTTGGCCAGAATCATTGAGGTTGGCTGTCAGTCATCCCTTTGTTCTAGGCTGGGCACATGCAGGTAAAGGCAGCAAGTTGTTTAAGAGCCTGGGCTTTGGAGCCAGAGAGACTGGCTTCATACATCTGCTCTACCATTCACTAGCTGTGTGACCGAAAACAAACTAGTGAACTTCTCGGATCCCCCAAAAGTATTGGCTCCCTTCCCCCACCGTTAGGGTTCTTCTCTGTGATGACGGGGTAATGGGTATAAAGGATACCCACTGTGTGACTTCTCATGCCACTGAGTACATACTATGTGACACTGTATGGCCATTATCCCATTGGTGACCATCACAGCTCCGGAAAGTATAATAGATAGCTCTATCAATAGTTCTTCAAGGAGGATATTTTACTCCCATTTTTACAAATGTGGCAACTCAATAAGTTACCCAAAGTCATTCAGTTGGGAGTCGGTGAAGCCTGGGTTCTAACCCCAGTCTGCCTGGCACCAAACTCCATGCCCTTTCTACTATATCACAGAGCCTCAACCTTGTACCCTTACCAATTAATAGCAGTTAACAGGGTCTGTCAATACCTTGATGGATATAATTGACGATAATGGAAGGACTCTGAATCATAGCGGCCGTCTGGTGGAGAGGGAAGTCAGTGGAGATGGCAAAAGAGTCAGGCTTGGTCGCTGTGGAGTGTTGGTGCTAGAAAAGAAGGTGCTGGAAGGAGTGTGGACATGGCTCCTAGGGGTGTCAGCCTGGTGAAAGCTGCAGAGACAGAGATGCAGAAGGCTGAGGCAGCATGCGGTGGCTGCCACGTTCCCTGCCCCACCTCCACCGAGCCCCTTGCCATCAACACTTCCACTCCCATTCGTCTCACTCAGCTGCAGTAGTGGGCTCCAAGCTGACCCTTCCTGCGGGGGCCTCTGCAGGCAGCAAGTGTAAAGTTTAGGGATGGGGAGAAGCACCTCAGGTGTCAAAGGAGGCAACAAAAGACCGATCGATAATAGGTGTGCCTCTGCATCCCTCTGTGGGTGAGAGAGCTGTGCCTGATGCACGGCAAAGGGCAGCTAGCCAGACTAATGAGCAGCGTCAAATAAAAAGTTTTCTTTGATAAAAACAAGTTTCAAATGAGGGCAGAGCCCTGATATATGGTAGGAGTGGAGGCTTTGTCTTCTCACAGAGCCAGCTCTTATTTACAAGCAGGATGCAAGAGAGAACCAAGGAGATTAAAACCCACTCTCTTGGGAAATCATTTTCCTGAGGGCCTTTCTGACTGTCAAAGTAAACTAGATTCACCAAAACAAGAAGTAGGAAAAGCAATTAAAACCACGCACAATCCCAAAACCTGGAGGTGACTGCTGTTTATATTTTAATGTATTTACTTTATACACACACACATATGCATATATATACCCACATACATATATACCAAGACACAATATGGTACATACTTTTTTGTAGCCTCCTCAACTGTGAAAGTAGTGGCTCAAATCTGTATCCTTTCTGTGGTGGGCTCCGCACCCCACATGGGGGAAAGTATAGGGATTGGGAGAAGCACTTCTTGGATGGCAGAGGAGCAGTTACAGATATAGATACATAGATATAGATTTATTTACCAAAACAGAAAAATGGTACATACTTCTTTCCTACATTTGTTTCTCACTTAACAGTAAGACACGAACATTGTCTCATATTTGAATTATTTGAGAATGTGACTTTAAATGGCCGTGTAACGTGCTGTCATGTCAGTGTTTCAATTTATTTAAGCTGTTCTATCTCACTGGGCATTTAGATTGTTTCCAAATTTTCATTTCACTCTCAACACTGGGTTAGTGTGCAGAGTTTTCTGTACTGTGCCCAAGAGTAAATATAATCATTTAAAATATCTTTAACCAATTTGAAAGATATCTTGTTTTGATTTATATTTCTTTGCTTATTAGAAAGATGGAGTATTTTTTCAAATTGCTTATCCATTTGTATTTCTTCTCTCGTGACTTAGCTATTCACGTCCTTATTCCAGTGTACTCATGGAATATTCATCTTGTTTTATATTTATTTGATAGTAAGGATATTAACCTAACCCTTTGTCATACTTAAGATGCAAGTATTTTCCCTTGTTTGTAGTTTATCTTTAAATTTGTGTGTGGTGGCATTTTGATAGTCAGAAGTACTAACTTCTTATATATTGAAATCTTTTCCCTGTCATTTCTTCTTTTTCTTTTATTAGGAAGGCCTTTATTCTGAGATAAGATACAACCATCTATATTTGATTCTGTATCTTTTACAGTTTTTAAAAATTTAACTCCTTAATCATCCTTGAATTTATTTTGGTACTTATGAGGTAGGTCTCAATGTATTTTTTTCCCCTAAATAGTCAACCTTGTATCTCAGCATCATTTTTCAATGTTCCATTCTTTCCCCATTGATCTGAAAAGAACATCTTTATCAAATACACACAGAGTGTGTGTGTGTTGTCCATTAAATTGTTGGTCTATTATTATATCCATCTAACATTTGATCCTAGCTTTATAGCACATCTTAATAAATGCAGTACAAGTTATAACTCATGTATTTTTTTCTAAACTTTCTTGGTAGTTATCACCTGTTTATTCTCAGTTGAAGCTTTATAATTTAACTCTACTCCTTTGAGTCCCAGATTTACTTCCTTCATTTGGATTCTGTGAGGTTTATCCAACCACTTCATAATTCATTCCTTTTTTAAAAATAAATTTATTTAATTTATTTATTTTTGGCTGCATTGGGTCTTCGTTGCTGAGCGCGGGCTTTCTCTAATTGTGGCGAGCGGGGGCTACTCTTCGTTGCGGTGCACAGGCTTCTCATTGCGGTGGCTTCTCTTGTGAGCACAGGCTCTAGGCACGTGGCTTCAGCAGTTGTGGCACGTGGACTCAGTAGTTGTGGCTCTCGGGCTCTAGAGCGCAGGCTCAGTAGTTGTGGCGCACGGGCTTAGTTGCTCTGTGGCATGTGGGATCTTCCCGGACCAGGGATCAAACCCATGTCCCCTGCATTGGCAGGCGGATTCTTAACCACTGTGCCAGCAGGGAAGTCCCATTCCTCTTTTTTTTTAACCTAGTTTGAGTAGATTTCTGTTCCTTAAGGCTTTAATCTCAGCCCTATTCTTTCTCTTCACTTCCTCCTTCCATGATCTTATCTAAACATTTGACACCTATCATCTTTAGGCAGAAGATTCCAATCTATGCAATAAAAAAAGCTCATGCTTATTGCTTACTATGTATATTTGGTGGCATTATCTTATTTAATTCCCTTTAAAACCCTACAGGATAGGTAGTACCACCTTCATCTTACAGATGTAGAAACCTAGGCTTGGAGAAGTTAAGTAACTTGCGCTGCGTGTTAAGAGCCAGGATTCAAATTCTTTTCTGATACACCTGCCATCCTAAGCTCTGTAGCATTTCAAAGAAGGAAACGTGAATATTAAAAATTCTGTCTGCTTTAAAACTGAAAATCATAGCCACCACAGACACAGACTTCTGTTTTTGGAATTGAAAATGACACAAGAAGCAGTATGTTATACTAAAAGGAGGTTGTAATGGTAGCGTGCTGAAAGGCATTGGCTCTGACCACTTGGGTCTGAATCCCAGATGCATTCAATGGATTAACAGTGTTATAATCCACATACAGCACTCTCCACAGTGCCTGGTACATATCAACTCTAAGACGTACATTTTTGGGAGTTCCCTGGTGGCCTAGTGGTTAGGATTCCGGGCTTTCACTGCCGTGGCCCGGGTTCAATCCCTGGCTGGGGAACTGAGATGCTGCGTGGTGTGGCCATAAAAGAAAACAAAAAAAAAGATGTACTTTTTTCACATTTTTGAAACCAGTAGTTCTCTCACAGTTTAATTGGCAGTATTTATCTTACAACTGATGGCATCTTAGATTTGATGAAATAAGGTAGAAAGTACTTAATAAGTGTTTAGCTATTACACAAGATGACCACTCATCCATCAGCAAATATTTCTTCAGTGTGAACTATGTGCCAGGCACTGTTCTAGGGACTGGGACGGATTAGTAAACACAGCAGAGATTCTTGCTCTCATGAAGTTTACCTTCTAGTGGGAGACAAACATGAAATACAGATTAACAAGTATATAGTATGTCAGATGGTAATAGGTGGTAAGTAACAGAAGTGAACAGAGTAAGGGGGATGGGAAGTGGTGGGGGCAGGGAGTGCTCTATTAGACAGAGTGCACAGGGAATGCTGCCCTGACTAGGTGACATTTGAAGAGACCTGCATGGGATTAGAGGGTGAGCCCTGAGGATAGCTGGGGGAATATCTTTACAGGTAGAAGGCAGAGCAAGCGCAAGGGCCTTGAAGTGAGGGCACCCTTAGGGTCTTTGAGGGGTAGCAAGAGGGCCATTATGGCTGGAGAGAAGCGAGTACAGGAGGGTAAATGAGGTGGGAGGGGGAAGTGCTGCAGATTATAGTTGGAAACTTTAAGTATGTGGATAAGGATTTCTTGAAATCCTCTCAAAAAGGCTCTAGATCTAAGAGTAGGAACTGCGTATTGGGGCTCACAACCACCTAGCAAGGATTGCCGAGTGTCATGGCTACACTGCACTTAAGGCTGGGGGACGGCTGGGGGGTAGAGATGGCATTAATTTAGGTAAAGTGAGGAGAGAGACAGTTCCATTTAGTCTCTTAAACACACTAATGCACAGTCAAAATGATTCATGGTGCAGAACAGTTTGAGGGCAGAATGATAATGATACGTGATCAGAATAACTAGATGAAGCTACTCTGAAAAAAAAAAAAGTGACATTCAGGGCTTAACATTACTAATGAGGTACAGCACAAACTGGCCTTGGTTTGATCTTTCAAAAGGCATGCTGCCACAGCATCCGTCCTTGCTTCAAGTGGGCTGGACAAAACTAAAGTTATTTTAAGAATACGGAAGAACATTTACAGGGTAACTACATGTAGGACAGAAGAGTACAGAAGTCAGATTTCTGTAACCATTTAATGTAAGGTACACGGTTTTTAAAAAATCTTTTGTTTCTTAGCAGCCAGGATGCATAGTGGTTAAGAGTATGGTCTTTGAAGGCAGACGGAGCTGGGCTCAAATGTCAGTTTTTTTGTTTTGTTTTGCTTTTTTGGGGTTTTTTTGCGGTACGCGGGCCTCTCACTGTTGTGGCCTCTCCCGTTGCGGAGCACAGGCTCCGGACGCGCAGGCTCAGCGGCCATGGCTCACGGGCCCAGCCGCTCCACGGCATGTGGGATCTTCCCAGACCGGGGCACGAACCCGCATCCCCTGCATCGGCAGGCGGACTCTCAACCACTGCGCCACCAGGGAAGCCCCCAAATGTCAGTTTTGTCACTTACTCTTTGTGGGACTTTTGTTAAGTAACCAACTCAAACCTCGGTTACCTCCTCTGTAAACTGGGAATGATACTGCCCAACCTCAGAGAGTTGCTATGAGGATTAAATGAAATATGTGTAAAGTGCACAGCACTGTAACTGCTCAATAAAACTATAGGGCTTCCCTGGTGGCACAGTGGTTAAGAATCCGCCTGCCAATGCAGGGGACAAGGGTTCGAGCCCTGGTCCGGGAAGATCCCTCATGCTGCGGAGCAACTAAGCCCGTGCGCCACAACTACTGAGACTGCGCTCTAGAGCCCATGAGCCACAACTACTGAAGCCCGCACACCTAGAGCCTGTGCTCCGCAGCAAGAGAAGCCACCGCAATGAGAAGCCCGCGCACCGCAACAAAGAGTAGGCCCCGCTCGCTGCAACTAGAGAAGGTCCGCACGCAGCAACGAAGACCCAACGCAGCCAAAGATAATAATAAATAAAAAATTATAAAATAAACAAATAAAACTATAGCTGCATTTTCCTACTAAAAATGTATTGTATACCAAGATCTCTCCTGTTCATTATCTCTTGAAAGAGAGGGACTCAAATTTACAACTGCCATCAAAATACATAGACAATAAAAGCAAAGAGAAAGCACGTTTCCTTAGAATTAGGCAGTTCTAGCATTACAGTGTACACACTGAATTTAAAAAGATGGACCTCCAAGTTGACTTTTTAGATACATGGCAACATACATAGAACCACTCTTAAAAGTGCTTCTTTCAGAGGCTCTATGAGGTGCAGAGTTGTGCAATATATTCAGTGAAGCTGAGACAAGACAGGTTCTATTGAGAACCCCCTCCCCAGTCCCACAAACGCAAGGTAAGGCCATTTTTTGACTGAATTAGAAGCCATTAAACATTTATCAGAAAATGAAACCCTGTTACTCAGAACTGTGGAGAGATCCTAAGTTCAATTCCTTCTCCCACCAAAAATGTCTCTTATGTAAAAAGGAATGTATGTCATTTAATCCAATCATATAACATTTAAGCATTAGGCTGGGTTATAAGGAATTTTCAGAAAATGGAGAGCTCCTTCTCAGCCCGTCATATCCCTGAGGTGTATCTTGCTCAGAATGGAATGAACTTCAACAGTGAGTACATTTTATCAATGCAGACATAATATGCTCAAAGTACATTTATTATGAAGCTCTTAAATTTGATTTCCATATTTTATTTTCAATACTTTCTTGTAATTTTCATGACTACATAGGCCCCCATATTTGAAATGTCTGCATTAAAGGTTCTAATGCCTTCTTAATGATGGCACTTGGTTAATTTGCAGACCTATGAGATCATATGAGTCCTATTGACAATTCAAAAGACAATAATTTGAGGAACTTAGATTTTATAAATCAATCCAAGCTCTTAAGACTGAGAACATGGAATAAAGATGAAGTTATCCATAGTGATATCGATTGTATGATCTTTATTATATTTTAATCCATCAATCCAAAATTCACACACATCAGATCAAACAGGAGTACCACAGTATTTATTTTGTAGGTATTAATTAGTTTACTATATTGATATATACAAAACTTTAGGTAGCAGCAGGCATCAGTTCTTCCAAAGAAGCTTAGGTAAAAACAATTCTTTATGAGTTCAAAGTCCTACTATTTGACCCCCCTGTTGTACTGACAATAAAAATGAACTCAGTGAGCAAAGCTTATTGAACACTCAGTTCATAGATTTTGGGTTTCCTGTATTTTATTGGAGTTGAAGCAGTTATTGTTTGAACCCTCTGTTAATATTTTATATTTCAATTAATCTCAATTCTCAAAGAAGAATTAAAACATGTTTGCTAATTATCTAAGATAAAACCATGATACCCAATGAAGAATTAGTGATGTCAGTCTCCTACCCCAAAAGTAGAAAACTTTTAAATGAACCCATAATTTTGAATGTATCTGAATTTTCCAATCCATATACCTAGCAAGGTCACAAGCTGATTTAAATAATCTGGCTTTTAGACAATCATCTCAAAAATATTTTTTGAAACGAAGCCACTGTTCTTTATGATGCCATCATTTTGACCAAATAACAAATAAGCAATTGTTTTCAAAGGAGAACATTTTAAAAGGAAACATTCTTTATATACTTAGCAAAGAGAGGAGAGCTTGAGTCTACAAGTCAGAACCAGAGAGTTCTAAGGGAAATGTAGTTGAGCAATCTATTTCTACTCCAGTTTGGAATATATGCTTTTGAGATGCACTGTATATAAAGATAGTAAAGAAAGATGTTGATGAATTTTCTTTTTTTTAAAAAAAAAACAAAAATTTCCAATTTCACTTATCGGCAAAGAGTTCTGGCATCAGTTAATGGCAGCAATACAGTGGTGATCATCTGCATTGTGCTAAGAGGTAGATGGGGACCTAATGCTTGGACGTAATAACTAACTTTATTTAAGGTTTAGGCTTAATTTTTTAATCCAAGAAACATTTTAAAATTTATTTATTTTTGGCTGTGTTGGGTCTTTGTTGCTGCGCACAGGCCTTCTCTAGTTGCGGCGAGTGGGAGCTACTCTTCTTGAGGTGCGGTAGCTTCTCTTGTTGTGGAGTACAGGCTCTAAGCACATGGGCTTCAGTAGTTGTGGCTCGCGGGCTCTAGAGCGCAGGCTCAGTAGTTGTGGCCCACGGGCTTAGTTGCTCTGCGGCATGTGGGATCTTCACGGACCAGGGCTCGAACCCATGTTCCCTGCATTGGCAGGTGGATTCTTAACCACCGCGCCACCAGGGAAGTCCCAATCCAAGGAACATTTTTAAAGTGAAGGCAGATCTTTGGAAAACTTTTCTTTTTTAGTTATATAGAGATAAAATAGTTTGATAAAATAAACATCTGCCTTATGCTAATAACAGGAGTGCAAAGCAGCCATTTGGACACTAGAGAAATACAACAGTGTGCTTCCAAATCAAAGGACAATTCAATAGCCTAGCCAATCAAGCAGACACTGGGAGGAGTGGCCTCTAGTACCTTACTCCAGTAGCCAGAGC
The DNA here is from genome assembly GCF_000442215.2 of Lipotes vexillifer. NCBI lineage: Eukaryota > Metazoa > Chordata > Mammalia > Artiodactyla > Lipotidae > Lipotes > Lipotes vexillifer. The sequence continues at coordinate 952,388 of NW_006791462.1, read as the reverse complement.
CATTAGAGGTCCCTACAGGGATATAAGTCTGTATCAAGATCAACAAATTTACAGAACAATCCTGGTCCAGCTCTGGCCAGGCAGCCATCTGACTGATGATACTTCAGGGCCCACTAGCCTCTAAAGTTAGCACATGCTGCTGTGAGAAAAAAGGAACCAATACATTAAAATTATCAATTAGAACTTATTCATACAGGGAATGAGAGAGTATAGGAGGCACACAAAATAGAGAAGCTTTGTTTTGTTTTTATAGTGGAAGATGAATTAACTTTGTGAACAAGTTAAGGCTGTAAGGGAAAAAAAATTCTAAATCATAACTCTAAAAAGAAAATAAGCCTTTCTGTATCAACACCTTAAAAAAAAACGCCATAGATCTTACTTCATCCTTCAGCACAAATGGAAAGTCTGAGGTAATCAATATATTCCAAACTCCAGTAGGAAAAAAAAAAAGACACCCCTGTTTGTTTGGGGTTTTTAAAAAATATTTATTTATTTATTTTGGCTGCACCGAGTCTCAGTTGCGACATCCTTGTTAAAATATAGTAGCCACTAACAGTAATAAAGAAAACAGCCGGACTTTTGCTATTAAATACAATATTATGAAGACATTCCTTTCTTTCTTTCTTTTTAACTAGCAGGAATATTAAATCAGAATTTAAATAATCTTGTTTAGGCGGTGGGGAATCTAAGTCTTATTACAAACCAAATTTTATGTTTGCCACCAATGAAAACGAATTCACTATGTTCTTGAATTTATTTCCTGAAGCAAGTTAAATTCTCTAACAGCTTTGATTTTGCAAATAATGTCAAAGAGGCAAAGTACAAGTAACTGCAACATATAAAATTATACTTCAGTAGAAATGCTTTCATAATTGGATCCAGAGGCTTAGAATCATTATTCACTAAAAAAAACATATTCTAAGCCACAATTCTTCTTTCAATTACACTTTTACAAAGGAAGAAAAAAATAGGAAAAAAAAAGAAGAAATTGGTCCTAATAGTGCTACTCATGCCCAAGTTAGCTAGCAACTCACTGAGGTGAATCTGCATATCTCAAACAATCAATTGCACAGCATCTCCTGGCTCTTTAGCCAATGGAAAACATAACTTCTAATGGCAAAAAAAAAACCCCAAAAAGCACTAGATTTAACTGATTACACAGACTGATAACCAGTACGACTTTTCCTTCTTCCAATCATATAAGAGATAAAGACAACAATTATAAGGAAGCCCAAGGCCACACCCACTGCAACAGGAATAAGAAAGTTGAGGTCAGAGTCAGCAGAACATTCTTCAGCTGTTAGAAAAGAACAGACAGAAAGCAAGGAAAGGAAATTAGTAAGGAATGCAATTAAGCAGAAACAAGAAAACAAGAAACAAGCATTTTGAAAGAGTACATAGGTTAGTCTTTTAGAGCATTACCCTTATTTTCTTATTTTCACTATGTCCACCCAAGTATTTCCAAGCAACTGATCCTCCTGTATCTCTCACTGTCACTTCATCTCAAATCACACCTAATTCCTCAGTACAAAAAGCAGAAGTTAAGGGAAGAATGGGAAAGGGTCCAAAACAAAGAATTGTGCTTGCCTAATATGGGAAGATTTTACGTTGAATTGTCTAATGGCACTGCAGGGAAAGAGCAGCACTGCGGGGAAAGGGCAGCACTGCGGGAATCTTCACTTAAAACCACTACCTGCGTGTTTCCCCACTCCCTTTCTCCCTGCCACAGCTATCGTGAAAATACAAATAAGAATTCTGTATGAGTAATAACATCTAAGTTAAAAAGGACTCATTATCAAGAAAATGCAGTATAATTTTTTTCATACAAGCATTAGGTAGCTATCAGGTTATATGTAATTATTTTTAGCTGAGCAGTGGCCTGGAAGAATAATAGCAGAGTCCAATGGACATTGCAGTCCACTCCACTGGACCACCAGGAAGGCGGTGTGCACATGCAATGTAGATTCTGAGCTCTGGACTGAGGCAGAACTGAGGTTGAATCTTGATTCCTTCAATTACTAGCTAAAGGACCTTGGTCAAGTAATTTAAACTGGGCCTCACTTTCCTCATCTGTAAAAGGGGGAGAAGAATACCTATATTATAAGGTATCTGAGGATTAAATGATATTTCTAAAGTATATGATACACATCAGGAGGTCAACAAGTGTTCATTCCCTTCTCTTTTCCTCCCATGTTTGTGATCCCATCCAAGGAGGTTTAGGCTTTGAAGTAGCAAACAGAGGTCAAAATAGGAGCCATTGAAAAAGCCAATATTCCGTACTTTTAAAAATACTTAAGCAAACAAAGTTGGTATCATGTGTCATTTATTGAAATTAGTTAGTACAGAAACTCAAAGTGCCCACTTCTGATCTCCCAGTTTCAAGTTTAAACTATTCTTACTATTGAGTGACTAGACTTCATTGGGACAATTTTTAATCAAAATGCTAATAATGGTTTTGTTGCCCGCTAGATATGTAACCTCAGTGACGTCACTCCTTTTTCTGAAAAAATTATGGGGTTATGATAAGGAATCTTTAAGGTCCTTTCCAGTATAAGTCTAATGTAATTAACAAAATGTGATACTGGGTGTGATTTATGATTGAATAATAACTTGCATTTTTCCTCTAATTTTATCTCTTCCTCCTCCTGCACTTTTGTCATTCATAAAAAATTGCTGCTGAGGTTCTGGGTATATAGAACAGATTTTAGTAATGACATTAGCTTTTATTAAAAAGATTTACTGTATTTTACTGAAAGCCTTCAGAGACTGATAGCTGGATACCAAAATGCTGTAATCAGTGAATTACAAAAATTCTGAACAAGCCAATATAGACACAGAATGAATTAATAAAATAATCACTTCCATGTGAAATTCTCGAGTCTACTGATTAAGCTTCCTTCTTATTTGTCTATACATTCAATATCTGTGCTGCACTTCTAACATGGAGCGTGCTTCAACTGGGGCTGAATATCTAGCTCATTTTCATGCCAACAGCTTCTGTCTACACCCCATCTATGCTCTGCCCCACAGGGGGCCGTCTTGGAAAAGGCAGGAGCCGAGTTGCTGCTTTGCTTCACTGCCTCCCTTCTGAGATTGCTGCTGCTTACAGCTCATAAGTACCAGTCTGATGACAACACTAAATAGATTTTAATGCTCTAGAGACCAACAAGATGAGGTAGAGAAACACAACACAATCTCTCCTAATTAGTTCATAGAATATTTCTGTCTTGCAATGCTAATCAGGCATCCAAGGAAGAGAGAAACATTTTTTAAAAGGCAAGTGGTTAAATATGCTTGAATCCTTTCTGTCTATTATTGCTGAAAAAGAAAGTTTTTTGAAAACTCTAATTCTGAAGCCAGTTGAAGCTCTGTTGCAGCCTCTTGGGTCTGTTTTTTACCTAGGGAAAAATCACAAGCCAAAGATACTGACTTCATCTTCAAAGAAAGTCACATAACCTAAAAAATACTGATGGTCCTGAGGACATTCAACTGAAAACCAAGCTTAAGCATCTGATGGGCATTTATGCCACATCAACATTTATTTAATGAACTATATGCAAAGGCACTGCGATGAGCTTAAATCAGGATAATTCTTATACACTGAAACAGAACATCGGTAGTGAAACAATATTTATTAATTCCATTAGGAGACAACTACATATTTTATCTTCATAATGGCCATGTTAATAAGTTTAAGGCATCTTGAGTTAGAATCAAAATGTGGCCAAGGCTTCTTAAGATAGACCTTAAAACACTGCACACCGATGTTCTTTTCAACAAGTTTGTCTTCAGGACCAGTAAATACAACATTTTTAAAAAAATTTATGCTGTTCTATTAACGGTTTTTATTAATAAAGAATTATCTCAAAATGCTGGGACTGATTTAAGAATTAAAGTTTCAATATATCAATCTAAAAGAACAAAGTATTTCAAAACTGAAAGGGAAGAAAATCTTGTTATGTGCATGTATTTTTATATAATCAATCAGACTGCAGGTTCTAAAATTGCTCATATCCAGCATGATGGCGCTTGAGACCAATAAAGTAAGCCAGCAACACTAGAATAAGCACTCCTGCCAAGGCTGCTCCCACCGCTATGGGCACAAGGAAGTTGTCGTCATCTGCACTGCAGTCTTGAGCTAGATGTGGAGAAAGCACAATTGAGAACAGAAACAGTGACAAAATTTCAGATCTGTACATTTTAAGTTAAAATGACAGTACTTCCCAACACACATATTTGTTTTTTACACCAAGGCAACAAGTCCTTGGAATTCATCACCAGCAAATGAGATGTTCCACAAAAGTGATTTTCCAAATAACCAAATCATATACTTTTAAGTACCCCCAAAAATGCAGTCATTTTGGATAAAAGATATATAAAATGATCACATACTTCACAGATTTTTCAAATGGAAGATAATGGATAAATATAATTAGCCTTTCCTTGATGATCAGGCTGTGAGCTTTCAGAGGCAAACTGTTATGATTTTGAAGAATCACAGTGCCTGGAACACTGCAGATTGGGAAGTATTAATGAAATGAACCAAATGAACAACTATATAAAGCAGATGTAAGAACTCAATGCATAGGAATATGGGGCCATTTAGTAGTAAGAAAAAGTATAAACTGGCCCTGATTGCATAACTGTTTGCCTCAAGATTTCAGTCTGGTGTAGGAGTCAGATAAGAAAACCAGCGGTTATAATTTCAAAATGTGCTGTAATAGGGGCAGGGAACACACACTGTCATCGAAATATTTCAGAGGCACACTCAACTCAGCCTTGTTACACAAGACACAGTTTGAAAGAGGTGACACCAGAGCTGAAGTTTTAAGAATGAGTAGGAATTAACCATGCAGGTAATGGGTGAAGGGCGTTCCAGGTATAGAAAGCAGCACAGACAAAACTATGGAGGGTAAGAAAACATAGCACTTCGGGTGAAATGCAAGCAGGTTGGCATAGCTAGAACAATGGATTAAGAGGTACTCTTGGGGCTTCCCTGGTGGCGCAGGGGTTGAGAGTCCGCCTGCCGATGCAGGGGACACGGGTTCGTGCCCCGGTCCGGGAAGATCCCACATGTCGCGGAGCGGCTGGGCCCGTGAGCCGTGGCCGCTGGGCCTGCGCGTCCGGAGCCTGCGCTCCGCAGCGGGAGAGGCCACAACAGCGAGAGGCCCGCGTGCCGCAAAAATAAAATAAAATAAATAAAAGAGGTACTCTTGGAAAAGAGGTGGAAAACGGTACTAGGATCAGCTCACAAAGGCACCGTATGCTCTAGGTAGTTTGGCCTTATACTGATGGCCCCCCCCAAAAAAAATTTATGCAGAATTTTAAGCAGGATATTTGTTTCAGAAGTTATGGCAGATGGAAGACTGGAGGCATTAAGTTAGGAAGCAACTCTACTGCTAGAAGCCAGATGACCAATAATATGGTCCTGAACTTGGTTAATGAAGTGCAGATGCAGAAGGGATGGATTAGAGATCCAATTAGAAGACAGAACTGACCAAACAGATGTAGGAGGAGACAATATTGTAGAATGGCTTCCAATCCCATGATTAGGTAGACACTGGTGCCATTCATTGTGATAGGGAATACAGGGGGAATATATGCATTTCAGTTTTATTTGTAGCTATTTTTGTGTGGGTTTTTTTCAATTCAATTTTTAAAATTTGCGTGTCGGGGGAGGGTAGAGAGGGATATGTGGAAGAGGTAGCATTCTGTTTTAGATCTGCTGAGTTTAAGATACCCATGTCCTAACCAAGTGGTTGACGTGACAGTTCAAACCAGGGACAAAGATATTTCTCAGCAAGGGCAGATAAGAGTAATAAGAGGGTCAGAGACAAGACCCTTGGGAACACCAATATTTGAAGTATAAAGGAGCAGGAAAAAGTAGGAAAGGCAGGTAGAAAATGGTGCCACAGAAGCCAAGGAAGGAAACAGTTTCAATTATCATGGGAGAACAGTGTAAATTATTAGAGACGCCTGAGAAATGTCCACTGGATGTAGCAATACGGAGGGTGGGGGCTAGGCGTCAAATTGTTGCAGGTTTAGGAGTGAATGGGAAGTGATTGACTGGTTAGGAGATCAAGAACTTGGGATGGGGAACACACAGTACTCGTTATGAGACGTTTAGAAGAAAGGTAGGTAGTTAGAAGGGGGACACAGGGTCAAGAAAGGATACCTTCAGGGTGGAAGAGACTTGTGGTTACAGGATGAGGGAAAGA
>NW_006791462.1:866665-946137 GCF_000442215.2 Lipotes vexillifer | reverse complement strand
AGGATGAGGGAAAGAGCCACGAGCATGTTACAGGTTGAAGACGCTGGTACAAAGTCTCCTGGGAGGCAGGGGAAATGGGATTCCAGAAGCACTGACCAGAAGAAAACCTACTGAGACTGGAGAAGAAAGGGATAGTGCAGATGGAGATATGTTTGCAGAGAGAGGAGGTGGCTAGCGTGTTGAACCACCGCTTCTATTTTCCATTTCCTTGCCTCTTATTGCCCTAGTTCTCCTCCTAGCTTGCAATTTACCAGGGATTGATAAATCAGAGAATTAAACTTATTAGAACTGTGCCGAAAATAAAAATGAATAGCTGCAAGGCACATCTGATTGTGTTTGCATGTAAGAAATGTGCCAGCCTTTTGCTAGTCTCTGGGGCAATAACTGGGAACAAGATGCAATCCTAGAGTTTATGGATGTTATGACATCAATTTTGGCTGCCAGCTCAATGATCTTTTTTACTTGCTTCTTGGTTTTGTTAAAAATCCAGATAGCTGAGGTTGCCAGATGTGACTTGTGAATATGTGGTGTTAAGAGCACCCAGTTAGCTCCTCCCCTTCAATTTCCCAAATTACCACCCAGCATATAAACTATTAGGTGACATGACCATAAAGTATTATGCCTTGGATTTAATATAACTTGGTTTTTAAAAAATTCATTAGATGAATTTCTTATTCTGGCAATGAATTCATACTCCTCTTTCCCAAATTGGGTATTTGACCTAGTACTGAAAGGTCTTTCATAAATACTGCCAATAAGGCTTTCTTAAGGCTTTCATGCAAGACAAATATTCCCAGAGTAGATCAAAAAGGCAATTCTGCTAATACAAAGATCTTTCTAGATGCTGTCATTTACTTAAAATGCTCTCAGTTAGTATGTGAAGTATTAATTTATAATAATTATTGATTTTTATGAACTCGGCCTTTAAAAATTCTTTAGGTAATGGAAAGAAATTTTGGTAAAACAGTAATTTTAATAAAATCACATCCAAGAAAAGAAAACCTCATTCTATAAGTCATTTTGACCTGATCTATTTGCCTAATGTACACTTGAGACCTTTCTGGGGAAAGGAAAAGTGTATTTGTAGAAGAGTTTAATAGTCACGGAAGCAAATGAAGATTTTTAAAGACAAAGTTTCATGGACCATTGAAATCTCAATGGAAAGGTTCATGGAGATTTTTAAAATGCTGTTTATCTTCAATTTTCTGTTAGTTCAGAAATTTTTCAAATACAGTTTTCAGTGTGAGGGCTGAAAAGCCGAGATGTACATTTATAATAAAGTCTAAAACAAACACCTCTTCAAAACCAATGTGTCAAAAATTCTCTTTGGAAGAATCAGCATTTAGAAGCACATCCTTATGTGACATCTTATCTATTATATACCTTTTAGATCTATAGTCAAACTGTTTGAAATATATTACATGAATCGGAAAAGATACTTGAAGTTACTCTATACTAGTTTCAAAAATAAGATATGGTAATTATTGATGCAGAAAGTTATGTACCAGGGTAAAAGATCAGGAGACAGGTAGGAGAGAGCTGAGCCCAAGACAATGTAACATTATCTTTCTAAATAAACAGAGATAAAAGGCTATAATCCTAAAAATATCTGAGTCTCACAATAATTCCTCCTTAAAAAACGCAAGAAACTTCAGATGGTGTGTTTTACACTGTATGTAAATATGTTCTTGATGCCTAAGAAGTAGCTTCTAATCAGGTTCCTTCTAAAAATACTCAAATGTATATTTTTCTTCATTGAAATGAAAAACTATCACTCAAAGAAATAAGAGTAACAGGACTTAACAGCCCTCAGTCCCCAGATGAAAAAATGAGAGAGACCCCAGTTGAGTAGCTTGACCAAGTCACATGGTAGCTAGTAGAGCTGGGAGCTCTGATGACTAACTGGCAGTCACGTGGCTTAACTGGGTAATCCAGGGGAAAGCAACTAGCCAGGCTGCTAAATTTTTGTGTGTGATATACTAAGCTGGACTGGGAAGCTATCTGGAAATTGGAAGGTTCAAGCATTTTAAGGTGATCTGAGAAAGATTAGGGCTTCCCTGGTGGCGCAGTGGTTGAGAGTCCACCTGCCGATGCAGGGGACACGGGTTCGTGCCCCGGTCCGGGAAGATCCCACGTGCTGCAGAGCGGCTGGGCCCGTGAGCCATGGCCGCTGAGCCTGCACGTCCGGAGCCTGTGCTCCGCAATGGGAGAGGCCACAACAGTGAGAGGCCCGCGTACCGCAAAAAAAAAAAAAAAAAAAAAAAAAAGATTACACACAATCCTATTTTGGCTCGGATCAATAGGTCAGTTTGTGTGGCCGAAATGTACAGATACTAAACATCAGCCTCAATTTAGGACCTGAGAAAAGTGTACAGAGATATTCTGTCACTTTTACTATGAAATAAATATTCTAGATCACTGGTTTCCTAATTGCCTAAACATTAGATTCAGCTGGGGAGTTTACACCACACACACACACACACACACACACACACACACACACACACACACACACACACACACACACACACACACACACCACACGCGCGCGCGCGCGCACGCCACACAGTCTCATCCCAGACCTGATTCTTACTCTATAGCTACTCCAACATCAGTAGGGACCTACGTATGGGACCACTCTTCCAGACAGTAATACACAGAACATTCTGGAAATAATTAATTCTACTTCTAAGCATTTCTTAAGTTTTTCCTTTTGGAAGAAATTGCCATTATGTAGTATACAAAATCTAGACTTTAGCCAATGGGAAAGAAATGTGAGCAAATTTCCTTAAGAAATAAAAGAATCTTTATTGTTTGTTTTAGAAGCAATATTGTTGAGCAAATGGACAGGCAAATATCTGAAGAGAAATACCATACATCAACTAGTGGTTTAAACATCTGAGGAAAAAACATGGAAAGTATTTACATGGACCAGTTTCTTTATACAAATGCTAACCCATGAAAAACACCCAGAAACCAAACAGAGTGTTAGATCATCAAGGTGTAAATCCGTTAAAGCAAAACTACAAAAGGTACAAAGAACACATGGCTATGGGAAATGATAGTGTAAATGATAGCATATAAACTGGCCCATGTAAAATACAAAAATATTCAATTAAGTCAGATTTTCTATAAAACAGTACTAATTAGAGGTATCTTAATATAAATCAGATATATAATCTAAAGGTAGAAACTTTTAGAAACATTAACAGCATTAAGCCAGTGTGCCACCCACTTGTGCTTCCAATTTTTATTTTTTAAAAAAGCTGCTTTGTTTTGACTCATGAGAAATATCTAAGGCTCACATTCTTGCAAGCATTATCCATTCTTACAACGTTAACAATCTTACACTAAAACACTATTTAAATAAAAAATATTTTTTAAAAATCAGATTTATATTTAGCCTTTAAAAAGTGCCTTAAGCTGGCAATGCAGCTCAATGTAGCTTTTAGAGAGGGGCTTAGTTAGGAATCTTTATTCTGAGCCAGTAAGATTTTCAGGCTACTCTAAACAGAGAGCAAATTTAGGTGGGAGAAAATATTTATCATGCCAATATAACTCGAAAGGTAGTTATAGACATACACATGCTAACATGCAATTGCCTCTGTGTGTGTGTCACTAGACCACCAAATTTATTCAACGCAAACAACATTTTGGAACCCAGATACCTCATTTTCTAGTGAATGGGAGGCACACATAATCTCCCATTCCCCAAAACACGGAACCTGCCGTATACTGCTGCATGTTAACAATTTTTTAATATTTGCTCAGCCATCTCAATACCAAAAAAAAAGAAAGAAACACAGAAGCAGCAAGAAATACTTGATGTGCTAACTATCAAGGAGAAATGTTTTGCTTTCTCACATAAACATTAGGTGGTGCAGGTTAAATGGACAATTGGTGCAACTCCCCAGAGCACAGAACTGAACACAAAGTACATGAATTAATGATGATGCTACCATAATGAACAATAATAATGTAAGTTTTGAGTAGCACAGAACTATTTAAATGTGAAAGCCAAATTAGTAAATGTTGTAGCAATCAACACAAGCTGGAAACAAAGAACAGCTTTTTCATGAACAAAGAGAAGGCCAAGACTTTTGGGTTAGGTGCAAGTTCTTTATCTAGGTTCTAGGACATACTGGCATTTCTTCTTTAAGGAAAAGAAAAGAAGAGAATAAAACAAACCATCACCAACAAGGATACTAGAAAGCTAAAGAGAAATCTACATTAATTTTAGCACTGCATGTAGAAGCCAATTTATGGGGACAAAGGACTAACACCCCAAATTGGCACTGCCTAGCAATTATCTCTAAAACATCTAGAAAATGGATTGAAATGCCCAGTTGGAATAGTCTTGTGTCTTACAATTTAAAAGACGGAAATATCCAGTTTTTTTCTTAAAAAGATTAAACAATAAGATTAACACCTATTCCAAAATTTTAAAGCTTTTGTATCTTTTGTCACTACAGCCACATTAAATACAAATGTATTCAAAAGGCATTAGAAAAGCATGCATTGCTAAGAACATAATAATACTAGACCCTGTTCAAATCTATTGGCATATCTCTCATAGTCAAATACACAGCAATGCCAAAGCAGCTAAGTTAACCTGCAAACAAAATCACCAAAAAATGCAAAGGAGCAAGTACAAATCCACCGTAGAATGTGTTGTCTCAAATCGACTACCTGTGGAGGTGCGGTTAACCCTTTCCTAAGCTGTATATTTCTAGTCAGAATGTTTAAAGTGAGAACAATGCAGTACTAATTCAAGACAATAAAATAGAATCTATAATCCACGTGATTTTGCACATGTTTTTTGCTGTAGAAATAACTTTTAAATTCCTTAGTTGGGAAAACCAAAATCATGTGACTAATTTATAGTTTATAGTTTTAGGGGTATTTTTATCTATTTAAGTTCGAAATCCTCTGTACCACCTGTTGTTAAGATCAGAACTGCAACTATATATACCTTAAATCGAATAGTATTGCATGTTGGATCTTGGATCTTGTACTTGCTTTATTGTTTTGTAACAGAGTCGCATGTGGATTAGTGTTACAGAGTCTGATATCCAGCATAACTTTTTCTTCTGCCAATTAGGTAAGCAATCACTATAACGATAATCAAGCCTGAAAGACCAGCACCAACTATAATTGGTATTAGAATGGTGTCATCATCCAGCGAACACTCTTGGGCTGTAGGTGAGAAAAAGTGTGTAACAAATAATGAGTATAATTTAAAAAATGATGTCCAAAAGTAAAAGATGTTGATTCAAAATTCAGAAATGCTCTTATAAGATCAACTTTAAGTAATTAAGACAGGTATATTTTAGTGATAAAGCTACATAAAATTATGGAGTGTCCTAGAATTAAAATCCTAAACCTTATTTGTCCTTTCATTCATGTATGTGTATATATATAGATATATATGAATATATACTCATTTATATCTATGAGTAAAACACATACATGTGTCTATATTTCTTTGTATATATTCCAAGTGCTTTCCAAAATAGGAGTATTACTTTATCAGAAATGAAGAGAGCTAATCTAGCCAGATAGCTACATAGCAGGATTAGACTCTTAGTGGTAGAGCGAATGTCTTTTGGGAAACTCGGAGCAGATCAGGAAGGTTTAACTGTGGGATTAGAACAGCCGTGCTGGCTCTGGAATCCTTTAGAGCAAAGATCGGGCAAACTATAGCCCGTGAGCCAAATCTGGCCCAAGGGCTAAAAATGCCTTTTGAACATTTCTAAATGATTGGAAAAAAAACAAAAGAAGATGATTTTGTGACTCATGAGAATTATATGAAATTCAAGTTTCAGTATCCACAAGTAAAGCTTTATTGGAACAGAGCCTCACTCATTTGTTTATTGCCTGTGGCTGTTTTCATGCTACAACAGCAGAGCTGAATAGTTGTGACAGAGACCACATGGCCTCCAAACCCTAACACTTACTGTCTGAGCCTTTATAGAAAAAGTTTGCAGATTCCCGACTTCAAGTATATGCTTTCAGTGGCTGCAAAAGTCAAGAAACTGGGACCTCTTACTAATTTGAGTGTGGTTACCACATTTATCAATCTGGTCAGGGCTGGCAGCCCAAGGGGGCTATTTTCCCCATTTCTAGAGAGTAGTCTGATCCAGTAAAATCCAATCGACACACTTACCTTACTGAAAGTCTATTTCCTCTCCTAAACAGTGAATTGTAACCAGCATGTTGTATTTATAGGTACCCACAGTCAAGAACCTAGCTCCACAAATAGATTACGCATTCATTATCAGTACTAAATGTTGTATACTCCTTTGGGTGACATTTCTAATTCTACGTACATAAAAACCAAAGTTTCAAATTAGAGAAAAAACACAGCTCATGTCTATTATAGCTGACTAGATAAACAGGCTTGAGCGGATTTTACACTGCAAATGATTTTAAGTTCTAAACACAAATTTGGACCTAAAATTAAGGTAATAATGTAGGGGAGCTCGATAAAGACTCAAAAGTAAAACTATTAAAGGATCAAAATAATTGAAGTTCGTAAGCAAAACTGACAAAGGGGGAAATGAATTCTTGAAAGTACTTTTAAATTGTGATTAACCCTTCTAATCACAAGAATGGTAGGGTGAAGAGCCCAATTTATTCTGGCCTAACCAAGTCAGGCTAGGTGTTCAGCACTACTGCAAAACTGCTGAGCAGCTCACAGCACATTCACTTTAAACACAGCTTCCACATTTCCTTCTAAACCATAGAATTAATTGTTAAAAGGGATGTGGATGACTGGGATGGCTCTGCTGGGCAGAACTGTGATCCACAAACCGTCAATTTTAAGTAATTGGTTTTAAAGGACGAGTCAATTAAGGAATTTTATGTACTTTTTCCTCTTCAAGCAAATTTTAATCTTGTAATGCCAAATGCATCTTTCATATTCATATAAACACACTGTAATAAGCCCTTCACAAAGCTTTCACTAAAAATCTGATAAATACCACCATTAGCCCTGAGTAGACCTTCAAAAAGCCTCATTCACACTGGCACATGCTTTTAAAACTCTCCAGATCTTTCTGGCTGGCCAAAACATGGGTCATGATATCTGAGGCTTTCCTACTGCAATCTTTTGTCTTAACAAAATGAGACCAAACTGCTTTAATTCTGCTATGAAAATGTTTCCAGCGAGAAGATGGCCCCAAGAAGGCAGAGGCAAGATGCTCAAAAACTGCTGCTCCCTTGGGGCTTCCCTGGTGGCGCAGTGGCTGAGAGTCCGGCTGCCGATGCAGGGGACACGGGTTCGTGCCCAGGTCTGGGAAGATCCCACATGCCGCAGAGCGGCTGGGCCCGTGAGCCATGGCCACTGAGCCTGAGCGTCCTGAGCCTGTGCTCCACCACGGGAGAGGCCACGACAGTGAGAGGCCCACGTACCGCAAAAAAAAAACAAAACAAAACAAAAAAACCTGCTGCTCCCAAGTGCCACCCTTCCCACAAACTACAACCCATGGAGAAATGTCTACACCTTAAGTAAAGCTCACTTAAATCTCCTATCAGTTTTAGCTTTAAGAACTTTGTTACAAATGGTTTTGAGATCACAAAACAAATCTAATTTGAGCAAAATGATGAGCTAAATATAGTTACGCAACTTGCTCAAGGCTATGAGAACTCTACAACAGAGTCGAGAGGTGAATTCATATTACTGTATTTCAGTGCTTATATTCCCATGACTCAAAGGAAAAGCCACCCAGCAGTCAACCTAAGACCATAAATTATTAATAAAACTTGCTTCTTACCTGTAGAATACTTTCCTTCCATCACATTGAAAGGCTGAACCCTTAGATCAAAGGTATTTATCTGAAATGCTCCAGACACTGAAACAGTCTGCTCTTTGTTGCACATATAAGAACTTCCCAGGGGGGCATCCCAGTAGCTGAGATTGTTATTTGCCATGCTAAAAACTTTAAGGGGAAAAAAAAACATGTTAGTAACTTCTTATCCCATCAACAACAACAACAACAACAAAAAGGGACAGTCCCCAGGATTTTTCTGTGAAATATGGGGGCTTAGGGTACAGGGTCTGCCCACAAAAAGCCATTCTTAAGATCACTAGGTTCCGTATCTTTCTATAGATGTTTCTACAGTCTAAAACTCACTCACATTCTTAACTATTATGTACCATGCTTTGAAAATATGGGATACTACAAAAGATAGAACACTCTAGTTCTAAGTTACTGATTTTAAGTTATGGTCAAAGTACAATTTTGACATAGAATCTTCTGGTCCATTAAATAAGGCACTATTTGGTAACAAGATAATTACAGTTTCTATTCTTTCAGTGTAACCCATACTCTTTTTCCCAGAGGCCAATGTTTTGCTTACCAGAGCCGTTAACCAAATACATGCTGACGTTCACCTCCTTTAGATAGAATCGGTTTTCATTTTTCTGTGTGAAAAAGAGCTTCCAGTTAAGCAATGCATCACAACTGTCTACAGGTACAGTTAATGTCTACAGAAAGAAAGGGATCTAATACTATTACCCAGAAGATAAAACCATGGATTAGACCTGGACCAGTAGAATAAACTGCAACTAAGTAAAGGGACTCAAAATGTGACAGAAACCCTTTCCCTCTTCATTTTGTTTCCAACTTTTGGACCAGAGGTGTGCTCATATGGTTCTTAGACACTCAGCAATTCACTCCCTCCATTCCATTCTTTCTATCACTTTCTGAGCCCTCACCACCTCTAGCCTGGATCACAACAGCCTCTTAACGGGGCTCCTTGCCTTTCAGCCTCTCCAGCTCTAACCTTTCCTTCGCTGCTATTTTCTTTCTGAAGCACTCATCTGATTAGCCAGTCATTCTAATTATTTCAGTGCTTTTAGTATGTACAAGGTAACATATCTAAGTGTTCCAGGGAGCCATCAAAATGGACCAGATACGGTTCCTGCCCCCACCGCGTTTGCAATCTGCCAGGTAAGAGAAGATAGGTATAAATAGATAACCATATTACAAAAAAGTGATAGGTTATGAAAATTAAAAGACGAGAAGTTACTTCCAACTAAGGGAGGAGCAAAGATAACACAAGCTTAGGAATGGGCCATTTGAATTGGGTAGGATTCAATTAGGAAACGAGCAGAAACGAGTATTCGAGAAAGCAACCACACGAGTAAAGGTAGTCAGAAAATGAGCATAATCACAAGCACACGAGCATTTGAGAACTTACAAAGTGACAAGCGCTGTTCTTAAAACTTTACATATGAGGCTTCACGGAATGGAAGAATTACAACACCCCATTTTGTAACTGAATTATGGAGGGTGTTGAGTAACTTCCACAAGGCTACACAGTAGTCAGTGAGCTGGGATTTGGCACCAGGAAGTCTGGCTGCAGAGCCTGGAACGTGCACAGGGAACAGGGTAAGGGAAGCATGAGATTCATATAAAGGGAAAGAAGGAATCATAAAGCCGGATATGCAGGTTACATTGCATGGCAGGGAGGGGAGGCTTGAACTACCCTGGCATGGAATTTAGATGTTTTCTTGTCGGCAAAACAGAACCACTGCAGGTTTCTGAGGAAGAGCTGAGCTTCAGGAAGATCAAGCTGATGCCAAAGTACATTGGGGGAGGGGAGGAAGAGATGGGACCAGTTAGGAGCCTGTGTGAAACGTCCAGGTAAGAGGTAATGCAGGCCTGAATCAGTAGGGAATGAAAACCAGGGGGCAGACTAAGAGAATTTCAGGAGGAAGCATAAAGAGGACCTGAACAATCTTATCGCATCTCTCCTTGGCTTGGCATTCAAGGCTCTCTACAATTAGTCCCAAGTACTCTTCCAAAGTTATCATTCACTAAACATGCTACATGTCTCATTCTCCACCTGGTCTTGATTGTGTTCCTTTATCCAGGGGTAGCTTGTACTTTTTCACTTACTCCCCACCTTCTCCCCCATGTGTACAAATCTGACCCATCCTTGAAGGTCCAGCTTAAATGCCATCTCTTCTGTTAAACCCTCCTGACTCTACTCTAGCTAGAATTAATGGCTCATTCTTCTACACTCTTATAGCACTTTGTATATTCCTCTGGTCTAGCACTCATCCCATAGCACTCTACTTGCCCAAAGAATCAATTCCAAAAGCCAGCATGACAGTCAAGGCCTTCCATAAAAACGGTAATTATTAGTACATTGCTATCTTTACCACTAATCCATGGGCATCTGAAGCTTAGAAGTAAGTGTCATGATAGGATTGAAGGTGAGATGGGCCCCACTGAACTCTGGTGACAGATGTTTCTTGATTTTTCAAAGTGCCTATATCATGGTTAAAATGTCACTATTTTGAATTACATTTTAGAATAGTCTGCTGGGCAATTAAATATTGTAATCATTAAATATTACATGTTTCCCCATGAGAGTCAGAAGAAACCATGTTCCTTTTAGGATCTTACCTCAGCTAGAAAGAAGATCAAGCTCAATCACTCAAAAGGGAGTGAATCTAAAATATTACTTTCTTCATTCTTATTGACTATAATATAATCTCTGTGAGGTAACTTGGGAAGCCTGCTCTTATCACACCGAAGATGACAAGCTTAACTAGACATTCTTAATAGTAATTCACTGGTCATATACGTACTACAATGGAGTAATTATTTGAATGCTGGAAAAGGGAAGGTTTTTATAAACCTTTCTAAAATATAATCCTCAATTACTCAGCATATATTCCATAGAGAAAAGAGGCTTTAGACTCAAAATACCAAGTTCAGACACAAAACAAAGACATACCTAACTTTTCATATATCAGATGTTGAGACTATTTCCCCATCCCTAGATAAGAGTAATCCGATTTAAAAGCAAAACTGTTTTTTAGGCCCTTATACAATAACTTTGGTGGTCCAACATTTTCCCTAATTGATAGCCCCTCTTCCCCATTCCAATCTGCTGTAACATGTGTACATACACACACACACACACACACACACACACACACACACACACACACACACCCTTTGAAAAATTATGGGGATAACAACTGCTTCTGAGAGGTGGAAATAAAGGTCCCCAGTGATCAATTTATGCTACCTAGAAGCAGAACATGCATGGAAACTTCTGCTTAGGGTTCAGCCCTTGATGCGATCATGAACAACAAAAACCTGAATGCTGCCATTATAAACTATCCTGACGTAATGCACGTAAAGTACTTGCACAGAGCCTTGTACATAGTGAGTACTCAATAAGTGTTAGCTATCATTATTACTGATACTATTACAAATAGTATAGCCTTGAAAAAGCCTAAAATATTATAACGGACAAACATGAGAATTTTCTAACCAATAATAGAGAAAAATATTATGGAACTTACTTTGTCTTTTATAAATAAACTTTATTATAACATACATCTATATGGACAGGTTAGACTTTTTTTTTAATATGGGTTAATTCTTACTCCTACCCTAAGGTCTACATAAAAACAGAATAGCAGAATTCGAGTCCAGCCCACAGAACATCAAAGTGACCCTGAGGGATTAACAGGGATCAATGGACTGTATACACTTTATAATTAAGTAGTGTTGAAATGGAAAATAGAGGTAATTATCCCTCTCAACAAATACACACACACACACACCCGTTTTTAGACTTTCAGATGTGCTCCCCTAATTTTTGATAAACCTGTTACTCACCACAGCAAAGACAAAGTCCAGATACTTGATGCTGCTGCTGCTCAGCCTAAGTAGAGCAGTTTGAGGATGGCAGCTGCCAGTGAAGTTGGTTGTGTTGGGATTGATGTTAATAACCGAAGCAACCTTCAGGGGAAGAAGAGGGGAGAGAGTTACAGATGAACCATAAAAATCTACAGCAAAACCTTATACTCTAATAAGACCAAGTTCGTGGAGAACAAAAAAATCCTTTTGTCTCTTAGATATGGATACTTAAGTGTATGATACCTTACTTTCAAAGCTGGCCCAGGTCCTCAAGCTATGACTCAGAAGACTTAAAAAAAAAAAGAGGAAGACAACAGGAAAGCTTCCTCAAATAATGAGCCAAATGAAAACACATTTTTTTAATGGAGCACAAGAGCCATCTGTCTAGCTTGTTTAAAGTCCCAGGACTCTGAAAATGGGACTGGTTTGCTGGCACGCCCTCTGTAGCCCCAGTGGAGCACTGCAACCAGAAGTGCCATCGTACACCCCTACCTCTATCTACCTATCTACCTATACCATTCAAGTCATCAAATAGCTGGAGAAACAGCTGCACTGTCCCACACCTAGTGTGGTTCAGGTAAAAGTGTGAAGGAGTTATATTTTAAACTAACTGAAATAAAGATCAACTGCTCGTATTCTGATCTACTGATGGCAAAAAGAATCTACACCCCAAAGAATCCTTTAAACTACTAGGTTTCCTGCTGGCCAAGACAACACCTTGACAGTGACATTAACTCTTCACGGTTATAATAACTCAAATTAATCAAAACTCTACAAGTCAACACAAATCTCTATTTAAAACTGCATCATTCTAATAACACTACTCTTGGGGTGAAGGCTGGACCCACTACATTTGAAAAGAGATACAGAAAGAATGTATCAATAAAAACAGGCAACTATACCTTATCATGAGTAATGTTCAGCTGCAGCCCCATGGTAGCCAGAAGACATGTCCCATTGCTATTTACAACTGAATAGGATCCAACCTCTGGCTTTTCCTTTGGCGAGGGTGTTGTAGTAGGAGATGGCACAGTGGTGGGAACGATGGGCGGCACTGTGGTTAAAGTTTTATCTTTATCACACAAAAACTCTGAAACAAACGAAGGACAAAATAAATTTTTTAATTCATAAGGCCAGGGAAGAGCAAAATATTTCTCACAATAAAAGTCCAAAAGGGTTATATTTAGGGTAGAGAATATCTTGATAGTATTATTTTAAACTAAATGAGGCAGAGGTCCTCAAACTGCTGCTTCACATGAAGACAGTCTTAAAGAGTTATGACATGGCAGACAGGCTCCAGACACATACAAATGCATTATCTACTCACACGTGGCCACACACTCATCTTTTCATACCCTTAAGTCCCTTTGTTCCCCCCAAAATTCATCTGCCTCTGAGGTGAAAATCAGAGGTTTAAGTTTGAAAACAGTTTGCCCCTACCTAGGCCTGCCCTCTTCTTTTCCACATATAACCACTATAAGGAAAAATACTGTTTTTAACTGAAAAAAGTTTAAAAATCATTGAAGGATTTAAATACAAATGAACCTTTTTATTTCAACCTCTTCTTAGGAAGTGTTGATAGTTTTCCAGAACTGGTGCACGAGAAATTATTGTATTGCCAATAAAGTCACATAAAAGTTACAAAATCAATTTATAAAAGTCAAGATTAGAACAGAGAAATCCCATTTCTCAGCCTTTGTCTTGGATCTTCAAAAGCTGAAGAGCTGAGGATCAAATGCTATCTGAGGATTTGTTCAAAGATTAGGTTTTATCCACTGAAAACACTGCAGGTAGCACATTTTAAAAGACCATTCCACAACATGTACATCAGAAACTTAAAAGTGCAAGTTCCACGAGAATAAGAATTGCTGTTATTTATAAAAACTTTACATTGCAGTGTAAGGTGTAAGTCTTAACATATAAATGCTTTAAGATAACGACTTCAACTAAAGCTACCTGGTATACTCTAATCTTAAGTTAGGACCCAAGTATAGAAATATATATTTTTTAAGTGCTCACCTTTTGTGCTCACTGTGCCATTTTGGACAAAAGCTTGTACATGAACATCCCAATAGTGCTGGACAACATCATTCTTTCCTAAGGTTGATAAACTATTGCATCTAAAGATGTCATTCAATGGAACTCTGAATGCCACATGGTTAGAAACAGTAAAAATTCCTGTAAAAGAAGATTAACAATAGCTATTTCCAAGAAGGTAGGAGGAAAGTGATCATATAAATATACATTAGACTTTCATCTCTTCTGTCTGCCTGCCCCGCCCCATTCCTGAAGTGACAAAAGACAAGGCCTGTTCAGGAACTGACAAATTCACTGTGGCTGAAACACAAGGAGTAAGAGGAAAGACGTGATGGGGATTAGGAAGGAAAGATAAGTTGCAGGTGGTCACACTTTGAAGCATCTTCTATGATCTAAGGACAGGTTGGGCTTTATTTTGTTAGCAATAGAAGGTCGGCTTCAGTTTTTAAAGCTGGGAATAACAAATGTATCATTTATTTTAAGGAACATAGTAAAACTGTAGAGGTTAGGCAGAGCAGAAAACTTTTAAGGAAAGTCATTTAAGAGGGAAACTAGTTAGAAGGTCAATGAGCTGCTTAAGGAGAAAGGCGAGGAGGAGTTGCCTAAGCCAAGATAGTGAGGGGCAGTAAGAAGAGAGTAAAGAGGCCAAATTGAAGACACAGAGCTAAGGTAGAATCAACAGGACTTAGTGACGAAACAAAGAAGAGATATGGAATAATCAACGATTATTTTTGTGCTACTATCCCAAAGTAAGTTATAGTAACTAAAATGAGTTTTCGAAACCTTTTCCTGGATAGGATTTAAAGACTATTCCATTTCAGGAAAATTTCAGAATATGAAAGCAATAAGTTACCACCTTTCTGTGCAGAGTTATTATAATGCCTATATGGTGAAACTTCAAAAGACTATGATCACACTTATCCACCCAAATGGCTTAGCTTCTTTTGGAGAAGCAAGGAAGGAAGGTATTCAAGGCCCTTAATATAGGCTGCCTTCTGTGCCTCTCCATCACATAGCAAGGCAGGACTTATGCTGCCTTGGCACCCCCTAACGGCCAAAGGAAAAAAAAATTTAAACCAATGAACCAGAACATTTTTCTCCAAAACTGTTTCCCACTGTTAACATCAGTGAATAGATGTATGAACTAGCTGTATGTAGATAGACCTCAAAAACAAAACGAGTGCAAAAACAAGCTGTAGACATACTGGAGTTACACTATAAAACTATGTCATTTTTAGGGCTTTCTTGGTGGCGCAGCGGTTGAGAATCTGCCTGCCAATGCAGGGGACATGGGTTCGATCCCTGGTCTGGGAGGATCCCGTATGCTGCGGAGCAACTAGGCCCGTGCGCCACAACTGCCGAGCTTGCGCTCTAGAGCCTGCACGCCTGGAGCCCGTGCTCTGTAACAAGGGGGTGGGGCACCTCCATGAGGAGCCCGCGCACCGCAACCGGGAGTAGCCCCCTGCTCGCCGCAACTAGGGAAAGCCCGTGTACAGCAATGAAGACCCAATGCAACCAAAAATAAATCAACAAAAATAAATAAATTTTAAAAAATAAAACTATGTCATTTTTAAAATGATGTATTGTTTATGAACATATATTGACATATATATTAGTCAAATACAAACACGTGGAGCTTCCCTGGTGGTGCAGGCGTTAAGAATCCACCTGCCAATGCAGGGGACATGGGCTCTATCCCTGGTCCGGGAAGATCTCACATGCCGCGGAGCAACTAAGCCTGTGCGCCACAACTACTGAAGCCCACACGCCTAGAGCCCGAGCTCCACCACCGCAATGAGAAGCCTGTGCACTGCAATGAAGAGTAGCCCCCGCTCACAACTAGAGAAAGCTGCACGCAGCAACAAAGACCCAATGTACCCAAAAATAAATAATAAATAAATTTATTTAAAAAAAGAAAAAAAACATCATCAACAGTCTATTTAAGGAAGCCATTTAAAATCTCAAATAGTTGCAAATATTACACAGAAGCTAGCAATAAAAATTGCATTTTCCCCTGTTTAAAATAAAAGGGATGGGCTTCCCTGGTGGCGCAGTGGTTGAGAGTCCGCCTGCCGATGCAGGGGACACGGGTTCGTGCCCTGGTCTGGGAAGATCCCACATGCTGCAGAGCGGCTGGGCCTGTGAGCCATGGCCGCTGAGCCTGTGCATCCGGAGCCTGTGCTCCGCAACGGGAGAGGCCACAACAGTGAGAGGCCCGCGTACCGCAAAAAAAATAAATAAATAAAAAAATAAAAGGGATGAGGGAATTCCCTGATGGTCTAGTGGTTACGACTCCATGCTTTCACTGCTGAGGGCACAGGTTCAATCCCTGCTCAGGGAACTAAGATCCCACAAGCTGCACGGCGTGGCCAAAAACAATAAAATAAAAATAAATAAATAAATAAAGGGGGGGAGAGACTGGCATTAACCTTTCAGAGTCCACAGTTTTTCCATCAAATCTGTCAAATTAAACCTCATCTGCTTTTACTGCCACCCCCCTTGGTCGGGCTACTCATTACATCACTTGATTCCTATAACAGCCTCTTAAACTGGAATCTCTGCCTGTAGTCTCCTCATTTCCAATTAATCCTGCAGAACATTCTTTATAAACCACTGTCTCTGCTTTTGTTACATCATTCTCCTGCTTAAAAACCTAAAATGGCTCCCCAGTGCCTACCCCATCAAACTATAAATGCCTTTCCTTGGTTTCCAAGGCCCCCTATAATTTAGACTCACTGCACCTAGCCAACTTGATTTTCCTTCTACTACACGTACAGCCTCCATTTTAATCAGGCAGCTCTCCAATTACTGCTGTGCGTACTATGCTTCCCCCTGCTGGAAATATTCTGCTCAAAATTCTCCACTTATTCAAAATCTACCATTAGGCCAAGTTTCAGCTCAGGTCCTCCTTCTCTACACCAAGCTTTCTCACTCCTTCAATGCACGCTGACCTCTGCTCCTCATCAGGACCTCTTGTCCACAGGCATCCACTGATGGGCTCAGGGACTGTGTACCATATGCAAAGTTTACTCTGTACTTTGAGAGGGTCTAGAGCTTTCCTCACATTGTCAGAAAAGATTTATGAAGCCTCTATGCCCAAAACACAAACAATAACAAATTCACAAGGATCTCAATGCTTTCCAATTTATCCATGTAACTTGGGTAAACAACTTCACTTTGTCTCTCCAACTAGTTTTTAAGCTCGGTGAAAGTTAGGGGCAAATCCTAATACTAGTTCTGAAAGACAATATATGGCAGAAAGCTAAATACCAAGACACCCAATAATAAACTTTCTTTAGTTATCCTCTCAAACGAAGACATCAGTAAAAAGAAAACTAGGATTTAATTTCCAAGTCTCAGTTAGTGATACCTCCCAAGTTTTACGTGAGCTCATTCACTTCTGGATCTTTAAAATATGATCTTTTGATATCCCATAAATCCAAATGAATCACTCATCCCCAAGTCCAGGAAACTAAAGCCCATCTACCTGTGCTTCTGGGGTCAGGATGAAACACTATCTGTGAGAAATGCTAAAGCTACTACAAACACCGTGTTAATATCCCAATCTCAGTGGAGGGGGGAGAAAGGAGAGAATTATATCCCTAACAAGATTGAAATCTCCATTATCCATGCCTTCAAAATATTTTAACACACATTTCAGTTCTAGTAGTCACAACAATGGCCTAATTCCCAATGCCTTCCCAAGTTCATTTTGACCTAAATTCTCTCAAAATAGCAGCAAATGTTGATTTCAGTCATCTTACGTTTTTTTTTTTTAAACTTTTTTCCCTTACCTTTTTTACTTTTCAGTCAAAATCCTACCTAAATGGTAAAAAAGATTTGAAGATGAAATATTTCTGCTGGTCTCAGGTTACTAAACTTGTACACATTTAAAATAGTTATTGGTAAAGGATTTTCTCATTCATTCAACACTTGTTGAGTGCCCACTATTGAATGAAATAAATAATAGTAGTTAAGTGCATGGACTCCGTAAGCTCAACGCACTTTGGTTTAAACACCAGCTCATGCACTTACCAGCTTGTGTGACCTTTGGGGAAGACATCTAATCTCATCAAGCCTCATTCCCTTTACCTGTAAAATTGAGATAACATCTACTTCCCAGGGTTGCTGTTAAAGATTAAGTGAGATGCTGCTGGCAACACACTTAGGATACTATTGATACATGGTACATAGTAAAGCACCAAGCAATGACAGCAAATATCCTTACTGCATCAAACACTATGCCATGCAAGGGAATACAAAGACATGATGTTTCCATTACAAACAGGAGGACAGACTTGCATAAGGATGGCTTTTAAATTATTTACATTTCTTTTTATTATTAATCAAGAGCAAGAGAACACAACACAATCCAATTCTTAAGGTTACCTTTTTCTTTCGCATCAGGAAATGTTGTGTTATCACTAGTGTTGTAGGAAAATGAGATATTGTCAATTGAATAAAAAGACATCTCCTCTGTAAAATTCACAATCCAGGAAAAACCAAATCCAAACTGCACTGCGATTTTGGGACCATTCTGGTCATCCCCACAAGAGCTTCCACTGTATGTTGCAGCATCAAGGTCTGAAATGGTTACAGTTTTCTAAAAGAAAAAAAAAAATCTGGGAGTTAGGCCCAAACAGGCAGCAATGAGCACAAGCATTTCCAAGTGGGGTGCCACTGCAGTTGACTTCACACCCCCTGTGGCCAGCCTGGCCCGTCTGTGCTGACCAGTCTCATATTCTTCAGCTACACACCAGTCCCTCTGGACAAATCCACGCAAGTCTAAAAGGAAAAGGAAAACCGGCCTGAACCTCTGTTATTAAGTTGATTTTTTTAAAAAAATCAGATTGTAAGCAAGCAGGACCTTAACCAAAAGAAATAAGAAGGCAAAAAGGATTGAGAGGATACCCCACCCCTCCCAAAGGAGACTTTAATAGCAAGCTATTAAAAAAAGGACAAGCTTTGATGTTAGTACATGTTACAAACACAATAGAAGTACATAGACCTGAAACACCATACAGTCTTCAGATTATTTGCCCTTAACCAACTCCAAAAAACCTCTGAAGAACTGATGAATTAAAATATTCATTCCTAAATAAATAAATAAAATAAAAAATATTCATTCCAACACTAAATAGAATACCTTCAAGTGTACATGCTAAAATAGCTCCACAGAATTTACACGTTAAGTCAGTTAACATATGAAATCTTATTTGTATAAATGAATACAAAGGCTAAAAAAAGAGTAGAAGTAAATCCCTACTATAAAACTCAAAGACAAAAATACTTACATTATGTTTGTCTGTGGTCTCATAGCGTATTGTGAAATTCATCTGCCATTTTGCATAAAGGCAAGTGGCGTTTTCTGAATCTGTCAAATTAAGTTCCAATGCATAAGACGAGACAGCTCCTAGATTTATTAAAAAGAGTAAGATTTTTAAATTGGACTACAAAACATACATAAAATAAAAACAAGCTCTATCCAGCACTGAAGTTCAACCAGCTCTAAAATGAAACAAAGTATTTTTAATATATATGGCAACTTGGCGATTATCTTTTCATCGAAATCCTGTTGATAAAGTTAGCAATACCCCTTCCCCAAGAAGTTTACTCAACACAGGATGCTCAGGTAATGGCACAGACTGGTGACATTTGCCTT
Organism: Lipotes vexillifer; assembly: GCF_000442215.2. Taxonomy (NCBI): domain Eukaryota; kingdom Metazoa; phylum Chordata; class Mammalia; order Artiodactyla; family Lipotidae; genus Lipotes; species Lipotes vexillifer. The sequence continues at coordinate 926,769 of NW_006791462.1, read as the reverse complement.
TTACCTCCTAATATTCGTTTCCACACTCTGTGCCTTGCTAGTTTTGTTTTAGGCAATTATAGTTTACCTGTTAGGACTTTTTTTTTTTTTAAGGTAAATGAGGCGAAGGGGAAGCATGGGAGGGGTGTTCAACTCCTGCTTTTCTCAAACCAGCTGGTGGAACTTTCTCTACATAAATAATGATAGATCTGATTTCTGTGGTCTTGCTGCTTTAAATCCTGTTACAAGCTATGTGACCTATGACACTTAGAAGTCTTGGTGAACTATTTTATTCCAATGTGAAAAAATGATGATGTGGGCCAGGGCTAAGCGTGTGTACCACATGACCAAAGGAACAGTACTGCAAAGGTTGTTAGATCCATGAGCAAAAGGTTAATTTTTATAAATGCAGCGTTCATCATTTTTGTTTCATAATAAAATCCAATTGATTAGGAAGCCTAATTAATCTTTTGACATGGGACTTCCCTGGTGGCGCAGTGGTTCAGAAATCCACCTGCCAATGCAGGGGACATGTGTTTGAGCCCTGGTCCAGGAAGATCCCACATGCCACGGAGCAACTATGCCTGTGCGCCACAACTACTGAGCCTGCGCTCTAGAGCCCGCAAACCACAACTACTGAGCCCGTGCTCCGCAACAAGAGAAGCCACCGCAATAAGAAGCCCATGCACCACAACGAAGAGTAGCCCCCTCTTGCCGCAACCAGAGAAAGCCCATGCGCAGCAATGAAGACTCAACACAGCCAAAACTAATAAATAAATTTATTTTTAAAAAAAATCTTTTGACATGGACTTAAAGTCCCTTCCTACATTCTCAACCTGCTACCTCTCTTTTAGCAGAGAAACCTTTCAGGGACAGAAAAGCCTTGGGACTTTTCAGCTAACTTGACTCTCATCTTCTAGACTAGGTTAAACATGGGGACATTACCTATTACACTGAAGAGCCCAAGGACTCAAAATACGATACGCCAGCACACTTACCAGCAGCAGAAATGATGGGCCACCATCTAAGGATTTTCTTCACTGTCTCACACATATACCCAAGGGGTGAGCTGTTTCCTGTTAAGATAGCTGCATAGCCTTGAATGATACCTGAGCACACCAGCGTCACCTACAAGTGGGGACACGCTATAGACTACAGAGAATAAAGTCCTAAGAGGAATACCAAGAAGGCATGCCTCAGCAACAGCTTCCAAGCTGCACGCAAAGCTCTCGTCATGCTCTGCATGCTCTGGAGACCGGGCTGCCTCACCAAGCCTGAATCTGATACGCTAAAGCTTGTGGTTGCTGACAATGCCTAAATGTATTGGCTAAGGCTCCAACAAGACCTTGTGAGGCCCAAGTAGGTTTTACAGGCTTTCTTTTCTCAGAACAATCTGGAATGGAGCTGGCATCATTGATCCAAGGCTACCCTGCAGTGGTGTTGAAAACTGCAGCTTAGAATTCTAATCACCTGGAGGCCTGCTTTCCATACACAATCTCTCTTGGTCTTGTTTAAAGTCCCTCGTTTTAACATATTCTCCTTGTGAATATTCAAAGCGTTCAAAACTATCAGAAACAACCAAGAAAAGCCTGGCACGTATTAATCATTTTCTTTCCAAAGATATTAGAGTAACAAACAAAACAGTGTAAAACAATGATTACTATCAACGTGTGCTGGGGTGGAGAACTCCACGCTATGGAGCAGAAGGCACAGGTTGTGGTTCACATTTGCCACTACATTAATACCAAAACAGTCTATCTGCCAACCCATAAATGAGAACTGAGAAATGCTCCGAGGGTCCCAAACATTCTGTTCTCATGCCTTCATAGCCCCTGTCGCTGTGAGATCTATGCCTTCACAGGGCTTCCTTGGCATCCCGGTCTACATCTCCAACTGCACAGGAGCCACTTTTACTCAATGCCTATCACCTCATACTCAACAATCCCACAATGAAAATCTACTCTTCGACTTCCTCCAAACGGAGCCCGCCTTCTCAGCCTCACTGGCTTGAAAGGAAAGGCAGGACCTTGTCCCAACACTCAGGCTCGAAAGGTTTTGGGAATTAGCTTCTACTTCATTCTCTGTTAAGTCCTATTGATTTTTTTCCCTTCAAATCCCCTCTGAAATCCAATCCCTTGCCTTTTATTTCTATTCCAACTCCACCACCACACCCCTAACTTACTACAGATACCTCCTAGCTACCCCTAGAACTGCTGTCAGATTAATGGTCCTTAAATACCTCTTCCTGGGGCTTCCCTGGTGGTGCAGTGGTTAAGAATCCGCCTGCCAATGCACGGGACAGGGGTTCGAGCCCTAGTCCGGGAAGATCCCACATGCCACGAAGCAACTAAGTCCATGCGCCACAACTACTGAGCCTGTGCTCTAGAGCCCACGAGCCACAACTACTGAGATCTGCGTGCCTGGAGCCTGTGCTCCACAACAAGAGAGGCCACTGCAATGAGAAGCCTGCGCACCGCAACGAACCGCAACTAGAGAAAGCCCGCGCATAGCAACGAAGACCCAACACAGCCAAAAATAAATAAAATAAAAACTTTTTTTAAAATTAAAAATTAAAATTAAATACCTCTTCTCTCAGGATACTTTCTTGATCAAAACCTTTTACTGGCTCCAAAATTCCCACATTAAATTTAAATTCCTCTGCCTGACTTTCAAAGTAATCTTTAATCTTGTCCCACCCTATTCGTTCAACTTCTCTCAAGCCATGTTCCCAGAACACACCCTTTAATTTGCCTGAACTTGCTCCACTGGACCCATTCGCCATGCTCTATCTAGTCAACCTCCCAGGCTTCTACTGCTCCTAACATTTGAAATCTACTTGCTCACCTCAAGAGGGATTTCACTCTTTCTCGCTGTCCCAAAATCTGAAACACCCGCCACCCTGCCTTTTTGTTACAATTTCTGGCAAATATCCCCACCCACTACAACAGCTGAAAATGTTAGATACTTGCTTTCCCAGCCTCCCTTGTGGTAAGGATGGCACTTACTTATACTAGGCTCCATCCAGCAAAGGCATCCACCCCAGATTCTGAATAAGAGGGCGGTGAAATGCAGCCAAGAAGGGAACTATCACACTCAGATGGAAGTAGCTACAGCAGGATCAGGGTCCCAGGCAACAAGGCCAGAACAGCTAATGGCAGTGGCCAGCAGTGCAAGCTGCAGTTTAATGCTTGGTGATGGCAGTGCAGTTCAGTGGCATGAGTTAGGGTACTGAACTAGGCTTTGGGGTATACAGTCAAGAGCTCCAGTAATTCTGAGTTACCTAATGAACATTTTTTTATAAAGTAAAAATTTACTGATGTGTTACATATAGAAAAGTACACAGCATACATTCGGAAGGGATTTAAAGTGCACAAAGTATACAGCTCAAAGAATTTTCACAAACTGAACCCGCTTGTGTCAGGAAACATTGTGTCAGGAACATTCCAAGTACTCCTCAAAGTCCCCCTGTTCCCCCTTCCAGTTATGATTTCCCTCCCAAGGGCAGCTGCCATCCTGTCTTCTAACAGTATAGTTTACTTTTGCCTGTTTTTCAACTTGATGTAAATGAAATCATTCACTATGCTCTCTTTTGTATCTGGCTTCTTTCACTCAATATTATGTCTGTGAGATTCACCCATGCTGTTGTGTGTAACTGCAGTTTGTCATTTCTCTCTGTGTATAGCCTTCTTTCACTACTTGTCTATGCTACTGCTGATGGGCATTTGGATAGTTTCCAGTTTGGTTCTATTACAAATGGACAAATCGGTGAACACAGGTGTATGTGTGTCTATTGGGTATGTGTCTAGGAATGAAATTGCAGGGTCAAAGGGTTTGCACATGTCCCAATATCTTTTTAATAAATTCCTTTTCTGCTTAAAAAAAAACAACAATGAGATTTTATTTCTGTTGCTTACAATTAAGAACCCAGACTGATAATGCTGTCCACTTTTCAGCAGCCATTTTCTCCATAAAGATTTCCTTGCCTACAAAAGCCCTCAAGGAGCAGTCATAGTGCATAGCCCCACACTTTAGTGTATTTTACACTATCATGAGTTACTCATTTATTTTGTGCCTGTAAATCCTGTCTCCCCTCTGTCATAAGCTCCAAAACAACAGTTTTCAACTGTTACTTTGCAACAAACTGATGTGCCATGGTAAATTATAGTATACAGCAAGTAACTGGTTAACTAATAAAAAAGTAACAAAGTCCATGAATGAATGATATACATGGGTAGATTCAAGATTCCCTTTTGATAAGGTCTCTGCCACTCATTTGAATTTCAATATGCTCCCTTAAACAGATGATCTTATCTATGCCACAGCCCCTAGGAGTGTGTCTTTTATATGAATGTCATCCATCACAAGTGTCATGGTGGGGGAGACCATGTTTATTACTTCCCTCTATCTCCTATCATTCCTAGCAGTGCTGAATACGTATTAGATTCTCAATAAATACTGATTGATTAGATCAAGGTGAAAATACCATGCAATAACGACCCAGAACACAGCTTAATCTAATTACAGGAAGAGCCTTTAGCTCTTCCAAATCATGAACCCAACCTATCAGGCTTCTGGATACTCCCTCAACCCCCATGTCCATTTTTCGCAATAAATTTTGACATGGATTTCAAGCTAGGAATAATCCTTTTCCCAGAAGTTAAGTTTATAGTTGAAACATTTACACTTTGGTAAAAAAATCTTCAGCAAGCCATTTCCACCCTTACTGAAGTGTTTGATTTTCGAATAGCCAAACCATTTTTGTCTAAAAGGCTTTGACATTAAAAAACCACAGCTGAATATATCCTAGAGTGTGTAATTATAGAGCTGACAGTTTATTCTCCAAAGAGAAGAAAAAGGCAAAATCAACTTTCTCAAATTCAAATATCCTCTTAATCTTGTTTCCAAAGAGATCATTTATAGGTTCTTTCAGAACTCAGAACAAACTCTGTTCTCCAAGCATGGCACACTGCAAAAAGTGGCTAGGTTTTTATAAGTCTATTTGACCCAAAGTGTAGTTGAAAAATATACATTTGTAAACAATATGGGGGTGGGGTGGGAACATAACACTAGGGGTAAAACAAAACCAATAAAAAACAATGATCTAAGAGGCAATATAATGGGATGATTAAGAGTCCCATCACTGGCATTGAAGAGCTAGAATTCAAATCAGGCAGTCCAATTTACTAGCTGTGAGACTCTGGGCAAGTTAACCTTGCTAAGAATTGTAGTGTGTACTTCACTTCTCCAATACATTCTTCGAAAGCATGAAAGCCCTTCAGAACTAAGAGAACTTTGCCAAGCAAGTTAGAGATTCCAGCTTAAAAGTTTCCCTTCTAGGGGCTTCCCTGGTGGCGCAATGGTTGAGAGTCCGCCTGCTGATGCAGGGGACACGGGTTCGTGCCCCGGTCCGGGAGGATCCCACGTGCTGCGGAGCGGCTGGGGCCGTGAGCCATGGACGCTGGGCCTGCGCGTCCGAAGCCCCGTGATGGGAGAGGCCACAGCAGGGAGAGGCCCGTGTACGGCAAAAAAAAAAAAAAAAAAAAAAAAAAAAGTTTCCCTTCTAGTAAACACAGCACCTAAAGGGATCCTTCCCAAATTTTAGGTATGTCTACTTTCATCATACTTAGTTATGGACTCTTGTCCTCAAACTCATCAATTCAGAATGAGGTTGAGCAAAGGGTCTTAAAAACTAAACAAGCCAAAAAAAAAAATCAGGACATAGGCAACAATATCTATTTACTCTTTCTTTTCAACTCATAGGTCTGTTAAGTCAAATTGACTGTTCCTCAATTCCTAATATAAGTACAATTACCGTTTCGGTTTCTGATACTCTGGATTTCTGGTAAATCTCTTAAAAAATAAAAGTAATAATAGGGCTTCCCTGGTGGCGCAGTGCTTAAGAATCCACCTGCCAATGCAGGGGACAGGGGTTCGAGCCCTGGTCTGGGAAGATCCCACATGCCGCGGAGCAACTAAGCCCATGTGCCACAACTACTGAGCCCGTGTGCCTAGAGCCCGTGGTCCACAACGGGAGAAGCCACCGCAATAAGCCCGCACACTGCAACAAAGAGTAGTCCCCGCTCGCTGCAACTAGAGAAAGCCGGTGCACAGCAACGAAGACCCAACGTAACGAAAAATAAAAAATAAATTAAAAAAAAAAAAGTTTAAAAAAAAAAAGTAATAATAGATTTTAAGCTATGAAAAAAATTTTTTAAGGTCAGAGAGTGGGTAAGGAAATAAGACTCAACACCATTCAACTAATGGAAAGGGCTTATTGCTGAGTGCTGTTTGGCAGACCTCCAGAATTATTTTGCAATGCACAGCAGGATACCAACAAGTACTTATAAAGTACACTCTTGGATCTGATGGGATCTCTGATCATTTTAATCTGAAATTATGATTGGAATGCTTTTGTCACTACAGGAGAAAGAGCAGTCTTCCTGCACCATGGAGCACTGAAGTCAGCTATAATGCTGTGAAATAATCCTTGATCACAAATTCCACTCAATGATATAGGGGAAGAAAGCTGCACTCATGGGGAATATGTGAATGAATATCTATAAATCCTATCAGATGTGATAACCAACGACTAATGGATGAATAATAAGCCTGTCCTTTCAAGTATCTTTATTAAAGCTAGAATCATTTCAGCAGAATCTTGAAATCAAAGTTATCAGTGGTAAGGCTACAGAAAAATCTTAGGGCTTACTTTCTTGCTTTTTGATCACCTCCAAAGGATAGAGATTGGTTCTTTGTGGAAACCTTATTCTCCTTTTCACCTGGGACTTCCTAGCTCCCCAGGTGAACCTCCACTACTATGTAGGTGTATGTGAAGGGGTACAGGTAAGATACTAGCATTATTGTATGGGATTATAGTTTAATAAGTTACTATCTGTACTGCTTAGCACTGATCTTGAAGTTCTCCAACGGAAAACACACACAAAATATCTTGCAAGACCTAATTTAAGGTTCACAGAAGAAAAAGGAGACTGAGTTGGTCTAGTTCACCGTCGTATCCCCAGTGCCCACCAATGAAGACCCTCAATAAAAATTTACTGAGAGGTAACCATGTGCCACCTGACCCTGTGCTAGGGAGGCAATGGGAAGTAACAGTACAGAAGACAGTCTCCACTCTCAGAGACTAAGACCACAGGGGAGACTTGACTATTACTGGGGGAAAAAAAGAGTGGGAAATAGGCTAGCCTAATAATCTAAGAGTTTGGGAAAGACAAGATTTACTCCTATTCCTCCAAATAAGTCACCTGGCTGGCCTCCTTCCAACACTCAGGTCTCTGCTCAAATGTCAGCCAACAGTGAAGGCCTTCTGACCACAAAATGTCAAGGAGGGTCAACCCCACCACCCACTCCCTATTGTCTGCTCTTCCTCATTACCTGCCTCATTTTCTTCACAGTGCTTATCACTGAAATTCTATTATTAACCTGTTGGGCTGTCTTCCCCCACTAAAATGTAAGCTCCGTGAGAGCAGGAACCTGATCTGTCTTCTCCACTGCTCTATCTATCCCTTTCACCTAGTGGCTGGTACACAAAAGCCATTCCTTAAACAACTCTGAAAAGGAGGGACTCCTACCAGTGAAGGACACACTCAGGACACTTATATCAGGTTTTTTTTCCCACCCAGAAAAGCCTCAACCCTATAAAAGCCAGATGTCAGACTAGTTACAGCAATCAATAACCACAGAAATCTGAAATCTATGTCACAAAGGGAACATAAGCAGTGATGCTATGAAAAGTTTTTCATCCACTACTCTCTTTGTAATGCCTCTATACAGCTTTTCTTCATAAAGGTCTCTAGTCAGTTATAATTCATTCAAATAAAGACCAGCATAACTTAATCTCTGTGAAAAAGACAAATACATAGGCTCTGAGAATTCTTTTCTATATTTACTCTAGAGCATCTATTTTTAAAAGCTACCTGCTGCAGCTGGGATAGTGTTATAAAGTTACAAAGTGAAAACGGCCCAGCTGGAAGCGAATGCGACCATAAATTCAGGAACAGATCCTCCTTCGTTGGTACCCTCTGCAGTAGTCAGGAACAGCATGAAATTCATAGCAGGTACTTTACAAATATTTCTTGACTTTTCAAAAAACTATTCTTGGTATCCATTTTGATATATAAAAGTAACATGCAAAACCCACCAAGCAACTGAAGAATTGCTAAATTCTTAAGGAAAAAAAGAACACATGGAAGGAGTTTGAGCTCCACATTGAACCAATAGCTGGGAGCACAAGCAGCTGTAGAGAAAAGGGAGTTTCCATTTCATCCTGGTACCTCTGAAAAATCTGACCTACCTACATTATTAACTTTTACTTCTCCAAACCCTGTTCTGAACTTGAAAGTGGAGGGAATCAATCTTGGAAATCTTCCAAGAGAATGAATCTAGTTAGTCCCAATCAATAAATGGCAAACTATCAGATGAGCTGATGGGTTCTTTTATGCGCTTCTTTTTGCCTGTTTATTTTCTGCAATGAGCAAGCACTGCTTTTGTAAAAACAAAACAAAAAGAAGCTTTCATTAAACGAAAATTTAATGACATGAAAGCCAACAAGACAATGATTTTTTTTTTCACTTTCTCTAAACAATAACAGTGTTGTTTGTGCAGATCCAATTGGCAGTGAGCTACTGATTACCAGATGCCTTGGTCAGATGTGTTCTAGTCAGTGATAAGGTGATTTTCGTTGTAAACAATCCTCTCTTAGGGTCGCTTGGCCCTCACTGAGTACTTCACAGGGGAGTTAAGGCTTCGAACTGTGTTTGAGCAAAGCCTCTGTGGCCCACTTTCAAGAAGGGCTACAGAAGAGTTTCCCGCACTGTGTGTACAGCTGGACTCTCTTTTGGCAACAGGACCCCTTTACTCTATCCACTGAAGACCTCAAAGAGCTTTGGTTTATGTGAGTTACATCTATTGGTATTTGCTGTACTAGAAATTAAAACTAAGAAGTGAATAAAACACATCAGACCCATGAGAGTGGTGATGTCATCACACATTCATTCTATAGCCTCTGGAAAACTCCACTGTACTGATGAGAGGATGAAAGTGAAAAAGACAAATGTCTTAATATTATTCTAGAAATAGTTTTGATCTGACAGAACCCCCTCCCCCGGAAAGATCCTTGAGAATCACTAGATTAGATCATCAAGACCCCTTCCAACGCCATGGCTCTGGAGCGAGATTTCTCATCTTTTGGCACTACTGACGTTTTGAGGTGGATAATACTTTGTCGGGGGTGGGGGAGTGCTGTCCTGTGCATTGTGGGATGTTTAGAAGCACCCCTGGCCTCTTCCCACTAGATGCCAAAAGCAATCCCCAATTGTGACAACCAAAAATGTCTCCAGATATTGCCAAATGTCCCCTGGTTGAGAATCCACCATTCCAGGGTGTTGATTTTATTCTACTGAAATGTGAGTTACAAAATGTGCACCTCTCACTGCCTTCTCAAGCCCCTAATATATCTACTTCCTATCTACTCCCATCTGGATCTATTCCTTCTGATCTTTTATTAGGTCACAAACAGCAAGAGTCAGTGGTAGCAACAAGCAGAGGATTTATCAGTTCAGGAAGAGATATTCTGGTCAAAGTTCACCTTTCAGGCATTAAAAGGCCTCAGGGACCCAATGCTTGGGGGTGGGGTGCATCATAGCACCATCAGCCAACATTCAGCCAGTCATTCTTAGGACCTGGTAACAACCCAATCCTTAGGAAATTACCTACCCTCCTCCTCCTCCGAAAATGAGGTAATAGGCCAGTTGTGTGAGAGGGAAGAAGAAATGGAGCTTCTGAAGGCAAAGAGGCAGTATACAAGACTCAGATATACCATCCCTCTAAAACCTCAACATCTGGGGACATTTTTGTCAGGGTCTAGCTGGGAGGAAGTAACAAAACTGGTAAAAAAAAAAAAAAGGAAGAAGAAAAAAAAAACCCACGATGTCTTCAGCACCTCCAAGCCAGATATTCACTCCCCACCAAAGTTCCTACTCATCCCTTTTAGTCTCCAGAGGTTGGGTCCAAGTTTTCTCCCCTGGAAACTGCCCCAGACACCTTAGATCCCTTCCCCATCAAAACCCCAAGTACCAAACTCCAATCCATCATCATTCTTCACCTCTTTAATCACCCTTCCTCCACAGCGTCAAATTCCTACCCCCCGCCACCCAAGCCTCTCACTGCCCCTCAGAATCTACTCGTATCTGTTCCCCCCACTTACCCCAAGCTTTTCTCCACGCAGGCCGTCTCCTCCCTCAGTTTTCTCTCCCGCCCCACAGTTTTCCACCATCTTCAAAACTCTTGCCTGATACTAGGACCAAGACTCTAAATGTCTATGCCACCCAGAATCTGCACGTACCGCCCTCCTATGCTCATCACTCCTTAGTATCTCCCCCAAGTTACTCTTTCTAACCCGATGTGCTCCACTCCTCTCTCTTCCCTACCTACTCCCTCGGCGTCCACCCCCCCCCCCTTACTTGCCCCGTTATGGGCCCTTCTCCCCTGCCATCCCTCGGTCGGGCCTTCTCTAGGTCATCGCTCGTCACCTCGGGCCAAGCGCCGAGGCCCAGTGTCAGTCGTTCAGCTTCTCAACCCCCTCTCCCCGGACCAGTCTTTCAGGTTGTGGCCTCTGAACTGGGCGCCCCGGGCCCAGGCTCAGGGACTAAGCAGGAGGGCCCGACAACTCACCCAGGACGAGGCAGAGCAGAAGGAGCCCGGATCCCGGAACCGGGGCGAGGCGGAAGCACACCATGATCCCGCAGAGCAGGCTGCTGCGGCGACAAGTGCAGCGACAGCAGAGAAAGGCCTCGCGGAACCGGGGGAAGGGCGCCGCTGACCACCGACCACAACGCTGCAAAACCCAGGACTCGGCGCTTCAGCACCGGTCATAAGACCAGGGGCGGGACTCTTTCTTGCCTTCAGCCAGTCACCGCGCTTGAAGGCGGCCAGAGGGGTGGTGATGCATGGCCCGGTGGGCGGGGTGACCACGCCCTGGCTTTTTGGTTCACACTCATTCTTACGCTCCTAGGAGATGGGCGCGGACGGCCGTTTCTAAGGCTAAAGAGAAACGAACTTTTTTCGGGGGGCAGGGGGGCTAGATAGCAGAGATTATTTCAGTTCCGACTCCTTGAGGAAGGAGAGAATACTTTTGCTGGAGTAAAAATGGTTGCTAGGCATCGCAACGTAATACCTACAAAAATAATACATGATTATTCTCCAAACACTGATGCCCATGCAGTTCATGTCATTAAAAGGACAAGGGAGATAGAGGGTGATACAGAGTCACTGAACGCCAGAGCAGGGCTTGGCCTTGAAGTTCACCTAGCTACAACACCCTGTTTTTCAGATGGGGAAACTGAACTCAGAAAGAGGAAGAGTCTTATTTAAATATAGAAAGAAAGAAAATGAGGAAGAGAGAAATAAAATAGAAGGACAAAGGGAAGAAAACAAAGATCATCCATATTCCTACTACACAGAAAGACACTGTTATCTATCTGTCCATCCTTCAGGTTGTTTTTCCTCTGCCTATACACATGTAAATATTCTTTAATTAGAATTCATACTAAACATACTACTTGGTATAGTTGACAATTGGACGGATGAAACCTAAAATATTCAACAAACAAAAGCATTCAAAAGCTATAAAAATCTCAAGTTGGGATAAAGCACTGATTCTCAAATATTAGTTTCCAAAAGAATTATATGGGGATTTTTAATAACATATTGACTCCTCAACCTCATTCCCCAGAGATTCTGAAGCAGTAGATCTTTGGCTGTCCTAGGAATCTGTTTTTATTTTTTTAACAGGAACCCCAAGTAATTCTGATTCTTATGGTCCCCAGACTACATTTTGAGCGACACTAAAATAGAGCTTCAAAATCGTCTAGTCCAGGAGATCTTAATCTGGTTCCAATGGATGAACTTGGCGTCGGGGGGTGTCTGTGAATCCCCAAAAATTACATGCAAGGTTTCTGTATGTGTATTTTTCTGGGGAAGTTCATAGCTTTTACTGGTTCTTAAGTGGGACCTGTGACTCCTCACCCTAACACCCGCCCCTGCTCAAATATTAAGATCTACCCCCCACTGTCCTTTGCCTTAATGTGATTAATTCCTGAAAGTGAGAACACTTAGCAATGAATGTGTTCTGTCATGGGTGAAACTGAGTCATGAGCAAGTGACTTCCTCTAAGAGGGACTGACATACACTACAGTATTAGGCACTGCCTTTAGCAAAACAAGGTCATTTGACTGCCCCACCATCAATAAGGCTAGGCAGCAGCTATGTCCTGAAGAACCCACAATTGAGTTGAGCACTCAGAAGTTGCCCCCCCCCCAATTCTTAATGAAGCAACTCTCTCCCTTCTCCCTCAGCTGTAAACTGCCTAACTTTAATGTTCAGTGAAACTCTAAGTTCCAGAAGAAGAGACAAAAGGGCATGATGGAAAGAACATTGGATGGGCAGTCAGAAGAGTTGGGTATGAGATACCACTTACTGGCAGCATGACCTTGGGTGAGTCACTTCATCTCTTTGAGCTTCTATATCTTTATCCAAAAATAACATAGTGTGACTAGAGCTGTTTCTCAATCCTGGCTGCACATTGGGATCACTTGTAGGGCTTAAAAACTAGAGATGCCCCTTGGTCTCGCCCCTTGAGATTCTGATTCAGTTGATATGGAGTGGGGCCTGGGCATTATGTTTCTCTCAAAACTCCCCAAGGCAATATTAATGGGCCAGACATGATCTCTCTAAGGTAGCCCCAGCTTTACAATTCTAGGATTCTATGAGAGTAAAAAGAAAACAAAGTGTCCCAATGAGTCAAACATCCCATTTAACAAATTGTTGTCCTGAACTTCTTGCAGATGTCATCAAATGAAAACATGGAACACAGAGAGATATCAGCGGCCTTACAAGCAAAATCCACCACCATCACCACCTTTTTCCCTGACAAAAACAATTGTTCGTTCCTTGACTGGGACAGCCTCCTTCAGGAGACAGAACAATGTTTTGGGGGTGGTGAGTAAAGGTTGGGTTATTTTGTCAGAAGAAACAAGCCAAAAATTCTCAAACCTTTGTTTGGTCTGAGTGTCCATAGTTGCAGTTGTTTAATGTCCCCTCCTCCAACACTGTGAGAACTACTCCCTTTTTTGTGCACTGTCTCCCATCACTCCCACCCAGTTGAAGGAACTTGACCAGAGCTCTTCTGCAGGAGAGGCAGATCCGTATGTGGGACTAGGGTCCATGGTCTGAGGAACTTTGTGAGATCCCCTGGGATCTGAGCTTCACATCTGTGGACTTGATTATTGATACTGCTGTAAACAGAGCGCTTTTACGTGCACTTCCTCTCCTACCCGACCTCGTACCCCCACCTAGGGCAAAACTCCTCAGTCCCCCACCACCATAGGTAGATTCTGACTCTTTGGAGCAGCTCTGAGAGCTCATGACTTTTTAGCCAGGCAGCAGGGAATCACCGGAAAACACTGCCCTAAGTGTGAACACACTGAATGGTGGCAGAAATAATGACCCTCTCAGAGTTGGTAAATGACAAAACAATGAGATGTGTGGGTCTGAGGGAGGAAATGAACAAAAAGTTACAGATTTAGAATGGAAAAAATGACAAATGCTTATTAAATAGACGAGCGACCCTGAGGTACTGGTGCCATCTACCTGCCATCTGTTGAACGAAGAAAAACCCACTGTCTAAAAGTTGGGAGTTCTGTTTTATTGGGGGAGTTTACTGAGCACTGTAGCCCGCACCCGAGACAGCCTCTCAGAGAGCTCTGAGGAAGTGGTCCAAAGAGGCAAGGGAGGAGCCGCGATATAGAGGAGTTTTTGCTGGAAAAAAAAAATGTGGTCGAACATGAAAAATTACTGCTAATCACCAAAAAACCAGACATCTCAAGTTAATGATTTTAGTGCTTTTCTCTGTATGGGAAGATGCAAGAATCTGGGCTCATTGCAATTATTCCTTAGATATGCATCTTCCCTATCTAGGGCCACTATCCTGTTTTCCTCCATCCTGAATGCCCCTGGGGCGCACTGTCGGGGGTGGCTGCCGCGGCTGCTGGCTTGGTGGCGGGCGACATTCTTTGTTTACTGAAATGGCAGGCTACATTTTTTTCTCCCCACATCATGCAATTATTTTATTTGCATTCTTTCTCTGCCATTTTTCCTTTCCCTACTCATTTTTTTTTTTAGTTTCTCCTACACTCCTTTTTCCTTACCCCTCTGGCATGGCCCCCTTTTCTGGGTAAGCCTCCAAACTGTGACTGTACGGTCATCACTCAGCCCCAACAGAAAGGTCACAGTGGGCTCAAAGGGCTGCCAGCCTCGAGCTAGAGTGCGCTGGGTGAGTGGAAACAGGCCATCGGAGTTATTTGTTTCCCCCAGCAGGATTCTTCTCAACCTGTCCCCCAAAGATCTGGTCTAACCTGCTAATGATTCTCAACTTGCAGCATGCATCACAATCACCAAAGAGGCTTCTGAAAACACAGATTACTGGGCCCTATTGTGGAGTTTGAGCCAGTCTGGGGTGGGGCACAAGAATCTGCATTTCTGGCAATTTCCCAGGTGATCCTGATGTTGCCATTCTGGAAACCACACTCTGAGTATAGAGGCCCCAAACCGAGGTCACCTGTGCTCTGGGGAATGGGGTTAAGAGGTGGGGGAGGCCCCACCTCTTAACCTCATTCCGAGGTCACCTGTCCTCTGGGGCCCCAAACCGAGGTCACCTGTCCTCTGGGGAATGGGGTTAAGAGGTGGGGGAGAAGAGACTTTCATTAACTTCTACAGTATTTCAATTTTTACAGCAATCAGATTTTTTTTGTAATAATGGTTTTTAAATTAATGAGTGCAATCATTTTAAAAAATCAAATAATTTTTTAAAGTATGAAATCTAAAGGAAACACACTTTCTAAAAAAAATTTTTTAACATCTTTATTGGAGTATAATTGCTTTACAGTGGTGTGTTAGTTTCTGCTTTATAACAAAGTGAATCAGCTATACATATATCCCCATATCTCCTCTCTCTTGCGTCTCCCTCCCACTCTCCCTATCCCACCCCTCTAGGTGGTCACAAAGCACCGGGCTGATCTCCCTGTGCAATGCAGCTGCTTCCCACTAACAAACTCTTTTTCTCAACTCTCAATCTCTTTTTCTCAACTCTCGGGAAAAATTTATGCCTGTACCTGCATACGTATTTACATTTTTAAAATTAGGTAAATATGAGCATGCTCTACATATTGTTTACTGACTTGCTTTTCTCACTTAGTGGCATATCTTTTTTTTTTTCTTTTTTTTTTTTTTTTTTTTTGCAGTACGTGGGGCCTCTCACTGTTGTGGCCTCTCCCATTGAGGAGCACAGGCTCCGGACGCGCAGGCCCAGCGGCCATGGCTCACGGGCCTAGCCGCTCCGCGGCATGTGGGATCTTCCCAGACTGGGGCATGAACCTGTGTTCCCTGCATCGGCAGGCAGACTCTCAACCACTGTGCCACCAGGGAAGCCCTAGTGGCATATCTTGAAGATGGTCTTTAAAAGTCGTATAGCTTTGCCTCATTCTTCTAAATAGCTTTCACTGTGTAGCTGTACCATAATTTATATTTATTTATTTAATTTTGTCTGTGTTGGGTTTTTGTTGCTGCATGCGGGCTTTCTCTAGTTGCAGTGAGCGGGGGCTACACTTCATTGCGGTGCGCGGGCTTCTCATTGTGGTGGCTTCTCTTTGTTGTGGTGCACGGGCTCTACGTGCGCAGGCTTCAGTAGTAGTGGCACGCAGGCTCAGTAGTTGTGGCACATAGGCTCAGTAGTTGTGGCTTGTGGGCTCTAGAGCGCAGGCTCAGTAGTTGTGGTGAACGGGCTTAGTTGCTCCGCGGCATGTGGGATCTTCCCGGACCAGGGCTCAGAACCCATGTACCCTGCATTGGCAGGCGTATTCTTAACCACTGCGCCACCAGGGAAGTCCCTGTACCATAATTTATAAAACGCAGATATTCTTAAACCCCTCTTCCCCAAACAAATCCCTAGATCTGTCTGCAGCATCACCCTGTGGTTAACATAGGAATTGCATCACATAACACCACCATTAATAATAAGGGAATTTTAATAAATTACTTAGACTTATGTCACTGTTTTGAAAAGTGGAAACTTGCCACAAGGTAAGCACCGCTGGTGTGGCCGGAGCAGAGTGAGGTCCAGCCATTGTGATGCTGAAGTGGATCTTTGGAACCCATTCAGCCATCCGATTATCATGCGACATTAGGAAGGTCATTCCATGCTCTGTGTGCATCTGATATTCCTCGCCGCACACCCCCCTCCCGACTTGGAGGAGAAGGGACATACTCAGCTGATGGAAGGAAGTTACTTCTTAGACGAGGGACAACTTTAAACACTAGTTGGTCTCCTGTGTGTGTGTGTGTGTGTGTGTTTCACTTTAATCATTTAAAGAGGGGTGGTATAGTGCAGTAGTTGAGAGCGGGGCTCTGGCATTGTACTGCCTCGATTTGACTCCTGCCTCTACTACTTACTAATTGTGTGAGCTCTGGGCCTCAGTTTCCTCATCCATAAAATGGAGATAATAATAGTAGTACCTATGACGTAGGATTATGGCAAGGATTGAATGAGGTACATGAAAAACGCTGACAAGTAGTAAGCACTTGACAAACATTCCTGTTACTGTTGTTAGTTGTAGTAATTGTAGTGTTCCCTTCTCTCTGCCAGTGTGTCATAGACCTAATGACTTCTCACTGGTGCTCACTGATTAAGGAAGGGCCATTGCTATCCTTCATATTTAAAAATTTTTTCTATATAGATGCATACATGTCCAATGAAGAACGCTTGCAAAACATTGCTAAACACCAAGAGGAAGATTAAAATAACCTGTGGCCCTACTTCTGCCTAGAACATTCCTTCTCCCACCTCCTCCAACACCAGGCTGGCTTCTGCTTCTCCTTCAGGTGACGTGACTCTCTCCCAAGAAATCTTCTTTAACCAGTCAAGGCTGAGGTAAGGGGGTTTCACCAACGTGCTCCCCTAAAGCTCTGGACTTCCCTCATCATGGCGTTCAGCACACTGTAATTGTTCACTGGCCCAGACCCCACCGGAGCCTGTGAGCTTCTTTAGGGCAGAGGACATGGCCATTTTTTGTTTAATTTATTTTTTATTGAAATATAGTTGATTTACAATGTCACAATAATTTATGCTGTACAGCAAGTGGGACATGGCCATTTTTTTCACCGATCTATGCTCATAGTAAGCGCTCAGTAAATGCTTATCAAATTCACGAATGAATGGCAAGTCTCAGAATAGGTTCTCGCTTTTGGAGATCATATGGCCCAAGTGCTGAGCTGGCGGAATGGTCTCCCCAGCAGAATATTTCCCAAGTTTTTTCCATCTGTGTCACATCAGGGAAAGTGGCAAGATACATGCCTTCTTTCCAATAGACCAGCCAGCTGACCGAGGACAAACTGCTAACTTCCGCTTCTACCACTTTCTCTTCGTCTATATGTCTCTCTTTGTCGCATTCTCTCTCTCTCTCTTTCTTTCTTTTTGTCTCTCTCTCTCTCTCTGTCTCTGTCTCTCTCTGTCTCTCTCTCTCCCTCTCTCACACACACACCCCTCCCTTAGCTCTTCACTGGAATCTCCACATTCTCTTTCAACTGAGTAGATTATGAAGGAGAGGGATCCCAGGACATTAGGACCCACAAAACTGTGAGACTGTGTGTTGCTTAGGCAATAATGTCATATCATTCCCTTCCTTTGCATTTGGGGTTTGGAGAAGAGGGTTCAGAGTCAGAGATTCTTACCTCCCCCCTTTATGACACTGTTGATGGTGACAAAAACCTGAGGCTTCAAGTGCGACTGAGAAGGCTGCTGCCAGCTCTTTGGAGTAAGATGGCAGCCACTTACTGCAGGCTCCTGATAGGGAATGATAGACATTTAAAATCAGAAGAGCTCTTGTCTGCTTTAACCCCTTCATTTTGCCCGGAGAGGTCAAGTTACTTGGCCAAGTAGGCAGCAGAGCTGGGAACAGAACTCTTACCTCTGTATTTCTTTCCTAGTGCTCTATTCTCAGTTAGCTCAGACCCTGTGCTCTAAAAGGCCCCCTTCATTAAAGTTTCATGTCATTGAGAAAGGCCAGGAAAACACTGAGGGCCCTGTTCAGTTCTGGAATTTATTACATGGAGACTTTACCACTCTTATGAATTGAAATGTGTAAGTTTCCTAGCAACTTCACTCTTCCAGATGTTATTTATTCCTTTTTCCGGCTGACTGTTCATGGAAGTCCTTGTTGGCTTTACAATGGGCTTTGAGGAAGACAGTCCATCTGGTCAACTCCTTCATTAGGGATGTAATGGGAGGCACGAACAATAAGTACACTTCACTTGATTCCATCCATATTTCCCCACCCTTTCTCCCCAGAAACAGTGATTTCTGAGAGCCAGGGTGGCTTCCAGGGTAGACACAGCCACCTGCAGACCTGTGAAACCAGGATTCAGACACCAACCTTCCTGCCGCATCCAGCACAGGGCTCGCACCTAACACTCGCTCACACTCCTCAGCATAAAACCCAGGAAAGCTGGTTTCTGAGCCCAGTTTGGCCACTACTCACTCCGTGGCCTGTTCAGGTCACTTAATCTCTTTAGCCACTTAATCACAATTTCCTCTACTGTCTAAGGGTTTGGACAACAGCAGTGTTTCTCAAAGTGTGCTCCAGGGAGTCCATGGGCTCAGAGGAGGTATCTCAGAGCAGATGCGCAGGACGTCCTGACTTTCACTCCACACCAACAAGAATGGCTCCAGTTTTCTCTGTTTTATGTATTTTTTTAAATTACTGCTAGATCTTTACTTATTTATTTTATTTATTTATTTTTGGCTGTGTTGGGTCTTCATTGCTGCACGCAGGCTTTCTCTAGTTGCGGCGAGCGGGGGTTACTCTTCGTTGCAGTGCACGGGCTTCTCATTGCAGTGGCTTCTCTTGTTGCAGAGCACGGGCTCTAGGCGTGCAGGCTTCAATAGTTGTGGCACGTGGGCTCAGTAGTTGTGGTGCATGGGCTTAGTTGCTCCGGCATGTGGCATCTTCCCGGACCAGGGCTCGAACCCGTGTCCCCTGCATTGGCAGGTGGATTCTTAACCACCACGCCACCAGGGAAGCCCCCAGTTTTCTCTGTTTTAGATCATGGGTTTTTGTGGGAAATTTTGCTTGAACAAAGGGCTCTGAGGCTAAAAAAAACTGCAAGAAACTTTGGACTAGAAAATCGCCATGGTCACTTTCAGCGGTAACAGTTTAAAATCCTAGCTTCTTTCTGGGTTTCCAAGATAGGCCTGTCTGATAATGAATGATTCTGGTATCTTTTGTTCTAAAAAGAGCAGCTAAAATGAGAAGACTCGGGCTTCCCTGGTGGCGCAGTGGTTGAGACTCCGCCTGCTGATGCAGGGGATGCGGGTTCGTGCCCCGGTCCGGGAAGATCCCACATGCCGCGGAGCGGCTGGGCCCGTGAGCCATGTCCCCTGAGCCTGCGCCTCCGGAGCCTGTGCTCCGCAACGGGAGAGGCCACAACAGTGAGAGGCCCGCGTACCGCAAAAATAAAAAAATAAAAAAATAAAATAAAATGAGAAGACTTGAAGAGCACATCCATGGCAGGCCTCTAGGGTCACCTCTAAGCTGGTGGCACCAAAAAGATAGTAATAGCTACACGTGTCCTATATGCCAGGGATTGTTGTAAGCCTTTCACATGGAATTCTCACAACAACTCTATAAAGTAGGTATTATTGTCTCTGTTTTACAGATGAGGAAACAGAAGCACAGAAAGGTTAAATAACCTGCCTGTCTTTGTCAGCTCGGGCTGCTTTAACAAATTACCATAGACTGGGTGGCGTAAGCAAAAAATATTTATTTCTCATAATTCTGGAGGCTGGGAAGTCCAAGATCAAGGTGCTGGCAGATTCAGCGTCTGCTGAGAGCCAGAGCTGGTTGACAGACAGCTACCTTCTTTCTGTGTCCCCGCATGGTGGTGACATCATCTCTCTCATGTTTCTTCTCATAAGGGCACTAATCCACCCTCATGACCTAATTACCTCCCATAGGCCCCACCTCCAAACATCATTACGTTGGGCATTAGGGCTTCAACATATGAATTTAGGGGGGACACAAACATTTAATCATAGCACTGCCCATGGTCACATGTCTATTAAGTGCAAACCCTGGCAGTCTAGCTCCAGTGTCCATGTTCCTAACCATTACCCTGGTTGTACAAAGTCTCTAGCACCAGGTGATTAATTTGAAGTCAGGAGCCAGGATTCAGTTCAGTAGGAAGGAAGAGTTTCTAACCATAAGATCTTAAAAAGTAAGAACTCGCACTGACTTGTTCTGAGTCACTTAAAGTATATTACAAAGAAGCTGAAGGAGCATTTATCCAGAAAATGTAAAATGCATTTCAGCACTAAAAAGAAAAGTTAGATAAGATGACTTCTAAGCACTCTATCAACTTAGATCCCACAGCTTTCTGAAATTCCTTGTGCCTCAGTAGTTGTTAAAGGAGGGAATTTACAGTGAATGAAAATACAAAGGACGGCGATGTTATAAAAGGAAAGGGACCACGTGATAAAGAATGCAAGCAGCCTATAGAAACTGGAAAAAGCAAGGAAACTCATCTCCTCCCAGAGCCTCCGGAAGGAATGCAGCCCTGCTGACACCTCGATTTTCGGACTTCTGACCTCCATAACTGTAAGATAATAAGTTTGTGTTGTTTTAAGTCACCAAGTTTTTGGTGATCTGTTAAAGCAGCAACAGAAAACTAATACAACCCCTGTATGAAAGACTAGCAAGTTTTAGGGACTAAGAGCCCTGAGCATTTTGCCCCCAAAGTTGCCATTTATAAGATTTTGATGGAAAATGTTGTTTTTGTGTTTTTGGTTGGTTTTCTTGCTTCCTTTGCCACTTAAAAGTCCCAGAATAAGAGCACATGCCAGTTTTCAATGGTCTCAATAAAGAGTTTGGTTTCTCATCTAGCCCTCTAGAAACCTGCACATCTGGACAACAATTGTGGGGCAGTGTGAGTCCCTGTCTCCATTTTCCATGCCCTCCCGACTCTTTCCTCCCCTCTGCCACTCAAGTTCCAGGAAATCTACCTAGAAACATCTTCATCTGATGACTTCTTTCCAACTCAGGGGCTGCTCAAGCACTCATACCTTCAACTTGCATCCTTGCTAACATCTTGCTTTGTAATCTAGTATCTAGCCATTTACTCACTTAAGCAAGATGCTCTGCCCCTCTCCGTCCGCATTAGCAGCCTTTCTGTTCTTCATGTACAGTCACACCCCCAGGCCTTAACACTGGCTGTTTTCTCTGCCTGGAACTTTTTTTTTTTAATTTATTTTTTATCGAAGTACAGTTGATTGACAATGTTTCAGGTGTACAGCAAAGTGATTCATATATATATATATTTTTTTTCTTTTTCAGATTCTTTTCCATTATAGGTTATTACAAGATATTGAATATTGTTCCCTGTGCTATACAGCAGGTCCCTGTTGTTTATTTATTTTATATAGAGTAGTGTGTATCTGCTAATCCCAAACTCCTAATTTATCCCTCCCCCACCCTGCCCTGAATAGTCTTCCCTCAGATATCCAGGTGGTTCTCACCTCTTCCAACTCTTTGCTTACCTGTCACTTTCTTAATGGAGTCTATCTTGAATACTCTATTTAATACTGAAACACCCCCCACACACACTTTCAAACTCCCTTTTCCTGCCCATTTTTTTCACAGCCCCTATCTCCTCCTAACATAAAATATAATTTATTAATTATTATGTTTATTGTTTAAGGTCTGTCTTCCCCCACTAAAATGCTAATGACACAAAGTGCAGGATTTGTGCCTTTGCTGTTCACTGATAGATCCTAAGCATCAGGTACAGTGCCGGGTACATAAAAGATACTCAGTAACCATTGTTGAAGGAATGGATTTATTCTCCTTCCTGTGCTGACACTAGGCCAGATCAGAGGGTACAGCTATGAAAGAATAAGACGTTGTGTGACCTAGAATTGGCCTGCCCAATATTGCACACAGGTTTGATTCTTTTTTTAAATAAATTTATTTACTTATTTATTTATGGCTGCGTTGGGTCTGTCTCCATTCTCCATGCCCCCCCCACCCTTTCCTCCCCTCTGCCACTCAAGTTCCAGGAAATCTACCTAGAAACATCTTCATCTGATGACTTCTTTCCAACTCAGGGGCTGCTCAAGCACTCATACCTTCAACTTGCATCCTTGCTAACATCTTGCTTTGTAATCTAGTATCTAGCCATTTACTCACTTAAGCAAGATGCTCTGCCCCTCTCCGTCCGCATTAGCAGCCTTTCTGTTCTTCATGTACAGTCACACCCCCAGGCCTTAACACTGGCTGTTTTCTCTGCCTGGAACTTTTTTTTTTTAATTTATTTTTTATCGAAGTACAGTTGATTGACAATGTTTCAGGTGTACAGCAAAGTGATTCATATATATATATATTTTTTTTCTTTTTCAGATTCTTTTCCATTATAGGTTATTACAAGATATTGAATATTGTTCCCTGTGCTATACAGCAGGTCCCTGTTGTTTATTTATTTTATATAGAGTAGTGTGTATCTGCTAATCCCAAACTCCTAATTTATCCCTCCCCCACCCTGCCCTGAATAGTCTTCCCTCAGATATCCAGGTGGTTCTCACCTCTTCCAACTCTTTGCTTACCTGTCACTTTCTTAATGGAGTCTATCTTGAATACTCTATTTAATACTGAAACACCCCCCACACACACTTTCAAACTCCCTTTTCCTGCCCATTTTTTTCACAGCCCCTATCTCCTCCTAACATAAAATATAATTTATTAATTATTATGTTTATTGTTTAAGGTCTGTCTTCCCCCACTAAAATGCTAATGACACAAAGTGCAGGATTTGTGCCTTTGCTGTTCACTGATAGATCCTAAGCATCAGGTACAGTGCCGGGTACATAAAAGATACTCAGTAACCATTGTTGAAGGAATGGATTTATTCTCCTTCCTGTGCTGACACTAGGCCAGATCAGAGGGTACAGCTATGAAAGAATAAGACGTTGTGTGACCTAGAATTGGCCTGCCCAATATTGCACACAGGTTTGATTCTTTTTTTAAATAAATTTATTTACTTATTTATTTATGGCTGCGTTGGGTCTTCATTGCCATGCGGGGGCTACTCTTTGTTGCAGAGCACGGGCTCTTGGCGCACGGGCTTAAGTAGTTGTGGCACGCGTGGGCTTTGTTGCTCCGAGGCACGTGGGATCCTCCCGGACCAGGGCTCGAACCCGTGTCCACTGCATTGGCCACTGCAACACCAGGGAAGTCCCAGGTTTGATTTAGTTTGACCCGCCAGGCTATAAACACCTGGGGACAAGTACACTCTTACTTCCCTCTAGTCCCCAGGCGCTCAGTCCCTATCTCCCCCTCCTCCCCACGCCTAATCACTGTGCCGGTGCTTGCCTATTCTCTCCAAGTTTCTCTCCTCTACTCAGTGGAAAAGAGTGGGAAGGGAGTCACATCACTCCTGTCCCTGATCTAGATACTTATGGATATACATGGTGTTGAAGAGCTGTGGATAAAACACAAAGGATGCTTAGAACAATAGTTTTGGGTTTTTTTCAAATATATATTTGTAGGAAAACCTCAAACAACTCCCAAACTAAAAAAAAAAAAAAGTTCAGGTGTGTATTACCTTAAGCAAACCCAATAAATGAGAACTCAAAAACTGCTGAGGGGCAGCAGAACAGATCAGCCCAAGATGTAACACTTTGCCATGTGTATTGTTTTGAGATGAAGGCAATTAAACCCCAGCAGACTCAGGAAAAGCTTTTTACCTCCCCCTTAACTGCCTAGAAGAACTGAGGTAGGGGGCCAATACGAGGAAGAGAGCTATTCCCAGAGAGAAGTTTTATATCACAAAGACTCCCTTGCAAGGCATGGCAAACATTTGTTTACTAAACATTTCCTCTTCCCATCTTCCTGTGAATTGTCTTCCTCCCCTTTGAAGCCCCAGACCCCTACCCCCTTCTCCTTAGCTCAGGAAGGTACAGAAGCCTCAAGTACCTGACTGCCAGGGACTCTTCATTTTCTTTGTAGGGCTTCTATACATATGTAATTAAATATAATTAAAATTGTTTTTCTCCTGTTAATCTGCCTTATGTCAATTTAATTATTAGATCAGCCAAAGAATCTAGAAGGGTAAGAAAAGTTTTCCGCCCTTACACTTATAAAGGTAGATTTGATCTGGGAGTGGTTATTTGCATTTCAAAGGATGCCTCACTTCACAGAAAGAGTTTTCCAAAGGGCTATTTCAAATAGTTTACTCAGTTGAAAATATTGAAACTGAATGTCTCAAAATGGAGGATTAAGTGAAGCATGTTACATTCATACAATGGACTATCAAAGGGTCATTAAAAGTTATACAATGGGAAAATGCAAACATTGTAATGAGGGAGAAAAAACTGGAAATAAACAAAATTGTATAATTACAATGATTTTTTTAAATCCATAATAAAAAGCCTGGAAGGAAAGACTCCAAATTATTAACAGGGATTGTTTCTGAGTGTTGAGATTGTAAATAACTTCCTTTTTGTCTTTTAAAAAAAATATATTGGTTTATTTATTTTTTTGGCTGCGTCAGGTCTTAGTTGCGGCATGCAGGATCTTTTGTTGTGGTGCATGGGATTTTCATTGGGGCATGCCGGCTTCTCTCTAGTTGTGGCCTGCAGGCTTCTTCTAGTTGCAGCACATGGGCTTCTCTCTAGTTGTGGAATGCGGGTTCTCTCTCTAGTTGTGGTGCACGGGCTCCAGGGTGCGTGGGCTCTGTAGTGTGCAGCACGCGGGCTCTCTCCTTGAGGCACATGAGCTCAGTAGTTGCCCCACGGCATGTGGGATCTTAGTTCTCCGACCAGGGGTCGAGCCCGCATCCCCCTGCATTGGAAGGCGGATTCTTTACCACCGGACCACCAGGTAAGTCTCCTTTTGTCTTTTGAATTGTCTGATTGTCCACATTTTCTATAATAGCTGTAGTATTTTTATCATAAAGATTAAAATAAACTTTTAAAAATAAAAATCAAGGTTTGAGTTTTAAAAATTCAATTCACACAAAACTTCAGAATTGTCACTGCTGGGGTGTGTCTGGTGAGGGGGGGTGGGTTACAGGACATCTGTTTATGAAGCCTTTATATAATTCTCCCATTTGTTTAAAAATAGGTCTATAATAATCCAATAACTAAGGGAGAGGAGTGGGAAGGAAAAAAAACCTTTTAAGATCTTTTCGAGAAAATGTGTGTCAGTTGCTTCCGTGGAGAGTGAGGGAGGGAAACTGTCAAGTGATCATTTAAAACCCGTATCTTATCATTTTGCGGGCTTGAAGTGAATTGGTTAAATGAATTTAACCCGTGATTTATTTGTTCTTTGTATCCAATGGGAGAATTCCCTATAAAAGTTCAAAACTGGTAGATAGGACTATACAAAAAAAGGTGAAGGCGGTGATGACAAACCAATACATTAAAGGAGGCTGTTTGGAGAAATCGCTGAGTCAAGAGTCGGGCAGTCACGTGAAGATTTTAATAAAAACGAAACTTAACTAGAAGGGGTTGGCTCCCTCCCCTCTCCACCCACTCTTGGTATTGTTACAGGAGCTGGAAACATGGGTTTCTGTGCTTTGGTTCCTCGGCGGGGCGGACCCGGACGGGCCAGGCCGAGAGAGGTGGCGGAAGGAGAGGGATCTTGGCCCGCCTGTCGCGCCTTTGGACATGTGGGTCAGCGTTTCGGGAACAGGAACAGATCGATCTGGGCGAAACATTGGCTTTTTGTGTCTCCTGCGTTTGGTACCTTCGGAGCGCCCGTTGCAGCTGTGGGCGGCCGCGCTTGCTGCCAGCGGTCAAGGCGACCTTGCTCAGCAAAGCGACTATTGTACTTTGAGCTAGTGACTCCGGAGGCTTTGCCGCTTTCCAGGCATTCCTCCAGGAGCTTTCTCCCCCTGGAGGCCTAGCCTTTAAACGCAGTTTGTTTTTGCAGTGCGATGCTGCTTTATTCTTGGCCTTGGCGCCAAGAGTAGCCTGCAATTCTGACCAGTTAGTCACGGCCTCTCGGAGAAAAGAACAAAAAAGTGCGGCGGTCCTTTATGTCTAACGTTGGTGATTCTGAGTTCACTGACAATAGTTGCTTGGAAGTCTTTCTCCAGCGCACTTAGTCACCTGGTATCCTTTATGGCGCAAGAATCTGCACCAAAGCCTGGTGCCTCTCCTGGGTTGGCTATAGATGACTTGGATAGAAAGAGACACCACAACTGTTTCGTGCATATGCATATGTCAAAGCTCATGAAATTGTACCTTTTAAATATGTGTAGTTTATTGAATGTCAGTTATGCTTCAATAAAGCTGTTTAAAAGGAACACAGAGGATTAACTAATAAATGGTAATCAAGACTATGTAAGTATGGGAATACCTCAGAGATATTGCGGGTTCGGTTCCAGACCACAGCAACACAGTGAGTGACACGAATTTTTTGGTTTCCCAGTTCATATAAAAGTTACATTTACATTATATTGTAGTCTATTAAGTATGCAATAGCATCATGTCTGAAAAAAACGTACATACCTTATTTTAAAATACTTTATCGCTAAAAAATGCTAACCATCATCAGAGCCTTTAGCAAGTCATAATCTGCTGGTGGAAGGAGGGTCTTGCTTCGACGTTGATGGCCGCTGACTGATCAGGGTGGTGGTTTCTGAAGCCTGGAGTGGCTTGTGGCAGTTTCTTAAAATAAGCAAAAATGAAGTTTGCCAAATTGATTGACTCTTCCTTTCACCAACGATTTCTCTATAGCACGCAGTGCAGTTTAGTAGCATTTTTAAAATAAATTTATTTTATTTTATTTATTTTGGCTGTGTTGGGTCTTTGTTGCTGCGAGTGGGCTTTCTCTAGTTGCGGCAAGCTGGGGCTACTCTTCGTTGCGGTGCGCAGGCTTCTCATTGCAGTGGTTTCTCTTGTTGCGGAGCACGGGCTCTAGGCACGTGGGCTTCAGTAGTTGTGGCACGTGGGCTCAGGAGTTGTGGCTCGCGGGCTCTAGAGCACATGCTCAGGAGTTGTGGTGCACAGGCTTAGTTGCTCCGCAGCATGTGGGATCTTCCTGGACCAGGGCTCGAACCCATGTCCCCTGCATTAGCAGGCGGATTCTTAACCACTGCGCCACCAGGGAAGCCCTGTTTGATAGCATTTTACCCACATAGAACTTCTTTCAAAATTGGAGTTGTCAACTGAAAAAAAAAAAAGCACAATGTAAAAGTTGAGAATTATGTTTTATTTGGTGGACTTACTGAGGACTATAGCCCAGGATACAGCCTCTCAGATAGCTCTGAGGGACTGTTCCAAAGAAATAAGGGAGGAGGTGTGTGTGTGTGTGTGTGTGTGTGTGTGTGTGTGAGTTTTTGCTGTAAAAAAAAAAAATGTAGTTGAACAGTAAAAGAGTACTACCAGTCACCAAAAAACAGCCATCTCGTTAATGATTTTAGTGCTTTTCTATGTGTGGGAAGATGCAAGAGTCATTGAAATTATCCTTTTGATGTGCACCTTAGCTATCTAGGGCCAGTATCCAGTTTTTCTCCATCCTGAATCCCTTCAGTGTGCACCTTTGGGGGCGGCTGCAGTTACTGATGGCTTGATGACCACCGTCTCCTTTGTTTACTGAAATGGCAGATGACATTCTTTGTCCACTGAGTGAGTCGTCTCCAACCCTGCTGCTTTATCAACTAAGTTTATGTTTATGCTTATCAACTAAATTCTTTGTAGTCATTTCAACAATCCATTAAGTTCTCTGTCTTATATGGACACTGTTTGTGCTGCCCCAAAACAGTTACAATAGTAATGTCAAAGATCACTGATCAGGGCTTCCCTGGTGGCGCAGTGCTTGAGAGTCCGCCTGCCGATGCAGGAGACGCGGGTTCGTGCCCCGTTTCGGGAAGATCCCACATGCCGCGGAGCGGCTGGGCCCGTGAGCCATGGCCACTGAGCCTGCGCGTCCGGAGCCTGTGCTCCACAAATGGGAGAGGCCACAACAGTGAGAGGCCCGCATAACGCAAGAAAAAAAAAAAAAAAAAAAAAAAGATCACTGATCACACATCACCATAACAAATATAATAATAATGAAAAAATTGAAATATTGTGACAATTACCAAAATGTGACAAAAACACCGAGTAGTTACTTTTGGAAAAATGGCACCAATAAATTTCTTGATGTAGGGTTGTCACAAACCTTCAATTTGTAAAAAATGCAGTAGCTGAGAAGTACAATAAAATGAGGTATGTCTGTAACTGATAAAATGCAAAACTACATTTCTTTTATCTGTCACTGAGTGGTAAAAAAATTAATATCAATTGCCCTTTTTTGGTGACTTAGTTATTACTTATTTGAAAGCCTTCAATTTCTGTAAATATAGGCACATGGTTTTATTTGCACAGTTTTTCCTAGATCAGGATATTTCGTTAGTGTTTTATTTATAAGGGCTGTGACACCTAAGAAATCACAAAGCCACCATGCCTCAAAACCAAATAAAAACAGAAAGAAAAGAAAACATCACAGACCAGTAGGAAGTAACAGGACCAGAGTCAGGAATCCGGCTAGGGAGTCAGGCTGACCTAGGTCTGAACTCAAACTCTGTTACTCAAACTCTGTTAGCTGTGTGAGTAGAAGTGAGTCCCTTATTTTCTCTAAGCCTCAGCTCCCTCACATAGTCCTGAGTGAATCAGGGTCAGCAGAGGAGGAGCAGAAAGCGGGATCATTTGGCTGGAGCCCCTACTCTAGATGGGAGAATGACTATCACACAGGTGTTGATCCTAAGTGAAATCCATGGAACTCTGGTGCTAGAGGCTGGGAGTCTGATGAATGTCTTCAAAATCTGGAAGCTTGGGGGTTCCCTGGTGGCACAGTGGTTGAGAATCTGCCTGCCAATGCAGGGGACACGGGTTCGAGCCCTGGTTCGTGAAGATCCCACATGCCGCGGAGCAACTGAGCCCGTGCGCCACAACTTGCTGAGCCTGCTCTCTAGAGCCCGCAAACCACACTGCTGAGCCTGCGTGCCACAACTACTGAAGCCCACGCGCCTAGAGCCCATGCTCTGCAACAAGAGAAGCCACCGCGGTGAGAAGCCTGTGCACCGCAATGAAGAGTAGCCCCTGCTCGCCACAATTAGGGAAAGCCCGCATGCAGCAACGAAGACCCAACGCAGCCAAAATAAAATAAAATAAGTAAATAAATTTATATTTAAAAAATCTGAAAGCTTCCCAGGCCTTGAAGACCTTTAAGGCATAAATGAGATAATAATGAATGTGAAGGCTCAAAACCGTACCTGATACATAGTAAGGACTGCACTCAATCAATGGTACCTATTTTTATTTTGCTATTATTGGTGGAGGAACCACCTACCCCATAGTATCGTGAGCAGAGCATTAATGAAATAAAGCAAGTAAAATTCCTAGCAGAGAGTCCGAGTCGTAAGGGATACTCAGTGGGTATTAGTTCTCTTCCCCCTTTTCTCTCCTTACTTTGAAATGTTCACCTCAAATTCAGCTCACTCGATGAAGCTTTCCCTGCCACACGTCCTGCAACGCAATGCCTGCAGCCTTTCCTGTGGCTGTGGGCCAGGACACGGAAGCATCATGAGGGGCACCTTGATTGTGTCACCTGGCGCTGAGCTGCCCTGGACTTTATAGCGTAGCTGCTGTGAGGGCAAGAAGTGGAGTGTCACGGCCTGGGTTTTCCAGAAGCATATGCTGAAGTGGAATTTGGGTTGCAAGATGTTTAGAGATCAATATCTGTGAAAGGAAGGCGTGGGAGGCGGGACTGGGCAGAGGGAAAAGTTGAACAGTGATGCTAGCGTCACAAAGCCGTGGCCACCCCACAGGGAGGTCTGGAGCGAGTGTTGCCTGGCAGAGTGTCTCTCAAGGGGCTGACAAGTCCAGGCCTTTATTCTCCTCTCTCTCTCAATCACCGGAAGCAGGCTGCCCTGGCGAGAACATGACCTCGTGACCTGACGTGGAAGCCAACCCTGAAGTGGCTGACCGCCGGGGTCTGAGCACCGTCTCCGCAGCTGGGCAGCAGGTCCTTCCTTGAACGGGGATCGGGAGGGTGTGCTCCTTGTGTCCTCCACATTGGGGAGTAAACCAACAACACAGTAACACATACCAAACTGCTGATTGTTCAGAACACTGAATTCCAAGCGTATCTCAACATGTTAAGGAAGAGGATTGGCAGTCATCCTTTGATAGAGGAAAAGTGAGTTGAAATGTCTGTGCACCAGACACTTCTACATGTGCCGTAAGAGCAAAGTTTGCTCTCCCCAAGAGGAAAGGAGACCAGACTATTGCCAAACGGGTCCTGTGCTATTGGTAGGGTTTTATATAGCACGGGAGCAGGGTAAGTTAGGATGAGGAACCGCAAGGGCTAGAGGCAGAGTAACTCTTAGCCGAGAGCTGCCCCAGAAATCGATCAGGCCTCACGACAATGTTTCTCATCACTTGGGATGCACGTTAAATTCCCAGACCCACCGCCTCTACACCATTCTACTCAATCAGAATCTCTTGGGTTAGACCCAGGAATCAGCATGTTTAATAGACATCCACGTTGCTTCTTCTGCAAGTTACAATTTTCAAACCCTGCAAATCTGAACAACAACCAGTGATCATCTCTCTTTCTAACCCTTTCCAGATAAGCATAATTAACCTCCCCATGAGGGATAAAAGGAAGCATGCCCAGATCACAGCAACCAGGGACAGCTCTCAGCCTCAGGTTTCAGGTAGTGGTGGAGAATGTATTTGATACTGTCCAGCTGCCTGCCACCTGTACACTGGCCAGTTGTTCCCTTGCCTGCGAGTTCCAGATATGAGTTGCAGAAGCTGTCAGGTCACTAGTTAGCAGGGTCAATGGGAGATGTTGGAAAATACAGGTTAGGTGTACATGAAGGATGTGTCAGAAATAGAAGCTAAGCAGTCCTGCCAGACAGTATATAGGGCAGTCTGAACATTCTTGCAACAGTGGTTGTGTAATTTATGCATAGTATAAATCTACAACTATATTTTATTGATTGATAATGCTTTTCTATTTTACAATAAATCCTCTTAGAAGTAATGAGCACCAGTAAATGAAAGTATGTGTTTATAAAAGTCTAGGCACCTGGGGCTTCCCTGGTGGCGCAGTGGTTGAGAGTCCGCCTGCCGATGCAGGGGACATGGGTTCGTGCCCCAGTCCGGGAGGATCCCACATGCCGCGGAGCGGCTGGGCCTGCACGTCTGGGGCCTGTGCTCCGCAGCAGGAGAGGCCACAGCAGTGAGAGGCCCACATACCGCAAAAAAAAAAAAAAAAAAATCTAGGCACCGAGTTTGATGTTATATATGTAGCTCACACAAAATGTCTATTGATGTTTACCATCCATGGAGGCTGCAGTGATATAACTTACCGCACAGAAACCAGAAGAAGCATCACCATCTACTTCAGAAGTCAGTACATAGTTATTCTAATAACGGGCTCGGTGTTGGCTGAATTAGCCAAACAAATGGTTCAGTGATATCAACTTTATATCATTGCCTTCAGGTGCTTCAAATGGAAGAGAAGCTAAATTAATAATGGTTCAAGGACTTCCCTGGTGGCACAGTGGTTAAGAATCTGCCTGCCACTGCAGGGAACATGGGTTCAACTCATGGTCCGGGAAGATCCCACATGCTGTGGAGCAACTAAACCGGTGTGCCACAACTACTGAAGCCCGTGCTCTGCAACAAGAGAAGCCACCGCAATGAGAAGCCCATGAACCACGACGAAGAGTAGCCCCTGCTCTCCGCAACTAGAGAAAGCCCGCGTGCAGCAACAAAGACCCAACGAAGCCAAAAGTAAATAAATAAATTTATAAATAATAATAATAATGGTTCAATTATTTCCTCCAATGCATGGAATCAAATAACAATTTTGGAAGTTAATTTTGATGAAGGTTAAACATTTGTCAGCATTATAAATGCTACTGTAAGTTTAATAACAAAGTGTAACATTGAAGATAAAGTTTTTTTCTCAGTGATAAGATGAACACAACTTTTAAAATTAATTAATTAATTTGCTTGTGCCGAGTCTTAGTTGCGGCAGGTGGGCTCCTTTAGTTGCGGCAGGTGGGCTCCTTTAGTTGCAGCTCAAGGGCTCCTTAGTTGTGGCACGTGGGTGCCTTAGCTGTAGCAGGCAGGCTCCTTAGTTGCAGCTCACCAGCTCCTTAGTTGCAGCACACGGGCTCCTTAGTTGTGGCATGCGAACTCTTAGTTGCAGCATGCATGTAGGCTCTAGATCTCTGGCCAGGGATCGAACCTGGGCCCCCTGCATTGGGAGTGTGGAATCTTAACCACTGTGCCACCAGGGAAGTCCCCAAGATGAACACAAATTTTTTTTTAAACATCTTTATTGGGGTAAAATTGCTTTACAATGGTGTGTTAGTTTCTGCTTTATAACAAAGTGAATCAGTTATACATATACATATGTTCCCATATCTCTTCCCTCTTGCATCTTCCTCCCTCCCACCCTCCCTATCCCACCCCTCCTGCAAATTTTAACAGAGGAAAATGTCATGGTAAAAATAGTGTTCTGAATCAATTAAGAAGTCTATAGAGCAGGAACATCTTTGGGGTTGGTTATAGTGCACATACAATTGACAACTGCATCTAAATAAGCTGCAATATTATACCTATTGAAAGAGAAGCTGTAGTGTCAAATTTCCAAATATATTTTTTTCTACATATACTACTAGGGTCCAAACTATTGTTTTTGTATGTGACAAAGTTAATGTTGAATACCCAAAATAAGAAATAAAAACCCAGCATATGCTTTCTCTCTTTGCCCTCCGTCGTCAGTCAGACGTTAGAAATGTTTGTGCTTTTGAAGAACCTCTTTGTCAGTCCACCTAAGTGTCCTACAGTGGTATTGAACTTTTTACAGAGTTCTCTGAATTTGGGGTTATTTTATTCAACATCAGTTGGAAATATTTAATGAAAATATTCAACAAATAAGAGTCCTAAAAAACAATCTCTTTGGCTTTTGAAGCTCTCAGCAAATAACAGCAAAAACAGGAAGGCATTGGAATGTATCCCTAAAAAAGGATTGGGGTCTTCCCTGGTGGCGCAGTGGTTGAGAGTCCGCCTGCCGATGCAGGGGACGCGGGTTCGTGCCCCGGTCCGGGAGGATCCCACATGCTGCGGAGCGGCTGGGCCTGTGAGCCATGGCTGCTGAGCCTGCACGTCCGGAGCCTGTGCTCCGCAACGGGAGAGGCCACAACAGTGAGAGGCCCGTGTATTGCAAAAAAAACCCCCAAAAAACAAGGGTGAGCATGGATGTGTATATTGCAGGTGGGGGAGTAGGTTCCATTTGCAGTAACATGGATGGACCTAGAGATTATTTTTTTTTCTGTAGAGAGACACATATACCAATGAAACACCAGAAAGAAGATACCTGCTGTGTTCCAACAAAACGCTATTAAAAGTTTGAATCCTAATTACAAAAGTAATACATGTTTATTAAAGAAAAATTGGAAAATACATACAGTTTCAAAGAAGGGGAAAAGATCTATAATTTCATCACACAGCTATTAATAACCTTTATGTCCCTTCAGACTTTTTTCAACATATAATGCCCAGAAAATGCATATAATATCAACTTGGCCAATACCCTAAATACAATTTCGTGCTCCGATTTTCATAATTTTTTTTTGAATTTTTGAATTTTATTTTATTTATTTTTTTATACAGCAGGTTCTTATTAGTCATCAGTTTTATACACATCAGTGTATACATGTGAATCCCAATCGCCCAATTCAGACCACCACCAACACCACCCCCCTGCGGCTTTCCCCCCTTGGTGTCCATACGTTTGTTTGTCTCAGCTTCGGCCCTGCAAACTGGTTCATCTGTACCATTTTTCTAGGTTCCACCTACATGTGTTAATATATGATATTTGTTTTTCTCTTTCTGACTTACTTCACTCTCTATGACAGTCTCTAGATCCATCCACGTCTCAACAAATGACTCAATTTCGTTCCTTTTTATGGTTGAGTAATATTCCACTGTATATATGTACCACATCTTCTTTATTCATTCATCTGTCAATGAGCATTTAGGTTGCTTCCATGACCTGGCTATTGTAAATACTGCTGCAAGGAACATTGGGGTGCATGTGTCTTTTTGAATTACAGTTTTCCCTGGGTATATGCCCAATAGTGGGATTGCTGGATCATATGGTAATTCTATTTGTAGTTTTTTAAGGAACCTCTATACTGTTCTCCATAGTGGCTGTATCAATTTACATTCCCACCAAGAGTGCAAGAGGGTTCCCTTTTCTCCACACCCTCTCCAGCATTTGTTGTTTGTAGATTTTCTGATGATGCCCATTCTAAGTGGTGTGAGGTGATACCTCATTGTAGTTTTGATTTGCCTTTCTCTAATAATAAGTGATGTTGAGCAGCTTTTCATGTGCTTCTCGGCCATTTGTATGTCTTCTTTGGAGAAATGTCTACTTAGGTCTTCTGTCCATTTTTGGATTGGGTTGTTTATTTAATATTGAGCTGCATGAGCTGTTTATATATTTTGGAGGTTAATCCTTTGTCTGTTGATTCGTTTGCAAATATTTTCTCTGATTCTGAGGGTTGTCTTTTCGTCTTGTTTATGGTTTCCTTTGCTGTGCAAAAGCTTTTAAGTTTCATGAGGTCCCATTTTTTTTTGTTTTTATTTCCATTACTCTAGGAGGTGGATCAAAAAAGATCTTGCTGTGATTTATGTCAAAGAGTGTTCTTCCTCTGTTTTCCACTAAGAGTTTTATAGTGTCCAGTCTTACATATAGGTCTCAAATCCATTTTGAGATTATTTTTGTGTATGGTGTTAGGGAGTGTTCTAATTTCATTCTTTTACATGGAGCTGTCCAGTTTTCCCAGCACCACTTATTGAAGAGACTGTCTTTTCTCCATTTAATATCCTTACCTCCTTTGTCATAGATTAGTCAACCATAGGTGTGTGGGTTTATCTCTGGGCTTTCTATCTTATTCCATTGATCTATGTTTCTGTTTTTGTGCCAGTACCATATTGTCTTGATTACTGTAGCTTTGTAGTATAGTCTGAAGTCAGAGAGGATTGATTCCTCCCGCTCCGTTTTTTTCCCTCAAGACTGCTTTGGCTATTCGGGGTCTTTTGTGTCTCCATACAGACTTTGAGATTTTTGTTCTAGTTCCGTAAAAAATGCCATTGGTAATTTGATAGGGATTGCATTGAATCTGTAGATTGCTTTGGGTAGTATAGTCATTTTTACAATATTGATTCTTGGATTCCAATCCAAGAACATGGTATATCTCTCCATCTGTTGGCATCATCTTTAATTCTTTCATCAGTGTCTTATAGTTTTCTGCATACAGGTCTTTTATCTCCCTAGGTAGGTTTATTCCTAGGCATTTTATTCCTTTTGTTACAATGGTAAGTGGGAGTGTTTCCTTAATTTCTCTTCCAGATTTTTCATGATTAGTGTATAGGAATGCCAGAGATTTCTGTGCATTAATTTTGTATCCTGCAACTTTACCAAATTCATTGATTAGCTCTAGTAGTTTTCTGGTGGCATTTTTAGGGTTCTCTATGTATAGTATCATGTCATCTGCAAACAGTGACAGTTTTACTTCTTCTTTTCCAATTTGGATTCCTTTTATTTCTTTTTCTTCTCTGATTGCTGTGGCTAGGACTTCCAAAACTATGTTGAATAATGGTGGGGAGAGGGGACATCCTTGTCTTGTTCCTGATCTTAGAGGAAATGCTTTCAGTTTTTCACCATTGAGAATGATGTTTGCTGTGGGTTTGTCGTATATGGCCTTTATTATGTTGAGGTAGGTTCCCTCTATGCCCACTTTCTGGAGAGTTTTTATCATAAATGGGTGTTGAATTTTGTCAAAACCTTTTTCTGAATCTATTGAGATGATCATATGGTTTTTATTCTTCAATTTGTTAATATGGTGTATTGCACTGATTGATTTGCGTATATTGAAGAATCCTTGCATCCCTGGGATAAATCCCACCTGATCATGATGTCTGATCCTTTTAATGTATCATTGTATTCTGTTTGCTAGTATTTTGTTGAGGATTTTTGCATCTATATTCAGCAGTGATATTGGTCTGTAACTTTCCTTTTTGTAGTATCTTTCTCTGGTTTTGGTATCAGGGTGATGGTGGCCTCATAGAATGAGTTTGGGAGTGTTCCTTACTCTGCAATTTTTTTGAGGAGTTTGAGAAGGATGGGTGTTAGCTCTTCTCTAAATGTTTGATAGAATTCACCTGTGAAGCCATCTGGTCCTGGACTTTTGTTTGTTCGAAGATTTTTAATCACAGTTTCAATTTCATTACTTGTGATTGGTCTGTTCATATTTTCTATTTCTTCCTGGTTCAGTCTTGGAAGGTTATACCTTTCTAAGAATTTGTCCATTTCTTCCAGGTTGTCCATTTTATTGGCATAGAATTGCTTTTAGTAGTCTCTTAGGATGCTTTGTATTTCTGCGGTGTCTGTTGTAACTTCTCCTTTTTCATTTCTAATTTTTTTTTTTTTTTGGTACACGGGCCTCTCACTGTTGTGGCCTCTCCCGTTGCAGAGCACAGGCTCCGGATGCGCAGGCTCAGCAGCCATGGCTCACGGGCCCAGCTGCTTCACGGCATGTGGGATCTTCCCGAACTGGGGCATGAACCCGTGTCCCCTGCATAGGCAGGCGGACTCTCAACCACTGTGCCAGCAGGGAAGCCCTTCATTTCTAATTTTACTGGTTTCAGTCCTCTTCCTCTTTTTCTTGATGAGTCTGGCTAATGGTTTATCAATTTTGTTTATCTTCTCAAAGAACCAGGTTTTAGTTTTATTCATCTTTGCTATTGTTTTCTTTGTTTCTATTTCATTTATTTCTGCTCTGATCTTTACGATTTCTTTCCTTCTGCTAACTTTGGGTTTTGTTTGTTCTTCTTTCTCTACTCCCTTTAGGTGTAAGGTTAGATTGTTTATTTGAGATTTTTCTTGTTACTTGAGGTAGGCTTGTATAGCTATAAACTTCTCTCTTAGAACTGCTTTTGCTGCATCCCATAGGTTTTGGATCTTCGTGTTTTCATTGTCATTTTTCTCTAGGTATTTTTTGATTTCCTCTTTGATTTCTTCAGTGATCTCTTGGTTATTTAGTAACGTATTGTTTAGCCTCCATGTGTTTGTGCTTTTTCCATTTTTTTACCTGTAATTCATTTCTAATCTCATAGCATTGTGGTCAGAAAAGATGCTTGATATGATTTCAATTTTTTAAAATTTACTGAGGCTTGATTTGTGACCCAAGATGTGATCTATCCTGGAGAATGTTCCGTGCGCACTTGAGAAGAAAGTGTAATCTCCTGTTTTTGGATGGAATGTCCTATAAATATCAATTCAATCTATCTGATCTATTGTGTCATTTAAAGCTTCTGTTCCCTTATTTATTTTCATTTTGAATGATCTGTCCATTGGTGTAAGTGAGGTGTTAAAGTCCCCCACTATTATTGTGTTACTGTCGATTTCCTCTTTTAGAGCTGTTAGCAGTTGCCTTATGTATTGAGGTGGTCCTATGTTGGGTGCATATATATTTATAATTGTTATATCTTCTTCTTGGATTGATCCCTTGATCATTATGTAGTATCCTTCCTTGTCTCTTGTAACATTCTTTTTTTTAAAGTCTATTTTATCTGATATGAGTATTGCTACCCCAGCTTTCTTTTGATTTCCATTTGCATGGAATATCTTTTTCCAACCCCTCACTTTCAGTCTGTATGTTTCCCTAGGTCTGAAGTGAGTCTCTTTTAGACAGCATATATATGGGTCTTGTTTTTGTACCCATTCAGTGAGCCTGTGTCTTTTGGTTGGAGCATTTAATTCATTCACGTTTAAGGTAATTATCAATATGTATGTTCCTATGACCATTTTCTTAATTGTCTTGGGTTTGTTTTTGTAGGTCCTTTTCTTGTCTTGTGTTTCCTACTTAGAGAAGTTCCTGTAGCATTTGTTGTAGAGCTGGTTTGATGGTGCTGAATTCTCTTATCTTTTGCTTGTCTGTTAAACTTTTGATTTCTCCATTGAATCTGAATGAGATCCTTGCTGGGTAGAGTAATCTTGGTTGTAGGTTCTTCCCTTTCATCACTTTAAGTATATCATGCTACTCCCTTCTGGCTTGTAGAGTTTCTGCTGAGAAATCAGCTGTTAACCTTATGGGAGTTCCCTTGTATGTTATTTGTCATTTTTCCCTTGCTGCTTTCAATAATTTTTCTTTTTGCCAATTTGATTACTATGTGTCTTGGTGTGTTTCTCCTTGGGTTTATTCTGTATGGGACTCTCTGAGCTTCCTGGACTTGGGTGGCTATTTCCTTTCCCATGTTAGGGAAGTTTTTGACTATAATCTCTTCAAATATTTTCTCTGGTCCTTTCTCTCTCTCTCTTCTTCTGGGACCCCTATAATGCGAATGTTGTTGCATTTAATGTTGTCCCAGAGGTCTCTTAGGCTGTCTTCATTTCTTTTCATTCTTTTTTTCTTTATTCTGTTGTGCAGCAGTGAATTCCACCATTCTGTCT
The DNA here is from genome assembly GCF_000442215.2 of Lipotes vexillifer. Classification (NCBI taxonomy): domain Eukaryota; kingdom Metazoa; phylum Chordata; class Mammalia; order Artiodactyla; family Lipotidae; genus Lipotes; species Lipotes vexillifer. The sequence goes on along the minus strand of NW_006791462.1, from coordinate 888,145 downwards.
TCCAGGTCACTTATCCATTCTTCTGCCTCAGTTATTCTGCTTTTGATTCCTTCTAGTGTATTTTTCAATTCAGTCATTGTATTGTTCATCTCTGTTTTTTCTTTCTTTTAGGTCTTTGTTAAACATTTCTTACATCTTCTCGATCCTTGCCTCCATTCTTTTTTCGGGGTCCTGGATCATCTTCACTATCATTATTCTGAATTCTTTTTCTGGAAGGTTGCTTATCTCCACTTCATTTAGTTGTTTTTCTGGGGTTTATATTGTTCCTTCATTTCGTACATAGCCCTCTGCCTTTTCATCTTGTCTATCTTTCTGTGAATGTGGTTTTTGTTCCACAGGCTGCGGGATTGTTGTTCTTGCTTCTGCTGTCTGCCCTCTGGTGGATGAGGCTATCTAAGAGGCTTGTGTAAGTTTCCTTGGACCTAGAGATTATTATGCGTAGTGAGATAACTCAAAGACAAATACTGTATGATATCACTTATATGTGGAAATGAATAAATAAAAGAATGTATATAGCAAAACAGAAACAGACTCACAGATATAGAGAACAAACTAGTGGTTACCAGTGGGAAGAGGGAAGGGGGGAGGGGCAAGACAGAGGTATGGGATTAAGAGGTATAAACTATTATGTATAAAATAAACAACAAGGATATATTGTACAATACAGGGAATTATAGCCATTATTTTGTAATAGCTTTTAATGGAGTATAACCTATAAAAATACCAAATCACTATGTGTGCTGTGCACCTGAAACTAACATAATATTGTAAATCAACTATACTTCAATAAAAAAATTAAAAAATAAGATAGTATGTTAAAAAAGGAAAAATAGGGTGGTTTACAGAAATGAGCCACTTGAAAGCATGAACAATTTGAAATTTCTTAACCATCAAATGCAAGTTTGAAAATTATTGCAGACACTTTAAAAAATTTAAAAATAATAATACCATATTGAAAAAATACATTCTTCACGAAGATACCAATGATGCATTATAAAAGGCAGGACTAAGAAACTGATCAAACTATTTGAATATGAACCAATATTAATTACTCTACTTACACTATTTTTGTTTTTATTTATTTATTTTTTATTTTATTTTTTGGCTGCATTGGGTCTTCATTGCTGTGTGCTGGCTTTCTCTAGTTGCTGCGAGTGGGGACTAGTCTTCATTGCAGTGTGTGGGCTTCTCATTGCGGTGGCTTCTTTTGTTGTGGACCACAGGCTCTAGGCGCGCAGGCTTCAGTAATTGTGGCACATGGGCTCAGTAGTTGTGGCTCGCGGGCTCTGGAGCACAGGCTCGGTAGTTGTGGCACACGGGCTTAGTTGTTCCGCGGCATGTGGGATCTTCCCAGACCAGGGATCGAATCCGTGTCCCCTGCATTGACAAGTGGATTCTTAACCACTGTGCCACCAGGGGAGTCCCCCTATGCTGTTAAAAAAATTTGGGGGGCCATGCTGTGTGGCATGTGGGATCTTAGTTCCCCCACCAGGGATCAAACTTGCGCCCCCTGCCGTGGAAACACAGTGTCTTAACCACTGGACCACCAGGGAAGTCTTATGCTATTTTTAAATGTCCAGATAATCAATATAAATAACTTACATCTTGCTTTAATATACACAAGTAGATTTAATTTTCATTTTTTAAAAAAGGATTTTCTTTTTGACCCTGGGTTTTGCACTCCAATATAATTAAATCAGTTTGGTGAAAAACTTAATATTTCAAAAATTATAAGGTTATTTTTAGAGTTCCCTTCACTCTCAAAAGTGTCTTGGTTTGGACAAGAAGTTATATTATCACCGTAACTATAGCATATTTAGCACATTTGCTTTGGCAGCAGCTTCAATCCTGGATTGGCCAGGGCTTCAATCCCAGCTCTGCAATTTAGTAGCTTTCTGACCTTAAGTAACTTATTTGATCTCTCTCAAACTCAGTTTCCTCATCTTTAAGATGGGAAAATAACAGAAACTCTTTGAGTTGTTGTGGGGATAAAATGAGATAACATGTATAAGGCACTTGGCACAGTGACTTGGCTTATCTAGCACTCAATAACCATTATTGAATTATGGATAAATATCATTATTGTTTTTGTTATTATTATTAGGAGGCTATGTTCGTGATTGTTGTCAGACTTTATCACTGACTTGGCATCTTAACATTAGCACATTGCTTGCCTGACCTTGTCTTTGGTGATCAGGAAGAGTCACCAAATTAAATTACTGCATAGACCAGCATTTTCAAGAATATTTTTCGTAGAATATTGGCATTGCAAGATGCTCTTCCAGCAAAGGGTTCTGCAGTCAACTGACAGTGGGAATCTATAGTCATGTCTTGCAAATTCAGAACACGTACTGTATTAGCACTGCAAAATGTGAGAACTCCTACAGTCAAGAAACACTTTTATTTTGTTTAACACCCCATTTTCCAAATTTATTTGATAATGTAGCCTCTCCTCTCTCGATTGTGTGTGATACCTCAAAATTAATAGAGTACTCCACAAAGCATATTCCACGAAACATGGATCTTGTCTAACTTTTTCATTTGAAAAATGGGAGGCCTAATTGGGAGAAGGACTTTTCCAAGGCCACACAGTAATAGTTGATACATAGGTCTCGATTCCAGGTCTCCAAATCTTTGTACCTTTTCTTCTAGGAAAGTCTCTTTATATGTAATAATCTTTGTGTACGGATACAATAATGTGAAACGTAGGTTAATAAGTAGCTGTGTGATACCTTTGAAAATTCAAGGCCAAGGACAATTTTATAATAGCCAGAGGTTTTGTATTGTGAAACCTGCAGCTTTAACAGCCTTCACGTTCTCTGGGACTGAGGGTTTCTGCACATAAGCAGAAACCGCAGATCACAGGGACTGTAGATCACAGTTAATGGGACATTGTCTCTTGAACTGACACAAGATGAAAGCCAGAGGGCGCTCGTTCCCAAGGCTATCAATTGAGATGCAAAGAGTAGGAAGACACAGAAGCAGCAAGTTTCAAAAAGACTGAGGAAGACAGAAGGTACTATCGCTGAAGGCATGATAATGTTTAAGATATAAAGCCATGGAAGACAAATCAGAAAAGAAAGGGAGGCCAAATAGGAGTATATCAATGTATAAAACTTGTTTCATAATCAACAAAATGAAGAAAAAAATGTAATTTGAAAATAGATGTGTATGTATGTGTGTATTTATGTATATACATACATACATATATCCTATACAAATCTATGAGACCAGCAATTTTCCAACCAGCCAAAATATGTCAAGTTCATATTAGATGAAATAAGATAGAAATAATAATTGCTAATATTTATTAAGCACATTCTATGTGTTAGGTATGTGTGCTTATCTCATGAACACTTAACCAAGCCTATGAAGTATTATTAGAGCATTGTCCTCATTTTACACATGTGGAAAATGAGGCTTAAAATCTTAAATAACTTGTCCAAGTTCACACTACTAAGTATCAATAGAATAAACAGCTGAGACTCCAAGTGTCTCCTTCCAGAGCACCCAACTACTCTTCACTCCCTCCCCATGGGTTATAAGGCCCTGTGTGGCCTGGCTTCCCTCTGCAGCCTTTCTCATCACAATTTGCATCCAGCAGGACTGAAATACAGTTCCCTGAACAGGTCATGTTCCTTGCAATAGGACCCTCTTCCCTCCATGTTTACCTGACTCAATCCTACTTGTCTTTCTGGTCTCAGCTTAGACTTCACTTCCTCCAGAAGTCTTCTCTGCTCTGCAAGTCTGGCTTAGGTGACCTTCCTCTGTGCTTCCATAGATCCCCATCATTTCATCACACTGCATGGCAGTTGCCCTTTCCTGAACTGTGCCCTCTGTTAGATTGAGAATTTGGGGAGAGCAGACACTAGATCTCTCTTGCTCCCGACTGCATTTCAGCTCCTGGCATAATGCCTGGCATATAGTAAAGTTCCCTATACACACAGAAACTCCTCTATTTGAGACATTTCTTAGAGCCACAAAGCTGTATGGAGGGCAAATGTCATTAACTCTGTCTGCCACCAGCAGCTTATTGACTGTCATTTTGGTCTCTGGCATTGGCATTCATTGGATGTGTTTGCTGTGATTTTGCCTAGGTTTGAGCAGTTTAATGAACATTATTAACATATATCTGATACATACAAAAGCAGTGAGAGTGTTGAAAGTCCTAGTAATAAGTGACGTAGGGTTACAATAGAAAGAAAATTAGAATATGAAAATTACAAGTGCTGCACAAAAATATACATGAATAGTTGAAGAATAGTAAACATTCTGATGGGCAAACACTAGATCATGTAACATGTGAACAATGATGAGCCTATGGAGGCAAAAAAGTCAAGAACTATGTATTTTGTCTGAGGAAATCAGTGTCCTAAGCTAGCTCCTAGAGCACCTTATTTTGGGGAGAGCTAGAGGTCTTTGCCCACTTTCCGGAAGTCATTTTTCAATCCTTTTATGACACTACTATCAGAGCTTCTCTGAAAACTATTATTGTGAAATCTTGAATTTAAAGATGTTATGGGAAAAAAAGACATTATGGCAAAGAACCAGGATAATCAATCTTTATGAAAAAGGGCTACATCCTTTAAAAAAAAAAGCAAGTTCCTCCCACTGCATATCTCCTTGTTCCATTTGTATAGAATTTTACAAAATATTATCTAGATTTTGTAATTTATTATAATTTCTTGAGTGCTTTTTAGAGGTCAGGCACTTTGGAACTCACTTAATCCTCACAATGTCCCTGTGAGACAGATATTATCCCATTCTACAGATTCGGAAACTATGGCTCTGAAAGGTTAAGTAACTTCCCTAAAGTCACACAACTATAAAGTGTTTATATTGGAATTGGAAGCATAATTTTGTTGAATCCAACATGCTCTTTACACTACACTAAGTTTTCCCTATTATCTAATTTCATCCTCACAACAATCATGCAAATGAAGGTAAGAAAATTATTTTCCCCATCTTCAGATGAAGACAGGGAAGCCCAGAAATGCTCAAGGTCCCACCATTAGGTAGTGATAGAGAAGTAAACTCAAATCTTCTCTTTTTTTGCTGTACCTCACAGCTTGTGGGATCTCAGTTCCCTGACCAGGGATTGAACCCAGGCCATGGCAGTGAAAGCCTGGAATCCTAACCACTAGGGCCACTCCTAGGGAACTCCCTAAACTCAAATCTTTTATTTCTAAGTTCAGTGCTCTTTCCAGCTCACCATAATTTTACTTCTTCATAGATTGGTTAAATGCTAATGGTTGGAGCCTTTGCAAGGGTTGGACATTCTTAATGGCCAAGGAGCATGTGCCTGAGGGGAGGTGGGGGAGGGGCTGGTGTGCTCTTTTGGTGGGATGAGGAAGGGAAGCAGCAGCAGCAGAGGCCCTGGCCATTGGATTTTGTCCCCCAGCTACTAGGCACTTCCCACCGCACTGGCCTTTTGGTGACATTCCTAATCTGTCCAGTGAAAACTGTCCATCGCTGACCTGTACTCTTCAAATGCAATCTTGGCCAGGCTATGTGGGGGCATGATAGATTTCATGTGTCCTTTCAAAACACTGTGTTCTGGATTATGAGACCTTTGGACAATTGATTTGATGACAAATTGGTCTTATATGATTAATTGCCAGCTTGTGTCTTTAGGGAAATTGAACAGAATGACCCATTTGTGGATTAACTCTTTATATGCTATCCTGGAACCCAGGGCTAGCTGGGAGGGTCCCAGGGCACTGGGGTAGATATTAAAGCCTGAGGACAGATTCTGGTCAAATTTCTTGAAATGATTTCCCTGAGAGTTATATGTTTTGCATTTTAATGAGATTTGTACCCATTTCTGATGTGTTTATCCCTAAGAATTCCAAATATGACTATTAGTTTAGCTTGCCATTAATCTGATATTGAACTCTTTCTTATGCAGTTGTATAATACTTATGCACAATACTAATGCATAATACTCAACATAAATGTAAGGAAATATAGAAGACTTCTGCCTCCAGCCAAGGTGGAGTGACAAGGACTGAATTCACCCTCTGCCTGAAACAAACAAAAAAGAGAGAGAGAAAAAAATACAAAATTCATGAAACAATGATTTTTTTAAGATACATCAGGCAATGAAGAAAAAGTGATCCCTGAAAGATGGTTAAAAAATAAGGTGAGTCCTCTGATCGAGACTGGCTACATAAGCTGCAAAGCCCAGTACAAAATGAAAAAGTAAAAGCCCTTATTCAAAAGGCAGGAAAAGGGCTTCCCTGGTGGCACAGTGGTTAAGAATCCGCCTGCCAATGCAGGGGACACGGGTTCAAGCCCTGGTGTGGAAAGATCCCACATGCCGCGGAGCAACTAAGCCCGTGCACCACAACTACTGAGCCTGAGCTCTAGAACCCACCAGCCGCAACTACTGAAGCCCATGTGCCTAGAGCCTGTGCTCCACATCAAGAGAAGCCACCGCAATGAGAAGCCCGCGCACCACAACGAAGAGTAGCCCCCACTCACCGCAGCTAGAGGAAGCCTGCACACAGCAACAGAGACCCAACTCAGCCAAAAATAAATAAATAAATAAATAAATAAGTAATTTTTTTTAAAAAAAGGAAAAATGTTTTCCTTTCTTCCACATTCTCTCTCTTAACCCATCATGGTGGTTTTTATGTACTATTTAATGTTCCATTCCCTCAGACATGGGATACTTGAAGGGCAAGTGCAGACCCTCAGAGGTACCCAGAAGCTGTGCCCTCTGACAAGGCATGCACACACACGCTTGCAGCAAACCAGCTGTTGGCTTCTCCCTCACGCCACCAGCTGAATCAGTGCCCCCAGGAAGACGAGCCAGAAATCCCCACTTCCCATGGGTCTGACACCCCAAACCACTGTGGTTTAGGCAGCCCCAAAGAGTATTACAACTTCTGTGCCAGGATGGGTAGGTAACTGGAAGAAAGTAGGTAAGAGGTTCATCCCAGCTGAATCTCCTGTTTAATGTACTGTGGAACTGCCAGCTTGGGGCAGGGATGGTTGCCACCATGCCCCACCCTGAGATTCCACAGAAATAGGCATCTGATTCTGACTCTCCCTGTGCCCATGCCCAAGCGCCCACTGGAGAGAGAGGGTATCATTAGTTGCTGGGCGGGGGACGAGGGAGGAAGCTGAGGTGGCAGAGATAGGAGAGTGGTTAGCAAGAACCTATCCAGAAAAAAAAAATGTTATGAAGAACCTAGGGGTAAAACAGGAATAAAGACACAGACCTACTGGAGAACAGACTTGAGGATATGGGGAGGGGGAAGGGTGAGGTGTGTTAGGGCGAGAGAGAGACATGGACATATATATACTAACATACGTAAGGTAGATAGCCAGTGGGAAGCAGCTGCATGGCACAGGGAAACCGGCTCGGTTCTTTGTGGCTGTCTGGAGGGGTGGGATAGGGAGGGTGGGAGGGAGGGAGACAAAGAGGGAAGGGATATGGGAACATATATATATGTATAACTGACTCACTCTGTTATAAAGCAGAAACTAACACACCATTGTAAAGCAATTATACCCCAATAAAGATGTTAAAAAAAAAAATCTGTAACCTTTGTGATATAGATCTCCATGATTAAAAAAAAATACATAAAGTAAAAAAAAAAAAGAAAAACAGTTAATAAATTTCATATTTCATAATAAGAAAAAAAAAAAAAGAACCTATCCAAAGAGGCAGTGAGACAGAGAGAGGAAGGGCCACATGTGAACCCTGGCTCCAAGCCCCCAGTGTATGCTCTGTTGCACCACAGGATTTCACTTACAAAACACAAAGATAAGATTATTATGAATTTCCAGGTGGTGGCCACAGAGCATTAAATCCAAACATGGGCCCTTTTGGAGCTTGGGGCCCTGCACTACTGTAACAGGTCCATGAAGCGAGCCTGTCTACCAAAAAGGGGAAACCAAGGCAGCCTGGAAGACTTCCTAGACTGAGTAGGCACAGCTGAGCATCTGGAGACTCCAAGGCAACTGGAGTACATACAAAAGAATACCAGAGAGGAGAGAACTGCACAGAGGCAGACCTCCAAAGATCTGCAGATGGTGCCCCTCAAGTGTTAAGCAGAAAACTAAGCAGTGCATTCACGTGAGGAAAATAACTCACACAGAAAAGAACTATCTGAAAGAATTTGAAGAAAGAATGCCCAGTGTTCACATAAGGCCAGGAATAGTGCCTGTTCCCACCAGCCAGAATAGAAAACCTCATGATTCACAGGGAATTGAGTAGAGTAGACAGATAGGTCTTGCTGGAGTAGCAGAAAATAATCAACACTAGGAAGCTCAAGAAGATTCACAGAAGTACAAAAATATCCAAGACCCAAATGGTAAAACTGACAGTGCCTGGCATCCAATTAAAATAACTAGATGTGCAAATAGGCAAAGAAACACAACCCATAATAAGGAGAATAATCAATTGATCGAAAACAAAGCAGAAATGTTAGAATTAGCAGAGAATATTAAACCAGTTATAAATATATTCAACACGTTCAAAAAATTAAGTAGACACATGAAGATACAGAAAAGACACAAAATGAACTCATAGAGATAAAAACTACAATGTGTAATATGAAATATATACTGGATGGAATTAACAGCAAATTAGGCATTACCAAAGAACATATTAGTGATTTGGAAGGCACAGCAATTGAAACTACCTGACAAAAAAAACAACAAAAAAACAATGAAACTGGACCCCTATCTTATACCATGCACAAAAATCAACTCAAAATGGATTAAATAATTTAACATAAGACCTAGAACCATAAAATACATAAAGAACACATACAACTCAACAGAAACAAAACAAACAAACAAAAAACCAAACAAAAAATCCAATCAAGGGACTTCCCTGGTGGTCCAGCAGTTGGAGTCTGCCTTCCAATGCAGGGGACGTGGGTTCGACCCCTGGGCGGGGAACTAGGATCCCACATGCCACAGGGCAACTAAGCCCATATGCCACTCAACTACTGTGCCCACACACCACAACTAGAGAGAAGCCTGTGCGCCACAATGAAAGATCCTGCATGCCGCAACAAAGAACCCACATGCCGCAACTAAGACCCGATGCAGCCAAATAAATATTTTTTAAAACTCCAATCAGGACTTCCCTGGTGGTGCAGTGGTTAAGAATCCGCCTGCCAATGCAGGGGACACGGGTTCAAGCCCTGGTGTGGGAAGATCCCACATGCTGTGGAGCAACTAAGCCTGTGCACCACAACTACTGAGCCTGCGCTCTGGAACCCACAAGCCACAACTACTGAAGCCCGCACGCCTAGAGCCGGTGCTCCGCAACAAGTGAAGCCACCACAATGAGAAGCCCGTGCGCCACAACGAAGAGTAGCCCCCGCTTGCCACAACTAGGGAAAGCCCACACGCAGCAACAAAGACCCAATGCAGCCAAAAATAAATAAATAAATAAATTAATTAATTTAAAAAATCCAATCAAAAAAATGGGCAGAGGAACTGAACAGATATTTTTCTACAAAAGACATGCAAATGGCCAATAGGTGCATTAAAAGATGCTCAACATCATTAATCAAGGAAACACAAATCAAAGCAATGAGATATCACCTCACACCTGTCAAAATGATTATCATCAAGTCTACAAGTAACAAATGCTGGTGAGGATGTGGAGAAGAGGGAACACTTATGTGCTGTTGGTGGGAATGTAAATTGGTGCAGCCACTGTGAAAAACAGTATAAAGTTTCCTCAAAAACTTAAAAATAGCCCTTCCATATGATTCAGCAATTCCACTTCTGGGTTTACATCCAATGGAAATGAAAACAGGATCTCGAGAAGATATCTGCCCTCCCATATTCATTGCAGCATTGTTCACAACAGCCAAGGTATGGAAAAAACATAGGTGTCCATCCACGGATGAACGGATAAAGAAGATGTGTGTGTGTGTGTGTGTGTGTGTGTGTGTGTGTGTATAAACAAACAAAACAGTTATGATTAAGAAGTAAATCTTTCCATTTGTGACAACATGGATGGAGCTGAAGGCATTATGCTATGAGAAATAAGCCAAACAGAGAAAGAGAAATACTGTACTGTATCAGTAACATGTAGAATAAAAAAAAAAAAAGTCAAACTCATAGAAACAGAGAGCAGAAAAATTGTTGCCAGGGGTTGGGACAGGGGTGGGGAAAATAGGGACAGGTTGGAAAAGGGATACAAACTTTTAGCTGTAAGATGAATATGGTCTGAGAATCTAATATAAAACATGGTCCCTATAGTACTTCCCTGGTGGGGTCCAGTGGTTAAGAATCCACATGCCAATGCAGGGGACACAGATTTGATCCCTGGTCTGGGAAGACCCCAGATGCCGCAAAGCAACTAAGCCTGTGCACCACAACTACTGAGCTGTGCGCCATAACTACTAAAGTCCGTGCACCACAACTACTGAGCCCACGTGCCGCAACTACTGAAGCCTACACACTCTGGGGCCTGCGTGCCACAACTACTGAGCCCGCATTGCTGCAACTACTGAAACCTGCGTGCCTAGAGCCCATGCTCCACAACAAGAGAAGCCACTGCAAAGAGAAGCCTGCGCACTGCAATGAAGAGTAGCCCCCACTTGCCGCAACTAGAGAAAGCCCATGTGCAGCAGCAAAGACCCAGCACAGCCAAAAATAAATAAATAAATAAACAAACAAACAAAACCATGGTCACTATAGTTAACACTGTATTGTATAATTAAAATTTGCTAAGAAGGTAGAACTTAAATGTTCTCACAGAAAAAATAAATGAGGTGATGGATGTGTTAATTAGATGGTGGAAATTCTTTCACAGTACATATATATATACCAATATCAAATCACCACAATGCACTTTAAGTATCTTACAATTTTGCCAACTATACCTAATTTTTAAAAATTAGCTATTTTAAGAGGATATCATTTGGGAATATTGTCTTTCATTTGACTGAGGACCAATCTGAAGATCAACACATGTGTAATGAACAAACATTTCAAGGCTGACTGTACAACTTTTAAAATTTCTCATCCTATTTGTAGTATAAAATATACAAATAGGGCTTCCCTGGTGGCACAGTGGTTGAGAGTCCGCCTGCCAATGCAGGGGACACGGGTTCATGCCTCGGTCTGGGAAGATCCCACATGCTGCGGAGCGGCTGGGCCTGTGAGCCATGGCCACTGAGCCTGCGAGTCCGGAGCCTGAGCTCCGCAATGGGAGAGGCCACAACGGTGAGAGGCCCGTGTACCACAAAATAAAAAAAAAAAAATATATATATATATATATATATATATATATATATACATACACACAAATAAAAAAAGGGTTAGAGTTTTTCTGAAGACTTCTTTGTAAAGTATGTGGCCATGCTATGTATCATGAAGGGAGGGGCTTGGGAGTAGGGAGGGGAGAGGTGGATGAGTTGGTAACTCCTTCACCTCAAGCTTCCTTGGGATAGTTACTTCCACTGAGATGACTTGGAAGTTTTAAGTGTGTTTAGGGCAATTCAGCACCCTTAGACCAGGTGTCTGCCATATGTCTGAAAACTAAAGAGAGCTACAGCAACAGGATGGAGGGATTCGTGTGGGAAGCAAATATACTTTCTCTGATTGTAGAAGTGACAGAAAGATGGCTACATTCTTAATGACCTGAACTTGAAGAGTTTATTGTCATAATACTAAATATGTTAAAGATAATATCATTCATCTAACATTTCTAAGTATCATGTTTGCTATAACGCTAGAAAATTGAAGATTTATGTTACTTTATAGATATGTAGCTTACAAATATCTTGCTTGAAACACATCAAACTGGTTCATATTTAATATGGCTTGCCTTTTCTTTTACCAGAAAATTATTTAATGTAGTGTACCCTCCCTCTTATTGTTGGTGTATTTATCCTAGAAAACAGGCAGGAGATTTAGAAAAGCAGAAAAACTTAAAACAATAAACATTGCATGTTCCAAAGCTTGAGAAATCTTATACAATGATTTATTCATGGTTTCTAATTTATAACTTCTGATTTCTTGATAATATACTACTTAGAGAACTGAAACTATTAACTGAACAACTTAAAACAGTATAAAATTGTATCCAGAAAATTAATTTTATTGGCTTTTAAAAATTTTTGTTTGTGTTAGGTCCTCGTTGCTGCATGTGGGCTTTCTCTAGCTTCTGCAAGCGAGGGCTACTCTTCACTGTGGTGCGGGGATTTCTCATTGCACTGGCTTCTCTTCTTGCTGAGCATGGGCAGGCTTCATTAGCTGTGGCACGTGGGCTCAGTAGTTGTGGCTTGCGGGCTTAGTTGCTCCGTGGCATGTGGGATCTTCCCGAATCAGGGCTCGAACCCATGGTCCCCTGCATTGGCAGGCGGATCCTTAACCACTAGGCCACCAGGGAAGCCCTTATTGGCTTATTTTATAATTGTTCATATATCAGAAACATTCTTCTCAGTGACAAGGGACAAGGGACTATACATAAAAAATATAGCCATTAAGTAAGAACTCTTAAACTTGAGTTGTGGATATTATTTTCTTGTCATCACCTGTTTAGTTTGTGACCTAGATAAATGCTACTTGCATTAATGATTTAAAGGAGGAAATAATCTATTCTATTAAATATCTTCCCTGTCCTTGAATACTTGTACAGAACAAGGTAGTTTATAATAACAGTTAAATATCAGACGTATATGATCACTAAATCATTTAGTTTTGATTAATATTAAGATATATCAATTTTCAAATGATAGCAGAGATGTTTAACCCAAGTCTTTAAGAGCTCATTTATTTTTGACCCATTTTTAGGTATAAATTGAAAATTCTTATAATAATGAAAACTGCTTTTGAAAACAAACAAGCAAACAAAACTATCCAAAAGGAAACACAGAGAGAAAAATATCAAAAAATGTAAAGACCATTAATGAACTGTGTGACAATTTCAAATGGCCTAATTGGAGTCCATAAAGGAGGGAGAGGGCAGAAAAAAATATTTGAAAAAAAAATAGCAAAAAACTTTCCAAACTTTATGAAAACTATAAACCCACAGATCCCAAAAGCTCGATGAACCCCAATTAGAAGAAACAACACCATAAAGAACACCATAATGAAACAGCTCAAAACATGTGGCAAAGAGAAATACTTAAAAGCAACCAGAGGAAAAAAGGCATTTTGGAGGTTTGGCAGACTGCAGGAGAGGAGTGAGCGCCTGTGGCTCTACTAAGTTTGGTAATCTGAAAGAAAAGAAGTGAACTGGAGACATTAAGAGGCAATGCTCCCAGAGATAGCCTTATCCACCAGAGGGCAAACAGCAGAAGCAAGGAAAACTACAATCCTGAAACCTGTAGAACAAAAACCACATTCACAGAAAGACAGACAAGATGAAAAGGCAGAGGACTATGTACCAGATGAAGGAACAAGATAAAACCCCAGAAAAACAACTAAATAAAGTGGAGACAGGCAACCTTCCAGAAAAAGAATTCAGAATAATGATAGTGAAGATGATCCAGGACCTTGGAAAAAGAATGGAGGCAAAGATCGAGACGATGCAAGAAATGTTTAACAAAGACCTAGAAGAATTAAAGAACAAACAAACAGATGAACAATACAATGACTGAAATGAAAAATACACTAGAAGGAATCAATAGCAGAATAACTGAGGCAGAAGAATGGATAAGTGACCTGGAAGACAGAATGGTGGAATTCACTGCTGCACAACAGGATAAAGAAAAAAGAATGAAAAGAAATGAAGACAGCCTAGGAGACCTCTGGGACAACATTAAATGCAACAACATTCGCATTATATGGGTCCCAGAAGGAGAAGAGAGAGAGAGAAAGGACCAGAGAAAATATTTGAAGAGATTATAGTCGAAAACTTATGGGAAAGGAAATAGCCACCCAAGTCCAGGAAGCACAGAGAGTCCCATACAGGATAAACCCAAGGAGAAACACGCCAAGACACACAGTAATCAAATTGGCAAAAATTAAAGACAAAGAAAAATTATTGAAAGCAGCAAGGGAAAAACGACAAATAACATACAAGGGAACTCCCATAAGGTGTAACAGCTGATTTCTTAGCAGAAACTCTAGAAGCCAGAAGCCAGTGGCATGACATATTTAAAGTGATGAAGGGGAAGAACCTACAATCAAGATTACTCTAGCGGGCAAGGATCTCATTCAGATTCGATGGAGAAATCAAAAGCTTCACAGACAAGCAAAAGCTAACAGAATTCAGCATGACCAAACCAGCTCTATAACAAAATTTCTCTAAGTGGGAAACACAAGACAAGAAAAGGACCTACAAAAACAAACCCAAAACAATTAAGAAAATGGTAACAGGAACATACATAATGATAATTACATTAAACGTCAATGGACTAAATGTTCCAACCAAAAGACACAGGCTCACTGAATGGATACAAAAACAAGACCCATATATATGCTGTCTACAAGAGACCCACTTCAGACCTAGGGACACATACAGACTGAAAGTGAGGGGATGGAAAAAGATATTCCATGCAAATGGATACCAAAAGAGAGCTGGGGTAGCAATACTCATATCAGATAAAATAGACTTTAAAAAAAAGAATGTTACAAGAGACAAGGAAGGATACTACATAACGATCAAGGGATCAATCCAAGAAGATATAACAATTATAAATATACATGCACCCAACATAGGAGCACCTAAATACATACGGCAACTGCTAACAGCTATAAAAGAGGAAATCGACAGTAACACAATAATAGTGGGGGACATTAACACCTCACTTACACCAATGGACAGATCACCCAAAAAGAAAATTAATAATGAAACACAAGCTTTAATGACGCAATAAACCACATAGATTTAATTGAAATTTATAGGACATTGCATCCAAAAACAGCAGATTACACTTTCTTCTCAAGTGCCCACAGAACATTCTCCAGGATAGATTACATCTTGGGTCACAAATCAAGCCTCAGTAAATTTAAGAAAATTGAAATCATATCAAGCATCTTTTCTGACCACAACGCTATGAGATTAGAAATGAATTACAGGTAAAAAACCGTAAAAAACACAAACACATGGAGGCTAAACAATACGTTTCTAAATAACCAAGATATCACTGAAGAAACCAAAGAGGAAATCAAAAAATACCGAGAGACAAATGACAATGAAAACACGATGATCCAATACCTGTGGGACGCAGCAAAAGCAGTTCTAAGAAGAAAGTTTATAGCAATACAATCCTACCTCAAGAAACAACAAACATCTCAAATAAACAACCTAACCTTATGCCTAACAGAACTAGAGAAAGAAGAACAAACAAAACCCAAAGTTAGTAGAAGGAAAGAAATCATAAAGATCGGAGTAGTAATAAATGAAATAGAAACAAAGAAGACAGTAGCAAAGATCAATAAAACTAAAAGCTGGTTCTTTGAGAAGATAAACAAAATTGATAAACCATTAGCCAAACTCATCAAGAAAAAGAGGGAGAGGACTCAAATTAATAAAGTTAGAGATGATAAAGGAGAAGTTACAACAGACACTGCAGAAATACAAAGCATCCTAAGAGACTACTACAAGCAACTCTATGCCAATAAAATGGACAACCTGGAGGAAATGGACAAGTTCTTAGAAAGGTATAACATTCCAAGACTGAACCAGGAAGAAACATAAAATGCACAGACCAGTCACCAGTATTGAAATTGAAACTGTGATTAAAAATCTTCCAACAAACAAAAGCCCAGGACCAGATGGCTTCATAGGTGAATTCTATCAAACATTTAGAGAAGAGCTAACACCCATCCTTCTCAAACTCATCCAAAAAATCGCAGAGGAAGAAACACTCCCAAACTCATTCTATGAGGCCACTATCACCCTGATACCAAAACCAGACAAAGATACTACAAAAAAAGAAAATTACAGACCAATACCACTGATGAATATGGATTCAAAAATCCTCAACAAAATACTAGCAAACAGAATCCAACAACACATTAAATGGATCAGACACCATTACCAAGTGGGACTTATCCCAGGAATGTAAGGATTCTTCAATATACGCAAATCAATCAATGTGATACACCATATTAACAAATTGAAGAAAAAAAACCATATGATCATCTCAATAGATGCAGAAAAAGCTTTTGATAATATTCAACACCCATTTATGATAAAAACTCTCCAGAAAGTGGGCATAGAGGGAACCTACCTCAACGTAATAAAGGCCATATACAACAAATCAACAGCAAACATCATTGTCAGTGGTGAAAAACTGAAAGCATTTCCTCTAAGATCAGGAACAAGACAAGGATGTCCACTCTCACCATATTATTCAACATAGTTTTGGAAGTCCCAGCCACGGCAATTAGGGAAGAAAAATAAAAGGAATACAAATTGGAAAAGAAGATGTAAAACTGTCACTGTATGCAGATGACATGATACTATACATAGAAAATCCTAAAGACGCCCCCAAAAACTACTAGAACTAATGAATGAATTTGGCAAAGTTGCAGGATACAAAATTAATGCACAGAAATCTCTGGCATTCCTATACACCACCAACAAAAAATCAGAAACAGAAATTAAGGAAACACTCCCATTTACCATTGCAACAAAAAGAATAAAATACCTAGGAATAAAACTACCTAGGGAGACAAAAGACCTGTATGCAGAAAACTATAAGACACTGCTGAAAGAAATGAAAGATGATACCAACAGATGGAGAGATAATACCATGTTCTTGGATTGGAAGAATCAATATTGTGAAAATGACTATACTACCCAAAGCAATCTACAGATTCAATGCAATCCCTATCAAATTACCAATGGCATTTTTTACAGAACTAGAACAAAAACTCTTAAAATTTGTATGGAGACACAAAAGACCCCGAATAGCCAAAGCAGTCTTGAGGGAAAAAAACGGAGCTGGAGGAAGCAGACTCCCTGGCTTCAGACTATACTACAAAGCTATAGTAATCAAGACAATATGCTACTGGCACAAAAACAGAAATATAGATCAATGGAACAGGATAGAAAGCCCAGAGATAAACCCACGCACCTATGGTCAATTAATCTATGAAAAAAGAGGCAAGGATATACAGTGGAGAAAAGACAGTCTCTTCAGTAAGTGGTGCTGGGAAAACTGGACAGATATATGTAAAAGAATGAAATCAGAACACTTCCTAACACCATACACAAAAATGAACTCAAGACCAGACACTATAAAACTCTTAGAGGAAAACAGAGGAAGAACACACTTTGACATAAATCACAGCAAGATCTTTTTTGATCCACCTCCTAGAGAAATGGAAATAAAAAAAATAGAAACAAATGGGACCTAATGAAACTTTAAAGCTTTTACAAAGCAAAGCAAACCACAAACAAGACAAAAAGACAACCCTCAGAATGGGAGAAAATATTTATAAACGCATCAACGGACAAAGGATTAATCTCCAAAATATATAAACAGCTCATGCAGCTCAATATTAAAAAAAAAAAAACCAATCCAAAAATGGGCAGAAGACCTAAATAGACATTTCTCCAAAGAAGACATACAGATGGCCAAGAAGCACATGAAAAGCTGCTCAGCATCACCAATTATTAGAGAAATGCAAATCAAAACTACAATGAGGTTATCACCTCACACCACTTAGAATGGGCATCATCAGAAAATCTACCAACAACAAATGCTGGAGAGAGTGTGGAGAAAAGGGAACCCTGTTGCACTGTTGGTGGGAATGTAAATTGATATAGCCACTATGGAGAACAGTATGGAGGTTCCTTAAAAAACTACAAATAGAATTACCATATGATCCAGCAATCCCACTACTGGGCATATACCTAGAGAAAACCGTAATTCAAAAAGACACATGCACCCCGATGTTCACTGCAGCACTATCTACAATAGCCAGGTCATGGAAGTAACCTAAATGCCCATCAACGGACAAATGGATAGAGAAGATGTTGTACATATATACAATGGAATATTACTCAGCAATGAAAAGGAATGAAACTGGGTCATTTGTAGAGATGTGGATGGACCTAGAGACTGTCATACAGAGTGAAGTCAGAAAGAGAAAAACAATTATCATATAGTAATGCATATGTGTGGAATCTAGAAAAATGGTACAGATGAATCGGTTTGCAAGGCAGAAATAGAGACACAGATGTAGAGAACAAATGTATGGACACCAATGGAGGAAAGCGGCAGCATGGGTGATGGTGGTGGGATGAATTGGGAGATTAGGATCGACATATATACACTACTATATAAAATAGATAACTAATAAGAACCAAAGATGAAATAAGTTCAGACGTAAAAAGGGAGAAAGAACTCATCACCAGTAGATCCCCCAGTAAAAGAAATGCTAAATGATGTTCTTCAGAAGAAAAGTGATACCAGATGGAAATCTGGATCTATACAAAGGAATGAAGAGCTTTGGAAGTGATAACTCCATGGGTAAATATGTAAGATTTAAAAAAATCATTTAAATCTCTTTATAAGATATGTGACTTAAAAACAAGAACAGTGTTTTGTGTTGTTTCCAACATATATAAAAACAAAACGAATAAAGATCCAGAGGGGGGAAATGGAAGAACACTACTGTGTGATTCTTATACCGTAAGTGAAATGATATAATATCACCAAAAGGTAGAATATGACAGGCTAAAGATGTATAACTATAAAATCTAAAGCAATCTCTAAAATAACAAAACAGTTATAGTTAATAAACAAAGTGAGAAAATAAAATCATAACAATGCTCAATTAATATTAACTTTAAGTCTAACTTATCACTTTTTCCATTTATGAATCATATTTTTGATTTGATATCTAAGAACTTTTTATCATAAATCCCCATAGATTTTTCCCTGTTTTTTCCTAAAAGTGTTATATATTACATTTAAGATCATGATAAAATTTGAAACGAAGCCAATTTAAGAGATAACATTAAGTGTACCAACATTTGCATTGTAAGGATCCCAGGAGAAGAGAGAGAGAAGGGGATTCAAAATGTATTAAATGAAATTATGGCTGAAAATTTCCCAAACCTGAAGAAGGAAACAGATATCTATACAGGAAGCACAGAGGGTCCCAAACAAGATGAACCTGAACAGACCCACACCAAGACATATCATAGTTAAAATGGCAAAAGTTAAAGATAACTAAAGAGGTCTTGGGACTTCCCTGGTGGTCCAGTGGTTAAGACTCCGGGCTTCCACTGCAGGGGGCATGGGTTGGATCCCTGGTCGGGGAAAATCCTGCATGCTGCATGGCACGAGTTCTATAGGCAGCAAAAGGAAAACAAAATCATATACAAGGGAATCCCCAGAAGGCTATCAGCTGGTTTCTCTGCAGACACTCTGCAGGCCAGTAGGGAGTGGCATGATATGTTCAAAGTGTTGAAAGGGAAAAACCTACAACCTAGGATACTGTACCCAGCAAGATTACCATTTATAAAAGAAAAAGAGATAAACAACAAGATAAGCAAAAACTAAAAGACTTCATCAATACTAAACCTACCCTGAAAGAAACATTAAAGGGTCTTCTCTAAGTGGATAAGAATGTATAGGAAAGGGAAAATCCCACTAGGAAAGGCAAATATATAGTAAGGACTGAGAATCAACCACTTAAGCCAGTATGAACATAAAAAGACAAAAAATGGTAAAAGCACCTACAACTAAAATAAACAGTTAAGGGATAAGCATGAAGATATAAAATAGGGCATCAGAAACACAAAATGCAGGGAGGGGAGTAAAAAAATGTAGACCTTTTAGAATGTTTTTGAACTTAAATGACTACCGGTTTAAAATTAGTAGATATAGGACTTCCGTGGTGGCGCAGTGGTTAAGAATCCACCTGCCAATGAAGGGGACACGGGTTCGAGCCCTAGTCTGGGAAGATCCCACATGCCGCAGAGCAACTAAGCCTGTGCACCACAACTACTGAGTGTGTGCTATAGAGCCCGCGAGCCACAACTACTGAGCCCATGTGCCACAACTACTGATGCCCACACGCCTAGAGCCCGTGCTCTACAACGAGAAGCCACCACAATGAGAAGCCCGCGCACCGCAACGAAGAGTAGCCCCCACTTGCCGCAACCAGAGAGAGCCCACACAGAGCAACAAAGACCCAACGCAGCCAAAAAATAAAATAAAATAAAAATAAAATAAAAAATAAAAAAATTAGTAGATATAATTATAGGCCAACACATGAACCCCATGGTAACCACAAATAAAAAAACCAACAATAGATACACAAAAACTAAAAAGATAGGTACACAAGCAAACTACTAAGGAAAATCATCAAACCACAAGGGAAGAAACAAAAAGAAGAAGAAATGAACAGAGAAGAACTAACAAAAACAACTGGAAATCAAGTGCTAAACTGGCAGTAAGTACACACCTATCGATAATTACTTTAAATGGCAATGGACTAAATGCTCCAATCAAAAGACAGAGGGTGGTTGATTTGATAAAAAAACAATACACTTGAATATGTTGCCTACAAGAGACTCACACCATATACAAAAATAAACACAAAATGTATTAAAGCCTAAATGTAAGACCTGAAACCATAAAACTCCTAGTAGAGAACATAGGCGGAATAGTCTCTGACATAAATCGTAGCAATATGTTTTTGAATCTGTCTCCAAAGGCAAAAGAAATAAAAGCAAATATAAACAAACGGGACCTAATTAAACTTAAAATCTTTTGCAGAGCAAAGGAAACCATCAACTAAAGGAAAAGACGACCTATGGACTGGGAGAAAGTATTTGCAAATGATATGACCGACAAGTGATTAATATCCAAAATATACATAAACAACTCATAGAATATCAAAAAAAACCCAATAAAGAATGGGCAGAAGACCTGAATAGACATTTTTCCAAAGAAGACATACAGATGGCTAACAGGAACATGAAAAGATGCTCAACATCGCCATTAGAGAAGTGCAAATCAAAACAATGAAATATCACCTCACACCTGTCAAAATGACTATCATCAATCAGTCTACAAATAACAATTGCTGGTGAGAATGTGAAGAAAAGGGAATCCTTCTACACTGTTGGTGGGAATGTAAATTGGTGCAGCCACAATTGAAAACAGTATGGAGGTTCCTCAGAAGACTAAAAATAGAACTACCATATGATTCAGCAATTCCACTCCTGGGTATATAGCCAGAAAAAACGAAAACACTAATTCAAAAAGATACATGCACCCCAGTGTTCACAGCAGCATTATTTACAATGGTCAAAATATGAAAGCAACCCAAGTGTCCATCAACAGACAACTGGATTAAGAAGATGTGGTATATATATACAATGAAATATTACTCAGCCATAAGAAAAGAATGAAATTCTGACATTTGCAGCAACATGGATGGGCCTAGAGATTAGTATGCTTAGTGCAATAAGTCAGAGAAAGACAAATACTTAAATGCAGAGTTAAAAAAGTAGTACAATGGGGCTTCCCTGGTGGCGCAGTGGTTGCGAGTCCGCCTGCCGATGCAGGGGACATGGGG